>NC_138298.1:485000-555000 GCF_965601325.2 Salmo salar
TACTTGGATGGGAGACCGCCTGGGAATACCAGGTGCTGTAAGCATTTTGTCCACGAGGGTGTGCCCCTGCACTATTTCATCAGCAACACTGCCTTGTAGTAAGCATTTAATGATGAATTGACTAAATGCAGCTTCCTGCCTTTTCAATAGGATCAAATTTCCTTGTGTTTTCAATTAGCATCTGCCTTGTATTTATAAGACAAACAAGAATATTGTTGCTGAATGCAGCTTGTGTGTGCTTTGTGCTCCTTTGCCCTGTTCAAATGATGAAAGGAAATAAAGTTTGTATTTTATCCAACTACCTGTGCTAAAAAGTGATGGGAACAGTGTTTGTAATTTCTTCTACTTTTTCAGTGACACAAAGTTCAAGCTGCTTATCTAATTGTTGAAAATGCAATGTCTGTTTATCAAACTCACTTTGACTATATATGTTGTAGCAAGAGATTGTTTCTCGCTTACGGCCATACCAGCCTGGGTACGCCCAATCTCGTCTGATCTCAGAAGCTAAGCAGGGTCGGGCCTGGTTAGTACTTGGATGGGAGACCGCCTGGGAATACCAGGTGCTGTAAGCATTTTGTCCACGAGGGTGTGCCCCTGCACTATTTCATCAGCAACACTGCCTTGTAGTAAGCATTTAATGATGAATTGACTAAATGCAGCTTCCTGCCTTTTTAATAGGATCAAATTTCCTTGTGTTTTCAATTAGCATCTGCCTTGTATTTATAAGACAAACAAGAATATTGTTGCTGAATGCAGCTTGTGTGTGCTTTGTGCTCCTTTGCCCTGTTCAAATGATGAAAGGAAATAATGTTTGTATTTTATCCAACTACCTGTGCTAAAAAGTGATGGGAACAGTGTTTGTAATTTCTTCTACTTTTTCAGTGACACAAAGTTCAAGCTGCTTATCTAATTGGTGAAAATGCAATGTCTGTTTATCACACTCACTTTGACTATATATGTTGTAGCAAGAGATTGTTTCTCGCTTACGGCCATACCAGCCTGGGTACGCCCGATCTCGTCTGATCTCGGAAGCTAAGCAGGGTCGGGCCTGGTTAGTACTTGGATGGGAGACCGCCTGGGAATACCAGGTGCTGTAAGCATTTTGTCCACGAGGGTGTGCTCTTGCACTATTTCATCAGCAACACTGCCTTGTATTAAGCATTTAATGATGAATTGACTAAATGTCTGTTTTATCAGACTCACTTTGACTATATATGTTGTAGCAAGAGATTGTTTCTCGCTTACGGCCATACCAGCCTGGGTACGCCCGATCTCGTCTGATCTCGGAAGCTAAGCAGGGTCGGGCCTGGTTAGTACTTGGATGGGAGACCGCCTGGGAATACCAGTTGCTGTAAGCATTTTGTCCACGAGGGTGTGCCCCTGCACTATTTCATCAGCAACACTGCCTTGTAGTAAGCATTTAATGATGAATTGACTAAATGCAGCTTCCTGCCTTTTTAATAGGATCAAATTTCCTTGTGTTTTCAATTAGCATCTGCCTTGTATTTATAAGACAAACAAGAATATTGTTGCTGAATGCAGCTTGTGTGTGCTTTGTGCTCCTTTGCCCTGTTCAAATGATGAAAGGAAATAAAGTTTGTATTTTATCCAACTACCTGTGCTAAAAAGTGATGGGAACAGTGTTTGTAATTTCTTCTACTTTTTCAGTGACACAAAGTTCAAGCTGCTTATCTAATTGGTGAAAATGCAATGTCTGTTTATCACACTCACTTTGACTATATATGTTGTAGCAAGAGATTGTTTCTCGCTTACGGCCATACCAGCCTGGGTACGCCCGATCTCGTCTGATCTCGGAAGCTAAGCAGGGTCGGGCCTGGTTAGTACTTGGATGGGAGACCGCCTGGGAATACCAGGTGCTGTAAGCATTTTGTCCACGAGGGTGTGCCCCTGCACTATTTCATCAGCAACACTGCCTTGTAGTAAGCATTTAATGATGAATTGACTAAATGCAGCTTCCTGCCTTTTTAATAGGATCAAATTTCCTTGTGTTTTCAATTAGCATCTGCCTTGTATTTATAAGACAAACAAGAATATTGTTGCTGAATGCAGCTTGTGTGTGCTTTGTGCTCCTTTGCCCTGTTCAAATGATGAAAGGAAATAAAGTTTGTATTTTATCCAACTACCTGTGCTAAAAAGTGATGGGAACAGTGTTTGTAATTTCTTCTACTTTTTCAGTGACACAAAGTTCAAGCTGCTTATCTAATTGGTGAAAATGCAATGTCTGTTTATCACACTCACTTTGACTATATATGTTGTAGCAAGAGATTGTTTCTCGCTTACGGCCATACCAGCCTGGGTACGCCCGATCTCGTCTGATCTCTGGAAGCTAAGCAGGGTCGGGCCTGGTTAGTACTTGGATGGGAGACCGCCTGGGAATACCAGGTGCTGTAAGCATTTTGTCCACGAGGGTGTGCCCCTGCACTATTTCATCAGCAACACTGCCTTGTAGTAAGCATTTAATGATGAATTGACTAAATGCAGCTTCCTGCCTTTTTAATAGGATCAAATTTCCTTGTGTTTTCAATTAGCATCTGCCTTGTATTTATAAGACAAACAAGAATATTGTTGCTGAATGCAGCTTGTGTGTGCTTTGTGCTCCTTTGCCCTGTTCAAATGATGAAAGGAAATAAAGTTTGTATTTTATCCAACTACCTGTGCTAAAAAGTGATGGGAACAGTGTTTGTAATTTCTTCTACTTTTTCAGTGACACAAAGTTCAAGCTGCTTATCTAATTGTTGAAAATGCAATGTCTGTTTATCAAACTCACTTTGACTATATATGTTGTAGCAAGAGATTGTTTCTCGCTTACGGCCATACCAGCCTGGGTACGCCCGATCTCGTCTGATCTCGGAAGGTAAGCAGGGTCGGGCCTGGTTAGTACTTGGATGGGAGACCGCCTGGGAATACCAGGTGCTGTAAGCATTTTGTCCACGAGGGTGTGCCCCTGCACTATTTCATCAGCAACACTGCCTTGTAGTAAGCATTTAATGATGAATTGACTAAATGCAGCTTCCTGCCTTTTCAATAGGATCAAATTTCCTTGTGTTTTCAATTAGCATCTGCCTTGTATTTATAAGACAAACAAGAATATTGTTGCTGAATGCAGCTTGTGTGTGCTTTGTGCTCCTTTGCCCTGTTCAAATGATGAAAGGAAATAAAGTTTGTATTTTATCCAACTACCTGTGCTAAAAAGTGATGGGAACAGTGTTTGTAATTTCTTCTACTTTTTCAGTGACACAAAGTTCAAGCTGCTTATCTAATTGTTGAAAATGCAATGTCTGTTTATCAAACTCACTTTGACTATATATGTTGTAGCAAGAGATTGTTTCTCGCTTACGGCCATACCAGCCTGGGTACGCCCGATCTCGTCTGATCTCAGAAGCTAAGCAGGGTCGGGCCTGGTTAGTACTTGGATGGGAGACCGCCTGGGAATACCAGGTGCTGTAAGCATTTTGTCCACGAGGGTGTGCCCCTGCACTATTTCATCAGCAACACTGCCTTGTAGTAAGCATTTAATGATGAATTGACTAAATGCAGCTTCCTGCCTTTTTAATAGGATCAAATTTCCTTGTGTTTTCAATTAGCATCTGCCTTGTATTTATAAGACAAACAAGAATATTGTTGCTGAATGCAGCTTGTGTGTGCTTTGTGCTCCTTTGCCCTGTTCAAATGATGAAAGGAAATAATGTTTGTATTTTATCCAACTACCTGTGCTAAAAAGTGATGGGAACAGTGTTTGTAATTTCTTCTACTTTTTCAGTGACACAAAGTTCAAGCTGCTTATCTAATTGGTGAAAATGCAATGTCTGTTTATCACACTCACTTTGACTATATATGTTGTAGCAAGAGATTGTTTCTCGCTTACGGCCATACCAGCCTGGGTACGCCCGATCTCGTCTGATCTCGGAAGCTAAGCAGGGTCGGGCCTGGTTAGTACTTGGATGGGAGACCGCCTGGGAATACCAGGTGCTGTAAGCATTTTGTCCACGAGGGTGTGCTCTTGCACTATTTCATCAGCAACACTGCCTTGTATTAAGCATTTAATGATGAATTGACTAAATGTCTGTTTTATCAGACTCACTTTGACTATATATGTTGTAGCAAGAGATTGTTTCTCGCTTACGGCCATACCAGCCTGGGTACGCCCGATCTCGTCTGATCTCGGAAGCTAAGCAGGGTCGGGCCTGGTTAGTACTTGGATGGGAGACCGCCTGGGAATACCAGTTGCTGTAAGCATTTTGTCCACGAGGGTGTGCCCCTGCACTATTTCATCAGCAACACTGCCTTGTAGTAAGCATTTAATGATGAATTGACTAAATGCAGCTTCCTGCCTTTTTAATAGGATCAAATTTCCTTGTGTTTTCAATTAGCATCTGCCTTGTATTTATAAGACAAACAAGAATATTGTTGCTGAATGCAGCTTGTGTGTGCTTTGTGCTCCTTTGCCCTGTTCAAATGATGAAAGGAAATAAAGTTTGTATTTTATCCAACTACCTGTGCTAAAAAGTGATGGGAACAGTGTTTGTAATTTCTTCTACTTTTTCAGTGACACAAAGTTCAAGCTGCTTATCTAATTGGTGAAAATGCAATGTCTGTTTATCACACTCACTTTGACTATATATGTTGTAGCAAGAGATTGTTTCTCGCTTACGGCCATACCAGCCTGGGTACGCCCGATCTCGTCTGATCTCGGAAGCTAAGCAGGGTCGGGCCTGGTTAGTACTTGGATGGGAGACCGCCTGGGAATACCAGGTGCTGTAAGCATTTTGTCCACGAGGGTGTGCCCCTGCACTATTTCATCAGCAACACTGCCTTGTAGTAAGCATTTAATGATGAATTGACTAAATGCAGCTTCCTGCCTTTTTAATAGGATCAAATTTCCTTGTGTTTTCAATTAGCATCTGCCTTGTATTTATAAGACAAACAAGAATATTGTTGCTGAATGCAGCTTGTGTGTGCTTTGTGCTCCTTTGCCCTGTTCAAATGATGAAAGGAAATAAAGTTTGTATTTTATCCAACTACCTGTGCTAAAAAGTGATGGGAACAGTGTTTGTAATTTCTTCTACTTTTTCAGTGACACAAAGTTCAAGCTGCTTATCTAATTGGTGAAAATGCAATGTCTGTTTATCACACTCACTTTGACTATATATGTTGTAGCAAGAGATTGTTTCTCGCTTACGGCCATACCAGCCTGGGTACGCCCGATCTCGTCTGATCTCTGGAAGCTAAGCAGGGTCGGGCCTGGTTAGTACTTGGATGGGAGACCGCCTGGGAATACCAGGTGCTGTAAGCATTTTGTCCACGAGGGTGTGCCCCTGCACTATTTCATCAGCAACACTGCCTTGTAGTAAGCATTTAATGATGAATTGACTAAATGCAGCTTCCTGCCTTTTTAAAAGGATCAAATTTCCTTGTGTTTTCAATTAGCATCTGCCTTGTATTTATAAGACAAACAAGAATATTGTTGCTGAATGCAGCTTGTGTGTGCTTTGTGCTCCTTTGCCCTGTTCAAATGATGAAAGGAAATAAAGTTTGTATTTTATCCAACTACCTGTGCTAAAAAGTGATGGGAACAGTGTTTGTAATTTCTTCTACTTTTTCAGTGACACAAAGTTCAAGCTGCTTATCTAATTGGTGAAAATGCAATGTCTGTTTATCACACTCACTTTGACTATATATGTTGTAGCAAGAGATTGTTTCTCGCTTACGGCCATACCAGCCTGGGTACGCCCGATCTCGTCTGATCTCGGAAGCTAAGCAGGGTCGGGCCTGGTTAGTACTTGGATGGGAGACCGCCTGGGAATACCAGGTGCTGTAAGCATTTTGTCCACGAGGGTGTGCTCTTGCACTATTTCATCAGCAACACTGCCTTGTATTAAGCATTTAATGATGAATTGACTAAATGTCTGTTTTATCAGACTCACTTTGACTATATATGTTGTAGCAAGAGATTGTTTCTCGCTTACGGCCATACCAGCCTGGGTACGCCCGATCTCGTCTGATCTCGGAAGCTAAGCAGGGTCGGGCCTGGTTAGTACTTGGATGGGAGACCGCCTGGGAATACCAGGTGCTGTAAGCATTTTGTCCACGAGGGTGTGCTCTTGCACTATTTCATCAGCAACACTGCCTTGTATTAAGCATTTAATGATGAATTGACTAAATGTCTGTTTTATCAGACTCACTTTGACTATATATGTTGTAGCAAGAGATTGTTTCTCGCTTACGGCCATACCAGCCTGGGTACGCCCGATCTCGTCTGATCTCGGAAGCTAAGCAGGGTCGGGCCTGGTTAGTACTTGGATGGGAGACCGCCTGGGAATACCAGGTGCTGTAAGCATTTTGTCCACGAGGGTGTGCCCCTGCACTATTTCATCAGCAACACTGCCTTGTAGTAAGCATTTAATGATGAATTGACTAAATGCAGCTTCCTGCCTTTTTAATAGGATCAAATTTCCTTGTGTTTTCAATTAGCATCTGCCTTGTATTTATAAGACAAACAAGAATATTGTTGCTGAATGCAGCTTGTGTGTGCTTTGTGCTCCTTTGCCCTGTTCAAATGATGAAAGGAAATAAAGTTTGTATTTTATCCAACTACCTGTGCTAAAAAGTGATGGGAACAGTGTTTGTAATTTCTTCTACTTTTTCAGTGACACAAAGTTCAAGCTGCTTATCTAATTGTTGAAAATGCAATGTCTGTTTATCAAACTCACTTTGACTATATATGTTGTAGCAAGAGATTGTTTCTCGCTTACGGCCATACCAGCCTGGGTACGCCCGATCTCGTCTGATCTCGGAAGCTAAGCAGGGTCGGGCCTGGTTAGTACTTGGATGGGAGACCGCCTGGGAATACCAGGTGCTGTAAGCATTTTGTCCACGAGGGTGTGCCCCTGCACTATTTCATCAGCAACACTGCCTTGTAGTAAGCATTTAATGATGAATTGACTAAATGCAGCTTCCTGCCTTTTTAATAGGATCAAATTTCCTTGTGTTTTCAATTAGCATCTGCCTTGTATTTATAAGACAAACAAGAATATTGTTGCTGAATGCAGCTTGTGTGTGCTTTGTGCTCCTTTGCCCTGTTCAAATGATGAAAGGAAATAAAGTTTGTATTTTATCCAACTACCTGTGCTAAAAAGTGATGGGAACAGTGTTTGTAATTTCTTCTACTTTTTCAGTGACACAAAGTTCAAGCTGCTTATCTAATTGGTGAAAATGCAATGTCTGTTTATCACACTCACTTTGACTATATATGTTGTAGCAAGAGATTGTTTCTCGCTTACGGCCATACCAGCCTGGGTACGCCCGATCTCGTCTGATCTCGGAAGCTAAGCAGGGTCGGGCCTGGTTAGTACTTGGATGGGAGACCGCCTGGGAATACCAGGTGCTGTAAGCATTTTGTCCACGAGGGTGTGCCCCTGCACTATTTCATCAGCAACACTGCCTTGTAGTAAGCATTTAATGATGAATTGACTAAATGCAGCTTCCTGCCTTTTTAATAGGATCAAATTTCCTTGTGTTTTCAATTAGCATCTGCCTTGTATTTATAAGACAAACAAGAATATTGTTGCTGAATGCAGCTTGTGTGTGCTTTGTGCTCCTTTGCCCTGTTCAAATGATGAAAGGAAATAAAGTTTGTATTTTATCCAACTACCTGTGCTAAAAAGTGATGGGAACAGTGTTTGTAATTTCTTCTACTTTTTCAGTGACACAAAGTTCAAGCTGCTTATCTAATTGTTGAAAATGCAATGTCTGTTTATCAAACTCACTTTGACTATATATGTTGTAGCAAGAGATTGTTTCTCGCTTACGGCCATACCAGCCTGGGTACGCCCGATCTCGTCTGATCTCAGAAGCTAAGCAGGGTCGGGCCTGGTTAGTACTTGGATGGGAGACCGCCTGGGAATACCAGGTGCTGTAAGCATTTTGTCCACGAGGGTGTGCTCTTGCACTATTTCATCAGCAACACTGCCTTGTATTAAGCATTTAATGATGAATTGACTAAATGTCTGTTTTATCAGACTCACTTTGACTATATATGTTGTAGCAAGAGATTGTTTCTCGCTTACGGCCATACCAGCCTGGGTACGCCCGATCTCGTCTGATCTCGGAAGCTAAGCAGGGTCGGGCCTGGTTAGTACTTGGATGGGAGACCGCCTGGGAATACCAGGTGCTGTAAGCATTTTGTCCACGAGGGTGTGCCCCTGCACTATTTCATCAGCAACACTGCCTTGTAGTAAGCATTTAATGATGAATTGACTAAATGCAGCTTCCTGCCTTTTTAATAGGATCAAATTTCCTTGTGTTTTCAATTAGCATCTGCCTTGTATTTATAAGACAAACAAGAATATTGTTGCTGAATGCAGCTTGTGTGTGCTTTGTGCTCCTTTGCCCTGTTCAAATGATGAAAGGAAATAAAGTTTGTATTTTATCCAACTACCTGTGCTAAAAAGTGATGGGAACAGTGTTTGTAATTTCTTCTACTTTTTCAGTGACACAAAGTTCAAGCTGCTTATCTAATTGGTGAAAATGCAATGTCTGTTTATCACACTCACTTTGACTATATATGTTGTAGCAAGAGATTGTTTCTCGCTTACGGCCATACCAGCCTGGGTACGCCCGATCTCGTCTGATCTCGGAAGCTAAGCAGGGTCGGGCCTGGTTAGTACTTGGATTGGAGACCGCCTGGGAATACCAGGTGCTGTAAGCATTTTGTCCACGAGGGTGTGCTCTTGCACTATTTCATCAGCAACACTGCCTTGTATTAAGCATTTAATGATGAATTGACTAAATGTCTGTTTTATCAGACTCACTTTGACTATATATGTTGTAGCAAGAGATTGTTTCTCGCTTACGGCCATACCAGCCTGGGTACGCCCGATCTCGTCTGATCTCGGAAGCTAAGCAGGGTCGGGCCTGGTTAGTACTTGGATGGGAGACCGCCTGGGAATACCAGGTGCTGTAAGCATTTTGTCCACGAGGGTGTGCCCCTGCACTATTTCATCAGCAACACTGCCTTGTAGTAAGCATTTAATGATGAATTGACTAAATGCAGCTTCCTGCCTTTTTAATAGGATCAAATTTCCTTGTGTTTTCAATTAGCATCTGCCTTGTATTTATAAGACAAACAAGAATATTGTTGCTGAATGCAGCTTGTGTGTGCTTTGTGCTCCTTTGCCCTGTTCAAATGATGAAAGGAAATAAAGTTTGTATTTTATCCAACTACCTGTGCTAAAAAGTGATGGGAACAGTGTTTGTAATTTCTTCTACTTTTTCAGTGACACAAAGTTCAAGCTGCTTATCTAATTGGTGAAAATGCAATGTCTGTTTATCACACTCACTTTGACTATATATGTTGTAGCAAGAGATTGTTTCTCGCTTACGGCCATACCAGCCTGGGTACGCCCGATCTCGTCTGATCTCGGAAGCTAAGCAGGGTCGGGCCTGGTTAGTACTTGGATGGGAGACCGCCTGGGAATACCAGGTGCTGTAAGCATTTTGTCCACGAGGGTGTGCCCCTGCACTATTTCATCAGCAACACTGCCTTGTAGTAAGCATTTAATGATGAATTGACTAAATGCAGCTTCCTGCCTTTTTAATAGGATCAAATTTCCTTGTGTTTTCAATTAGCATCTGCCTTGTATTTATAAGACAAACAAGAATATTGTTGCTGAATGCAGCTTGTGTGTGCTTTGTGCTCCTTTGCCCTGTTCAAATGATGAAAGGAAATAAAGTTTGTATTTTATCCAACTACCTGTGCTAAAAAGTGATGGGAACAGTGTTTGTAATTTCTTCTACTTTTTCAGTGACACAAAGTTCAAGCTGCTTATCTAATTGTTGAAAATGCAATGTCTGTTTATCAAACTCACTTTGACTATATATGTTGTAGCAAGAGATTGTTTCTCGCTTACGGCCATACCAGCCTGGGTACGCCCGATCTCGTCTGATCTCAGAAGCTAAGCAGGGTCGGGCCTGGTTAGTACTTGGATGGGAGACCGCCTGGGAATACCAGGTGCTGTAAGCATTTTGTCCACGAGGGTGTGCTCTTGCACTATTTCATCAGCAACACTGCCTTGTATTAAGCATTTAATGATGAATTGACTAAATGTCTGTTTTATCAGACTCACTTTGACTATATATGTTGTAGCAAGAGATTGTTTCTCGCTTACGGCCATACCAGCCTGGGTACGCCCGATCTCGTCTGATCTCGGAAGCTAAGCAGGGTCGGGCCTGGTTAGTACTTGGATGGGAGACCGCCTGGGAATACCAGGTGCTGTAAGCATTTTGTCCACGAGGGTGTGCCCCTGCACTATTTCATCAGCAACACTGCCTTGTAGTAAGCATTTAATGATGAATTGACTAAATGCAGCTTCCTGCCTTTTTAATAGGATCAAATTTCCTTGTGTTTTCAATTAGCATCTGCCTTGTATTTATAAGACAAACAAGAATATTGTTGCTGAATGCAGCTTGTGTGTGCTTTGTGCTCCTTTGCCCTGTTCAAATGATGAAAGGAAATAAAGTTTGTATTTTATCCAACTACCTGTGCTAAAAAGTGATGGGAACAGTGTTTGTAATTTCTTCTACTTTTTCAGTGACACAAAGTTCAAGCTGCTTATCTAATTGGTGAAAATGCAATGTCTGTTTATCACACTCACTTTGACTATATATGTTGTAGCAAGAGATTGTTTCTCGCTTACGGCCATACCAGCCTGGGTACGCCCGATCTCGTCTGATCTCGGAAGCTAAGCAGGGTCGGGCCTGGTTAGTACTTGGATTGGAGACCGCCTGGGAATACCAGGTGCTGTAAGCATTTTGTCCACGAGGGTGTGCTCTTGCACTATTTCATCAGCAACACTGCCTTGTATTAAGCATTTAATGATGAATTGACTAAATGTCTGTTTTATCAGACTCACTTTGACTATATATGTTGTAGCAAGAGATTGTTTCTCGCTTACGGCCATACCAGCCTGGGTACGCCCGATCTCGTCTGATCTCGGAAGCTAAGCAGGGTCGGGCCTGGTTAGTACTTGGATGGGAGACCGCCTGGGAATACCAGGTGCTGTAAGCATTTTGTCCACGAGGGTGTGCCCCTGCACTATTTCATCAGCAACACTGCCTTGTAGTAAGCATTTAATGATGAATTGACTAAATGCAGCTTCCTGC
The DNA here is from genome assembly GCF_965601325.2 of Salmo salar. NCBI lineage: Eukaryota > Metazoa > Chordata > Actinopteri > Salmoniformes > Salmonidae > Salmo > Salmo salar. Next base: position 496,182 of record NC_138298.1, read on the forward strand.
CTTTTTAATAGGATCAAATTTCCTTGTGTTTTCAATTAGCATCTGCCTTGTATTTATAAGACAAACAAGAATATTGTTGCTGAATGCAGCTTGTGTGTGCTTTGTGCTCCTTTGCCCTGTTCAAATGATGAAAGGAAATAAAGTTTGTATTTTATCCAACTACCTGTGCTAAAAAGTGATGGGAACAGTGTTTGTAATTTCTTCTACTTTTTCAGTGACACAAAGTTCAAGCTGCTTATCTAATTGGTGAAAATGCAATGTCTGTTTATCACACTCACTTTGACTATATATGTTGTAGCAAGAGATTGTTTCTCGCTTACGGCCATACCAGCCTGGGTACGCCCGATCTCGTCTGATCTCGGAAGCTAAGCAGGGTCGGGCCTGGTTAGTACTTGGATGGGAGACCGCCTGGGAATACCAGGTGCTGTAAGCATTTTGTCCACGAGGGTGTGCCCCTGCACTATTTCATCAGCAACACTGCCTTGTAGTAAGCATTTAATGATGAATTGACTAAATGCAGCTTCCTGCCTTTTTAAAAGGATCAAATTTCCTTGTGTTTTCAATTAGCATCTGCCTTGTATTTATAAGACAAACAAGAATATTGTTGCTGAATGCAGCTTGTGTGTGCTTTGTGCTCCTTTGCCCTGTTCAAATGATGAAAGGAAATAAAGTTTGTATTTTATCCAACTACCTGTGCTAAAAAGTGATGGGAACAGTGTTTGTAATTTCTTCTACTTTTTCAGTGACACAAAGTTCAAGCTGCTTATCTAATTGGTGAAAATGCAATGTCTGTTTATCACACTCACTTTGACTATACATGTTGTAGCAAGAGATTGTTTCTCGCTTACGGCCATACCAGCCTGGGTACGCCCGATCTCGTCTGATCTCGGAAGCTAAGCAGGGTCGGGCCTGGTTAGTACTTGGATGGGAGACCGCCTGGGAATACCAGGTGCTGTAAGCATTTTGTCCACGAGGGTGTGCTCTTGCACTATTTCATCAGCAACACTGCCTTGTATTAAGCATTTAATGATGAATTGACTAAATGTCTGTTTTATCAGACTCACTTTGACTATATATGTTGTAGCAAGAGATTGTTTCTCGCTTACGGCCATACCAGCCTGGGTACGCCCGATCTCGTCTGATCTCGGAAGCTAAGCAGGGTCGGGCCTGGTTAGTACTTGGATGGGAGACCGCCTGGGAATACCAGGTGCTGTAAGCATTTTGTCCACGAGGGTGTGCCCCTGCACTATTTCATCAGCAACACTGCCTTGTAGTAAGCATTTAATGATGAATTGACTAAATGCAGCTTCCTGCCTTTTTAATAGGATCAAATTTCCTTGTGTTTTCAATTAGCATCTGCCTTGTATTTATAAGACAAACAAGAATATTGTTGCTGAATGCAGCTTGTGTGTGCTTTGTGCTCCTTTGCCCTGTTCAAATGATGAAAGGAAATAAAGTTTGTATTTTATCCAACTACCTGTGCTAAAAAGTGATGGGAACAGTGTTTGTAATTTCTTCTACTTTTTCAGTGACACAAAGTTCAAGCTGCTTATCTAATTGGTGAAAATGCAATGTCTGTTTATCACACTCACTTTGACTATATATGTTGTAGCAAGAGATTGTTTCTCGCTTACGGCCATACCAGCCTGGGTACGCCCGATCTCGTCTGATCTCGGAAGCTAAGCAGGGTCGGGCCTGGTTAGTACTTGGATGGGAGACCGCCTGGGAATACCAGGTGCTGTAAGCATTTTGTCCACGAGGGTGTGCCCCTGCACTATTTCATCAGCAACACTGCCTTGTAGTAAGCATTTAATGATGAATTGACTAAATGCAGCTTCCTGCCTTTTTAATAGGATCAAATTTCCTTGTGTTTTCAATTAGCATCTGCCTTGTATTTATAAGACAAACAAGAATATTGTTGCTGAATGCAGCTTGTGTGTGCTTTGTGCTCCTTTGCCCTGTTCAAATGATGAAAGGAAATAAAGTTTGTATTTTATCCAACTACCTGTGCTAAAAAGTGATGGGAACAGTGTTTGTAATTTCTTCTACTTTTTCAGTGACACAAAGTTCAAGCTGCTTATCTAATTGGTGAAAATGCAATGTCTGTTTATCACACTCACTTTGACTATATATGTTGTAGCAAGAGATTGTTTCTCGCTTACGGCCATACCAGCCTGGGTACGCCCGATCTCGTCTGATCTCGGAAGCTAAGCAGGGTCGGGCCTGGTTAGTACTTGGATGGGAGACCGCCTGGGAATACCAGGTGCTGTAAGCATTCTGTCCACGAGGGTGTGCTCTTGCACTATTTCATCAGCAACACTGCCTTGTATTAAGCATTTAATGATGAATTGACTAAATGTCTGTTTTATCAGACTCACTTTGACTATATATGTTGTAGCAAGAGATTGTTTCTCGCTTACGGCCATACCAGCCTGGGTACGCCCGATCTCGTCTGATCTCGGAAGCTAAGCAGGGTCGGGCCTGGTTAGTACTTGGATGGGAGACCGCCTGGGAATACCAGGTGCTGTAAGCATTTTGTCCACGAGGGTGTGCCCCTGCACTATTTCATCAGCAACACTGCCTTGTAGTAAGCATTTAATGATGAATTGACTAAATGCAGCTTCCTGCCTTTTTAATAGGATCAAATTTCCTTGTGTTTTCAATTAGCATCTGCCTTGTATTTATAAGACAAACAAGAATATTGTTGCTGAATGCAGCTTGTGTGTGCTTTGTGCTCCTTTGCCCTGTTCAAATGATGAAAGGAAATAAAGTTTGTATTTTATCCAACTACCTGTGCTAAAAAGTGATGGGAACAGTGTTTGTAATTTCTTCTACTTTTTCAGTGACACAAAGTTCAAGCTGCTTATCTAATTGGTGAAAATGCAATGTCTGTTTATCACACTCACTTTGACTATATATGTTGTAGCAAGAGATTGTTTCTCGCTTACGGCCATACCAGCCTGGGTACGCCCGATCTCGTCTGATCTCGGAAGCTAAGCAGGGTCGGGCCTGGTTAGTACTTGGATGGGAGACCGCCTGGGAATACCAGGTGCTGTAAGCATTTTGTCCACGAGGGTGTGCCCCTGCACTATTTCATCAGCAACACTGCCTTGTAGTAAGCATTTAATGATGAATTGACTAAATGCAGCTTCCTGCCTTTTTAAAAGGATCAAATTTCCTTGTGTTTTCAATTAGCATCTGCCTTGTATTTATAAGACAAACAAGAATATTGTTGCTGAATGCAGCTTGTGTGTGCTTTGTGCTCCTTTGCCCTGTTCAAATGATGAAAGGAAATAAAGTTTGTATTTTATCCAACTACCTGTGCTAAAAAGTGATGGGAACAGTGTTTGTAATTTCTTCTACTTTTTCAGTGACACAAAGTTCAAGCTGCTTATCTAATTGGTGAAAATGCAATGTCTGTTTATCACACTCACTTTGACTATATATGTTGTAGCAAGAGATTGTTTCTCGCTTACGGCCATACCAGCCTGGGTACGCCCGATCTCGTCTGATCTCGGAAGCTAAGCAGGGTCGGGCCTGGTTAGTACTTGGATGGGAGACCGCCTGGGAATACCAGGTGCTGTAAGCATTTTGTCCACGAGGGTGTGCTCTTGCACTATTTCATCAGCAACACTGCCTTGTATTAAGCATTTAATGATGAATTGACTAAATGTCTGTTTTATCAGACTCACTTTGACTATATATGTTGTAGCAAGAGATTGTTTCTCGCTTACGGCCATACCAGCCTGGGTACGCCCGATCTCGTCTGATCTCGGAAGCTAAGCAGGGTCGGGCCTGGTTAGTACTTGGATGGGAGACCGCCTGGGAATACCAGGTGCTGTAAGCATTTTGTCCACGAGGGTGTGCCCCTGCACTATTTCATCAGCAACACTGCCTTGTAGTAAGCATTTAATGATGAATTGACTAAATGCAGCTTCCTGCCTTTTTAATAGGATCAAATTTCCTTGTGTTTTCAATTAGCATCTGCCTTGTATTTATAAGACAAACAAGAATATTGTTGCTGAATGCAGCTTGTGTGTGCTTTGTGCTCCTTTGCCCTGTTCAAATGATGAAAGGAAATAAAGTTTGTATTTTATCCAACTACCTGTGCTAAAAAGTGATGGGAACAGTGTTTGTAATTTCTTCTACTTTTTCAGTGACACAAAGTTCAAGCTGCTTATCTAATTGGTGAAAATGCAATGTCTGTTTATCACACTCACTTTGACTATATATGTTGTAGCAAGAGATTGTTTCTCGCTTACGGCCATACCAGCCTGGGTACGCCCGATCTCGTCTGATCTCGGAAGCTAAGCAGGGTCGGGCCTGGTTAGTACTTGGATGGGAGACCGCCTGGGAATACCAGGTGCTGTAAGCATTTTGTCCACGAGGGTGTGCCCCTGCACTATTTCATCAGCAACACTGCCTTGTAGTAAGCATTTAATGATGAATTGACTAAATGCAGCTTCCTGCCTTTTTAATAGGATCAAATTTCCTTGTGTTTTCAATTAGCATCTGCCTTGTATTTATAAGACAAACAAGAATATTGTTGCTGAATGCAGCTTGTGTGTGCTTTGTGCTCCTTTGCCCTGTTCAAATGATGAAAGGAAATAAAGTTTGTATTTTATCCAACTACCTGTGCTAAAAAGTGATGGGAACAGTGTTTGTAATTTCTTCTACTTTTTCAGTGACACAAAGTTCAAGCTGCTTATCTAATTGGTGAAAATGCAATGTCTGTTTATCACACTCACTTTGACTATATATGTTGTAGCAAGAGATTGTTTCTCGCTTACGGCCATACCAGCCTGGGTACGCCCGATCTCGTCTGATCTCGGAAGCTAAGCAGGGTCGGGCCTGGTTAGTACTTGGATGGGAGACCGCCTGGGAATACCAGGTGCTGTAAGCATTTTGTCCACGAGGGTGTGCTCTTGCACTATTTCATCAGCAACACTGCCTTGTATTAAGCATTTAATGATGAATTGACTAAATGTCTGTTTTATCAGACTCACTTTGACTATATATGTTGTAGCAAGAGATTGTTTCTCGCTTACGGCCATACCAGCCTGGGTACGCCCGATCTCGTCTGATCTCGGAAGCTAAGCAGGGTCGGGCCTGGTTAGTACTTGGATGGGAGACCGCCTGGGAATACCAGGTGCTGTAAGCATTTTGTCCACGAGGGTGTGCCCCTGCACTATTTCATCAGCAACACTGCCTTGTAGTAAGCATTTAATGATGAATTGACTAAATGCAGCTTCCTGCCTTTTTAATAGGATCAAATTTCCTTGTGTTTTCAATTAGCATCTGCCTTGTATTTATAAGACAAACAAGAATATTGTTGCTGAATGCAGCTTGTGTGTGCTTTGTGCTCCTTTGCCCTGTTCAAATGATGAAAGGAAATAAAGTTTGTATTTTATCCAACTACCTGTGCTAAAAAGTGATGGGAACAGTGTTTGTAATTTCTTCTACTTTTTCAGTGACACAAAGTTCAAGCTGCTTATCTAATTGGTGAAAATGCAATGTCTGTTTATCACACTCACTTTGACTATATATGTTGTAGCAAGAGATTGTTTCTCGCTTACGGCCATACCAGCCTGGGTACGCCCGATCTCGTCTGATCTCGGAAGCTAAGCAGGGTCGGGCCTGGTTAGTACTTGGATGGGAGACCGCCTGGGAATACCAGGTGCTGTAAGCATTTTGTCCACGAGGGTGTGCTCTTGCACTATTTCATCAGCAACACTGCCTTGTATTAAGCATTTAATGATGAATTGACTAAATGTCTGTTTTATCAGACTCACTTTGACTATATATGTTGTAGCAAGAGATTGTTTCTCGCTTACGGCCATACCAGCCTGGGTACGCCCGATCTCGTCTGATCTCGGAAGCTAAGCAGGGTCGGGCCTGGTTAGTACTTGGATGGGAGACCGCCTGGGAATACCAGGTGCTGTAAACATTTTGTTCACGAGGGTGTGCCCCTGCACTATTTCATCAGCAACACTGCCTTGTAGTAAGCATTTAATGATGAATTGACTAAATGCAGCTTCCTGCCTTTTTAATAGGATCAAATTTCCTTGTGTTTTCAATTAGCATCTGCCTTGTATTTATAAGACAAACAAGAATATTGTTGCTGAATGCAGCTTGTGTGTGCTTTGTGCTCCTTTGCCCTGTTCAAATGATGAAAGGAAATAAAGTTTGTATTTTATCCAACTACCTGTGCTAAAAAGTGATGGGAACAGTGTTTGTAATTTCTTCTACTTTTTCAGTGACACAAAGTTCAAGCTGCTTATCTAATTGGTGAAAATGCAATGTCTGGTTATCACACTCACTTTGACTATATATGTTGTAGCAAGAGATTGTTTCTCGCTTACGGCCATACCAGCCTGGGTACGCCCGATCTCGTCTGATCTCGGAAGCTAAGCAGGGTCGGGCCTGGTTAGTACTTGGATGGGAGACCGCCTGGGAATACCAGGTGCTGTAAGCATTTTGTCCACGAGGGTGTGCTCTTGCACTATTTCATCAGCAACACTGCCTTGTATTAAGCATTTAATGATGAATTGACTAAATGTCTGTTTTATCAGACTCACTTTGACTATATATGTTGTAGCAAGAGATTGTATCTCGCTTACGGCCATACCAGCCTGGGTACGCCCGATCTCGTCTGATCTCGGAAGCTAAGCAGGGTCGGGCCTGGTTAGTACTTGGATGGGAGACCGCCTGGGAATACCAGGTGCTGTAAGCATTTTGTCCACGAGGGTGTGCTCTTGCACTATTTCATCAGCAACACTGCCTTGTATTAAGCATTTAATGATGAATTGACTAAATGTCTGTTTTATCAGACTCACTTTGACTATATATGTTGTAGCAAGAGATTGTTTCTCGCTTACGGCCATACCAGCCTGGGTACGCCCGATCTCGTCTGATCTCGGAAGCTAAGCAGGGTCGGGCCTGGTTAGTACTTGGATGGGAGACCGCCTGGGAATACCAGGTGCTGTAAGCATTTTGTCCACGAGGGTGTGCCCCTGCACTATTTCATCAGCAACACTGCCTTGTAGTAAGCATTTAATGATGAATTGACTAAATGCAGCTTCCTGCCTTTTTAATAGGATCAAATTTCCTTGTGTTTTCAATTAGCATCTGCCTTGTATTTATAAGACAAACAAGAATATTGTTGCTGAATGCAGCTTGTGTGTGCTTTGTGCTCCTTTGCCCTGTTCAAATGATGAAAGGAAATAAAGTTTGTATTTTATCCAACTACCTGTGCTAAAAAGTGATGGGAACAGTGTTTGTAATTTCTTCTACTTTTTCAGTAACACAAAGTTCAAGCTGCTTATCTAATTGGTGAAAATGCAATGTCTGTTTATCACACTCACTTTGACTATATATGTTGTAGCAAGAGATTGTTTCTCGCTTACGGCCATACCAGCCTGGGTACGCCCGATCTCGTCTGATCTCGGAAGCTAAGCAGGGTCGGGCCTGGTTAGTACTTGGATGGGAGACCGCCTGGGAATACCAGGTGCTGTAAGCATTTTGTCCACGAGGGTGTGCTCTTGCACTATTTCATCAGCAACACTGCCTTGTATTAAGCATTTAATGATGAATTGACTAAATGTCTGTTTTATCAGACTCACTTTGACTATATATGTTGTAGCAAGAGATTGTTTCTCGCTTACGGCCATACCAGCCTGGGTACGCCCGATCTCGTCTGATCTCGGAAGCTAAGCAGGGTCGGGCCTGGTTAGTACTTGGATGGGAGACCGCCTGGGAATACCAGGTGCTGTAAACATTTTGTTCACGAGGGTGTGCCCCTGCACTATTTCATCAGCAACACTGCCTTGTAGTAAGCATTTAATGATGAATTGACTAAATGCAGCTTCCTGCCTTTTTAATAGGATCAAATTTCCTTGTGTTTTCAATTAGCATCTGCCTTGTATTTATAAGACAAACAAGAATATTGTTGCTGAATGCAGCTTGTGTGTGCTTTGTGCTCCTTTGCCCTGTTCAAATGATGAAAGGAAATAAAGTTTGTATTTTATCCAACTACCTGTGCTAAAAAGTGATGGGAACAGTGTTTGTAATTTCTTCTACTTTTTCAGTGACACAAAGTTCAAGCTGCTTATCTAATTGGTGAAAATGCAATGTCTGTTTATCACACTCACTTTGACTATATATGTTGTAGCAAGAGATTCTTTCTCGCTTACGGCCATACCAGCCTGGGTACGCCCGATCTCGTCTGATCTCGGAAGCTAAGCAGGGTCGGGCCTGGTTAGTACTTGGATGGGAGACCGCCTGGGAATACCAGGTGCTGTAAGCATTTTGTCCACGAGGGTGTGCTCTTGCACTATTTCATCAGCAACACTGCCTTGTATTAAGCATTTAATGATGAATTGACTAAATGTCTGTTTTATCAGACTCACTTTGACTATATATGTTGTAGCAAGAGATTGTTTCTCGCTTACGGCCATACCAGCCTGGGTACGCCCGATCTCGTCTGATCTCGGAAGCTAAGCAGGGTCGGGCCTGGTTAGTACTTGGATGGGAGACCGCCTGGGAATACCAGGTGCTGTAAGCATTTTGTTCACGAGGGTGTGCCCCTGCACTATTTCATCAGCAACACTGCCTTGTAGTAAGCATTTAATGATGAATTGACTAAATGCAGCTTCCTGCCTTTTTAATAGGATCAAATTTCCTTGTGTTTTCAATTAGCATCTGCCTTGTATTTATAAGACAAACAAGAATATTGTTGCTGAATGCAGCTTGTGTGTGCTTTGTGCTCCTTTGCCCTGTTCAAATGATGAAAGGAAATAAAGTTTGTATTTTATCCAACTACCTGTGCTAAAAAGTGATGGGAACAGTGTTTGTAATTTCTTCTACTTTTTCAGTGACACAAAGTTCAAGCTGCTTATCTAATTGTTGAAAATGCAATGTCTGTTTATCACACTCACTTTGACTATATATGTTGTAGCAAGAGATTGTTTCTCGCTTACGGCCATACCAGCCTGGGTACGCCCGATCTCGTCTGATCTCGGAAGCTAAGCAGGGTCGGGCCTGGTTAGTACTTGGATGGGAGACCGCCTGGGAATACCAGGTGCTGTAAGCATTTTGTTCACGAGGGTGTGCCCCTGCACTATTTCATCAGCAACACTGCCTTGTAGTAAGCATTTAATGATGAATTGACTAAATGCAGCTTCCTGCCTTTTTAATAGGATCAAATTTCCTTGTGTTTTCAATTAGCATCTGCCTTGTATTTATAAGACAAACAAGAATATTGTTGCTGAATGCAGCTTGTGTGTGCTTTGTGCTCCTTTGCCCTGTTCAAATGATGAAAGGAAATAAAGTTTGTATTTTATCCAACTACCTGTGCTAAAAAGTGATGGGAACAGTGTTTGTAATTTCTTCTACTTTTTCAGTGACACAAAGTTCAAGCTGCTTATCTAATTGGTGAAAATGCAATGTCTGGTTATCACACTCACTTTGACTATATATGTTGTAGCAAGAGATTGTTTCTCGCTTACGGCCATACCAGCCTGGGTACGCCCGATCTCGTCTGATCTCGGAAGCTAAGCAGGGTCGTGCCTGGTTAGTACTTGGATGGGAGACCGCCTGGGAATACCAGGTGCTGTAAGCATTTTGTCCACGAGGGTGTGCTCTTGCACTATTTCATCAGCAACACTGCCTTGTATTAAGCATTTAATGATGAATTGACTAAATATCTGTTTTATCAGACTCACTTTGACTATATATGTTGTAGCAAGAGATTGTATCTCGCTTACGGCCATACCAGCCTGGGTACGCCCGATCTCTTCTGATCTCGGAAGCTAAGCAGGGTCGGGCCTGGTTAGTACTTGGATGGGAGACCGCCTGGGAATACCAGGTGCTGTAAGCATTTTGTCCACGAGGGTGTGCTCTTGCACTATTTCATCAGCAACACTGCCTTGTATTAAGCATTTAATGATGAATTGACTAAATGTCTGTTTTATCAGACTCACTTTGACTATATATGTTGTAGCAAGAGATTGTTTCTTGCTTACGGCCATACCAGCCTGGGTACGCCCGATCTCGTCTGATCTCGGAAGCTAAGCAGGGTCGGGCCTGGTTAGTACTTGGATGGGAGACCGCCTGGGAATACCAGGTGCTGTAAGCATTTTGTCCACGAGGGTGTGCCCCTGCACTATTTCATCAGCAACACTGCCTTGTAGTAAGCATTTAATGATGAATTGACTAAATGCAGCTTCCTGCCTTTTTAATAGGATCAAATTTCCTTGTGTTTTCAATTAGCATCTGCCTTGTATTTATAAGACAAACAAGAATATTGTTGCTGAATGCAGCTTGTGTGTGCTTTGTGCTCCTTTGCCCTGTTCAAATGATGAAAGGAAATAGAGTTTGTATTTTATCCAACTACCTGTGCTAAAAAGTGATGGGAACAGTGTTTGTAATTTCTTCTACTTTTTCAGTGACACAAAGTTCAAGCTGCTTATCTAATTGGTGAAAATGCAATGTCTGTTTATCACACTCACTTTGACTATATATGTTGTAGCAAGAGATTCTTTCTCGCTTACGGCCATACCAGCCTGGGTACGCCCGATCTCGTCTGATCTCGGAAGCTAAGCAGGGTCGGGCCTGGTTAGTACTTGGATGGGAGACCGCCTGGGAATACCAGGTGCTGTAAGCATTTTGTCCACGAGGGTGTGCTCTTGCACTATTTCATCAGCAACACTGCCTTGTATTAAGCATTTAATGATGAATTGACTAAATGTCTGTTTTATCAGACTCACTTTGACTATATATGTTGTAGCAAGAGATTGTTTCTCGCTTACGGCCATACCAGCCTGGGTACGCCCGATCTCGTCTGATCTCGGAAGCTAAGCAGGGTCGGGCCTGGTTAGTACTTGGATGGGAGACCGCCTGGGAATACCAGGTGCTGTAAGCATTTTGTTCACGAGGGTGTGCCCCTGCACTATTTCATCAGCAACACTGCCTTGTAGTAAGCATTTAATGATGAATTGACTAAATGCAGCTTCCTGCCTTTTTAATAGGATCAAATTTCCTTGTGTTTTCAATTAGCATCTGCCTAGTATTTATAAGACAAACAAGAATATTGTTGCTGAATGCAGCTTGTGTGTGCTTTGTGCTCCTTTGCCCTGTTCAAATGATGAAAGGAAATAAAGTTTGTATTTTATCCAACTACCTGTGCTAAAAAGTGATGGGAACAGTGTTTGTAATTTCTTCTACTTTTTCAGTGACACAAAGTTCAAGCTGCTTATCTAATTGTTGAAAATGCAATGTCTGTTTATCACACTCACTTTGACTATATATGTTGTAGCAAGAGATTGTTTCTCGCTTACGGCCATACCAGCCTGGGTACGCCCGATCTCGTCTGATCTTGGAAGCTAAGCAGGGTCGGGCCTGGTTAGTACTTGGATCGGAGACCGCCTGGGAATACCAGGTGCTGTAAGCATTTTGTTCACGAGGGTGTGCCCCTGCACTATTTCATCAGCAACACTGCCTTGTAGTAAGCATTTAATGATGAATTGACTAAATGCAGCTTCCTGCCTTTTTAATAGGATCAAATTTCCTTGTGTTTTCAATTAGCATCTGCCTTGTATTTATAAGACAAACAAGAATATTGTTGCTGAATGCAGCTTGTGTGTGCTTTGTGCTCCTTTGCCCTGTTCAAATGATGAAAGGAAATAAAGTTTGTATTTTATCCAACTACCTGTGCTAAAAAGTGATGGGAACAGTGTTTGTAATTTCTTCTACTTTTTCAGTGACACAAAGTTCAAGCTGCTTATCTAATTGGTGAAAATGCAATGTCTGGTTATCACACTCACTTTGACTATATATGTTGTAGCAAGAGATTGCTTCTCGCTTACGGCCATACCAGCCTGGGTACGCCCGATCTCGTCTGATCTCGGAAGCTAAGCAGGGTCGGGCCTGGTTAGTACTTGGATGGGAGACCGCCTGGGAATACCAGGTGCTGTAAGCATTTTGTCCACGAGGGTGTGCTCTTGCACTATTTCATCAGCAACACTGCCTTGTATTAAGCATTTAATGATGAATTGACTAAATGTCTGTTTTATCAGACTCACTTTGACTATATATGTTGTAGCAAGAGATTGTATCTCGCTTACGGCCATACCAGCCTGGGTACGCCCGATCTCGTCTGATCTCGGAAGCTAAGCAGGGTCGGGCCTGGTTAGTACTTGGATGGGAGACCGCCTGGGAATACCAGGTGCTGTAAGCATTTTGTCCACGAGGGTGTGCTCTTGCACTATTTCATCAGCAACACTGCCTTGTATTAAGCATTTAATGATGAATTGACTAAATGTCTGTTTTATCAGACTCACTTTGACTATATATGTTGTAGCAAGAGATTGTTTCTCGCTTACGGCCATACCAGCCTGGGTACGCCCGATCTCGTCTGATCTCGGAAGCTAAGCAGGGTCGGGCCTGGTTAGTACTTGGATGGGAGACCGCCTGGGAATACCAGGTGCTGTAAGCATTTTGTCCACGAGGGTGTGCCCCTGCACTATTTCATCAGCAACACTGCCTTGTAGTAAGCATTTAATGATGAATTGACTAAATGCAGCTTCCTGCCTTTTTAATAGGATCAAATTTCCTTGTGTTTTCAATTAGCATCTGCCTTGTATTTATAAGACAAACAAGAATATTGTTGCTGAATGCAGCTTGTGTGTGCTTTGTGCTCCTTTGCCCTGTTCAAATGATGAAAGGAAATAAAGTTTGTATTTTATCCAACTACCTGTGCTAAAAAGTGATGGGAACAGTGTTTGTAATTTCTTCTACTTTTTCAGTGACACAAAGTTCAAGCTGCTTATCTAATTGGTGAAAATGCAATGTCTGGTTATCACACTCACTTTGACTATATATGTTGTAGCAAGAGATTGTTTCTCGCTTAGGGCCATACCAGCCTGGGTACGCCCGATCTCGTCTGATCTCGGAAGCTAAGCAGGGTCGGGCCTGGTTAGTACTTGGATGGGAGACCGCCTGGGAATACCAGGTGCTGTAAGCATTTTGTCCACGAGGGTGTGCTCTTGCACTATTTCATCAGCAACACTGCCTTGTATTAAGCATTTAATGATGAATTGACTAAATGTCTGTTTTATCAGACTCACTTTGACTATATATGTTGTAGCAAGAGATTGTTTCTCGCTTACGGCCATACCAGCCTGGGTACGCCCGATCTCGTCTGATCTCGGAAGCTAAGCAGGGTCGGGCCTGGTTAGTACTTGGATGGGAGACCGCCTGGGAATACCAGGTGCTGAAAGCATTTTGTTCACGAGGGTTTGCCCCTGCACTATTTCATCAGCAACACTGCCTTGTAGTAAGCATTTAATGATGAATTGACTAAATGCAGCTTCCTGCCTTTTTAATAGGATCAAATTTCCTTGTGTTTTCAATTAGCATCTGCCTTGTATTTATAAGACAAACAAGAATATTGTTGCTGAATGCAGCTTGTGTGTGCTTTGTGCTCCTTTGCCCTGTTCAAATGATGAAAGGAAATAAAGTTTGTATTTTATCCAACTACCTGTGCTAAAAAGTGATGGGAACAGTGTTTGTAATTTCTTCTACTTTTTCAGTGACACAAAGTTCAAGCTGCTTATCTAATTGTTGAAAATGCAATGTCTGTTTATCACACTCACTTTGACTATATATGTTGTAGCAAGAGATTGTTTCTCGCTTACGGCCATACCAGCCTGGGTACGCCCGATCTCGTCTGATCTCGGAAGCTAAGCAGGGTCGGGCCTGGTTAGTACTTGGATGGGAGACCGCCTGGGAATACCAGGTGCTGTAAGCATTTTGTCCACGAGGGTGTGCTCTTGCACTATTTCATCAGCAACACTGCCTTGTATTAAGCATTTAATGATGAATTGACTAAATGTCTGTTTTATCAGACTCACTTTGACTATATATGTTGTAGCAAGAGATTGTTTCTCGCTTACGGCCATACCAGCCTGGGTACGCCCGATCTCGTCTGATCTCGGAAGCTAAGCAGGGTCGGGCCTGGTTAGTACTTGGATGGGAGACCGCCTGGGAATACCAGGTGCTGTAAGCATTTTGTCCACGAGGGTGTGCCCCTGCACTATTTCATCAGCAACACTGCCTTGTAGTAAGCATTTAATGATGAATTGACTAAATGCAGCTTCCTGCCTTTTTAATAGGATCATATTTCCTTGTGTTTTCAATTAGCATCTGCCTTGTATTTATAAGACAAACAAGAATATTGTTGCTGAATGCAGCTTGTGTGTGCTTTGTGCTCCTTTGCCCTGTTCAAATGATGAAAGGAAATAAAGTTTGTATTTTATCCAACTACCTGTGCTAAAAAGTGATGGGAACAGTGTTTGTAATTTCTTCTACTTTTTCAGTGACACAAAGTTCAAGCTGCTTATCTAATTGGTGAAAATGCAATGTCTGGTTATCACACTCACTTTGACTATATATGTTGTAGCAAGAGATTGTTTCTCGCTTACGGCCATACCAGCCTGGGTACGCCCGATCTCGTCTGATCTCGGAAGCTAAGCAGGGTCGGGCCTGGTTAGTACTTGGATGGGAGACCGCCTGGGAATACCAGGTGCTGTAAGCATTTTGTCCACGAGGGTGTGCTCTTGCACTATTTCATCAGCAACACTGCCTTGTATTAAGCATTTAATGATGAATTGACTAAATGTCTGTTTTATCAGACTCACTTTGACTATATATGTTGTAGCAAGAGATTGTATCTCGCTTACGGCCATACCAGCCTGGGTACGCCCGATCTCGTCTGATCTCGGAAGCTAAGCAGGGTCGGGCCTGGTTAGTACTTGGATTGGAGACCGCCTGGGAATACCAGGTGCTGTAAGCATTTTGTCCACGAGGGTGTGCCCCTGCACTATTTCATCAGCAACACTGCCTTGTAGTAAGCATTTAATGATGAATTGACTAAATGCAGCTTCCTGCCTTTTTAATAGGATCATATTTCCTTGTGTTTTCAATTAGCATCTGCCTTGTATTTATAAGACAAACAAGAATATTGTTGCTGAATGCAGCTTGTGTGTGCTTTGTGCTCCTTTGCCCTGTTCAAATGATGAAAGGAAATAAAGTTTGTATTTTATCCAACTACCTGTGCTAAAAAGTGATGGGAACAGTGTTTGTAATTTCTTCTACTTTTTCAGTGACACAAAGTTCAAGCTGCTTATCTAATTGGTGAAAATGCAATGTCTGGTTATCACACTCACTTTGACTATATATGTTGTAGCAAGAGATTGTTTCTCGCTTACGGCCATACCAGCCTGGGTACGCCCGATCTCGTCTGATCTCGGAAGCTAAGCAGGGTCGGGCCTGGTTAGTACTTGGATGGGAGACCGCCTGGGAATACCAGGTGCTGTAAGCATTTTGTCCACGAGGGTGTGCTCTTGCACTATTTCATCAGCAACACTGCCTTGTATTAAGCATTTAATGATGAATTGACTAAATGTCTGTTTTATCAGACTCACTTTGACTATATATGTTGTAGCAAGAGATTGTATCTCGCTTACGGCCATACCAGCCTGGGTACGCCCGATCTCGTCTGATCTCGGAAGCTAAGCAGGGTCGGGCCTGGTTAGTACTTGGATGGGAGACCGCCTGGGAATACCAGGTGCTGTAAGCATTTTGTCCACGAGGGTGTGCTCTTGCACTATTTCATCAGCAACACTGCCTTGTATTAAGCATTTAATGATGAATTGACTAAATGTCTGTTTTATCAGACTCACTTTGACTATATATGTTGTAGCAAGAGATTGTATCTCGCTTACGGCCATACCAGCCTGGGTACGCCCGATCTCGTCTGATCTCGGAAGCTAAGCAGGGTCGGGCCTGGTTAGTACTTGGATGGGAGACCGCCTGGGAATACCAGGTGCTGTAAGCATTTTGTCCACGAGGGTGTGCCCCTGCACTATTTCATCAGCAACACTGCCTTGTAGTAAGCATTTAATGATGAATTGACTAAATGCAGCTTCCTGCCTTTTTAATAGGATCAAATTTCCTTGTGTTTTCAATTAGCATCTGCCTTGTATTTATAAGACAAACAAGAATATTGTTGCTGAATGCAGCTTGTGTGTGCTTTGTGCTCCTTTGCCCTGTTCAAATGATGAAAGGAAATAAAGTTTGTATTTTATCCAACTACCTGTGCTAAAAAGTGATGGGAACAGTGTTTGTAATTTCTTCTACTTTTTCAGTGACACAAAGTTCAAGCTGCTTATCTAATTGGTGAAAATGCAATGTCTGGTTATCACACTCACTTTGACTATATATGTTGTAGCAAGAGATTGTTTCTCGCTTACGGCCATACCAGCCTGGGTACGCCCGATCTCGTCTGATCTCGGAAGCTAAGCAGGGTCGGGCCTGGTTAGTACTTGGATGGGAGACCGCCTGGGAATACCAGGTGCTGTAAGCATTTTGTCCACGAGGGTGTGCTCTTGCACTATTTCATCAGCAACACTGCCTTGTATTAAGCATTTAATGATGAATTGACTAAATGTCTGTTTTATCAGACTCACTTTGACTATATATGTTGTAGCAAGAGATTGTATCTCGCTTACGGCCATACCAGCCTGGGTACGCCCGATCTCGTCTGATCTCGGAAGCTAAGCAGGGTCGGGACTGGTTATTACTTGGATGGGAGACCGCCTGGGAATACCAGGTGCTGTAAGCATTTTGTCCACGAGGGTGTGCTCTTGCACTATTTCATCAGCAACACTGCCTTGTATTAAGCATTTAATGATGAATTGACTAAATGTCTGTTTTATCAGACTCACTTTGACTATATATGTTGTAGCAAGAGATTGTTTCTCGCTTACGGCCATACCAGCCTGGGTACGCCCGATCTCGTCTGATCTCGGAAGCTAAGCAGGGTCGGGCCTGGTTAGTACTTGGATGGGAGACCGCCTGGGAATACCAGGTGCTGTAAGCATTTTGTCCACGAGGGTGTGCCCCTGCACTATTTCATCAGCAACACTGCCTTGTAGTAAGCATTTATTGATGAATTGACTAAATGCAGCTTCCTGCCTTTTTAATAGGATCAAATTTCCTTGTGTTTTCAATTAGCATCTGCCTTGTATTTATAAGACAAACAAGAATATTGTTGCTGAATGCAGCTTGTGTGTGCTTTGTGCTCCTTTGCCCTGTTCAAATGATGAAAGGAAATAAAGTTTGTATTTTATCCAACTACCTGTGGTAAAAAGTGATGGGAACAGTGTTTGTAATTTCTTCTACTTTTTCAGTGACACAAAGTTCAAGCTGCTTATCTAATTGGTGAAAATGCAATGTCTGTTTATCACACTCACTTTGACTATATATGTTGTAGCAAGAGATTGTGTCTCGCTTACGGCCATACCAGCCTGGGTACGCCCGATCTCGTCTGATCTCGGAAGCTAAGCAGGGTCGGGCCTGGTTAGTACTTGGATGGGAGACCGCCTGGGAATACCAGGTGCTGTAAGCATTTTGTCCACGAGGGTGTGCTCTTGCACTATTTCATCAGCAACACTGCCTTGTATTAAGCATTTAATGATGAATTGACTAAATGTCTGTTTTATCAGACTCACTTTGACTATATATGTTGTAGCAAGAGATTGTTTCTCGCTTACGGCCATACCAGCCTGGGTACGCCCGATCTCGTCTGATCTCGGAAGCTAAGCAGGGTCGGGCCTGGTTAGTACTTGGATGGGAGACCGCCTGGGAATACCAGGTGCTGTAAGCATTTTGTCCACGAGGGTGTGCTCTTGCACTATTTCATCAGCAACACTGCCTTGTATTAAGCATTTAATGATGAATTGACTAAATGTCTGTTTTATCAGACTCACTTTGACTATATATGTTGTAGCAAGAGATTGTATCTCGCTTACGGCCATACCAGCCTGGGTACGCCCGATCTCGTCTGATCTCGGAAGCTAAGCAGGGTCGGGACTGGTTAGTACTTGGATGGGAGACCGCCTGGGAATACCAGGTGCTGTAAGCATTTTGTCCACGAGGGTGTGCTCTTGCACTATTTCATCAGCAACACTGCCTTGTATTAAGCATTTAATGATGAATTGACTAAATGTCTGTTTTATCAGACTCACTTTGACTATATATGTTGTAGCAAGAGATTGTTTCTCGCTTACGGCCATACCAGCCTGGGTACGCCCGATCTCGTCTGATCTCGGAAGCTAAGCAGGGTCGGGCCTGGTTAGTACTTGGATGGGAGACCGCCTGGGAATACCAGGTGCTGTAAGCATTTTGTCCACGAGGGTGTGCCCCTGCACTATTTCATCAGCAACACTGCCTTGTAGTAAGCATTTAATGATGAATTGACTAAATGCAGCTTCCTGCCTTTTTAATAGGATCAAATTTCCTTGTGTTTTCAATTAGCATCTGCCTTGTATTTATAAGACAAACAAGAATATTGTTGCTGAATGCAGCTTGTGTGTGCTTTGTGCTCCTTTGCCCTGTTCAAATGATGAAAGGAAATAAAGTTTGTATTTTATCCAACTACCTGTGGTAAAAAGTGATGGGAACAGTGTTTGTAATTTCTTCTACTTTTTCAGTGACACAAAGTTCAAGCTGCTTATCTAATTGGTGAAAATGCAATGTCTGTTTATCACACTCACATTGACTATATATGTTGTAGCAAGAGATTGTGTCTCGCTTACGGCCATACCAGCCTGGGTACGCCCGATCTCGTCTGATCTCGGAAGCTAAGCAGGGTCGGGCCTGGTTAGTACTTGGATGGGAGACCGCCTGGGAATACCAGGTGCTGTAAGCATTTTGTCCACGAGGGTGTGCTCTTGCACTATTTCATCAGCAACACTGCCTTGTATTAAGCATTTAATGATGAATTGACTAAATGTCTGTTTTATCAGACTCACTTTGACTATATATGTTGTAGCAAGAGATTGTTTCTCGCTTACGGCCATACCAGCCTGGGTACGCCCGATCTCGTCTGATCTCGGAAGCTAAGCAGGGTTGGGCCTGGTTAGTACTTGGATGGGAGACCGCCTGGGAATACCAGGTGCTGTAAGCATTTTGTCCACGAGGGTGTGCCCCTGCACTATTTCATCAGCAACACTGCCTTGTATTAAGCATTTAATGATGAATTGACTAAATGTCTGTTTTATCAGACTCACTTTGACTATATATGTTGTAGCAAGAGATGTATCTCGCTTACGGCCATACCAGCCTGGGTACGCCCGATCTCGTCTGATCTCGGAAGCTAAGCAGGGTCGGGACTGGTTAGTACTTGGATGGGAGACCGCCTGGGAATACCAGGTGCTGTAAGCATTTTGTCCACGAGGGTGTGCTCTTGCACTATTTCATCAGCAACACTGCCTTGTATTAAGCATTTAATGATGAATTGACTAAATGTCTGTTTTATCAGACTCACTTTGACTATATATGTTGTAGCAAGAGATTGTTTCTCGCTTACGGCCATACCAGCCTGGGTACGCCCGATCTCGTCTGATCTCGGAAGCTAAGCAGGGTCGGGCCTGGTTAGTACTTGGATGGGAGACCGCCTGGGAATACCAGGTGCTGTAAGCATTTTGTCCACGAGGGTGTGCTCTTGCACTATTTCATCAGCAACACTGCCTTGTATTAAGCATTTAATGATGAATTGACTAAATGTCTGTTTTATCAGACTCACTTTGACTATATATGTTGTAGCAAGAGATTGTATCTCGCTTACGGCCATACCAGCCTGGGTACGCCCGATCTCGTCTGATCTCGGAAGCTAAGCAGGGTCGGGACTGGTTAGTACTTGGATGGGAGACCGCCTGGGAATACCAGGTGCTGTAAGCATTTTGTCCACGAGGGTGTGCTCTTGCACTATTTCATCAGCAACACTGCCTTGTATTAAGCATTTAATGATGAATTGACTAAATGTCTGTTTTATCAGACTCACTTTGACTATATATGTTGTAGCAAGAGATTGTTTCTCGCTTACGGCCATACCAGCCTGGGTACGCCCGATCTCGTCTGATCTCGGAAGCTAAGCAGGGTCGGGCCTGGTTAGTACTTGGATGGGAGACCGCCTGGGAATACCAGGTGCTGTAAGCATTTTGTCCACGAGGGTGTGCCCCTGCACTATTTCATCAGCAACACTGCCTTGTAGTAAGCATTTAATGATGAATTGACTAAATGCAGCTTCCTGCCTTTTTAATAGGATCAAATTTCCTTGTGTTTTCAATTAGCATCTGCCTTGTATTTATAAGACAAACAAGAATATTGTTGCTGAATGCAGCTTGTGTGTGCTTTGTGCTCCTTTGCCCTGTTCAAATGATGAAAGGAAATAAAGTTTGTATTTTATCCAACTACCTGTGGTAAAAAGTGATGGGAACAGTGTTTGTAATTTCTTCTACTTTTTCAGTGACACAAAGTTCAAGCTGCTTATCTAATTGGTGAAAATGCAATGTCTGTTTATCACACTCACATTGACTATATATGTTGTAGCAAGAGATTGTGTCTCGCTTACGGCCATACCAGCCTGGGTACGCCCGATCTCGTCTGATCTCGGAAGCTAAGCAGGGTCGGGCCTGGTTAGTACTTGGATGGGAGACCGCCTGGGAATACCAGGTGCTGTAAGCATTTTGTCCACGAGGGTGTGCTCTTGCACTATTTCATCAGCAACACTGCCTTGTATTAAGCATTTAATGATGAATTGACTAAATGTCTGTTTTATCAGACTCACTTTGACTATATATGTTGTAGCAAGAGATTGTTTCTCGCTTACGGCCATACCAGCCTGGGTACGCCCGATCTCGTCTGATCTCGGAAGCTAAGCAGGGTTGGGCCTGGTTAGTACTTGGATGGGAGACCGCCTGGGAATACCAGGTGCTGTAAGCATTTTGTCCACGAGGGTGTGCCCCTGCACTATTTCATCAGCAACACTGCCTTGTATTAAGCATTTAATGATGAATTGACTAAATGTCTGTTTTATCAGACTCACTTTGACTATATATGTTGTAGCAAGAGATGTATCTCGCTTACGGCCATACCAGCCTGGGTACGCCCGATCTCGTCTGATCTCGGAAGCTAAGCAGGGTCGGGACTGGTTAGTACTTGGATGGGAGACCGCCTGGGAATACCAGGTGCTGTAAGCATTTTGTCCACGAGGGTGTGCTCTTGCACTATTTCATCAGCAACACTGCCTTGTATTAAGCATTTAATGATGAATTGACTAAATGTCTGTTTTATCAGACTCACTTTGACTATATATGTTGTAGCAAGAGATTGTTTCTCGCTTACGGCCATACCAGCCTGGGTACGCCCGATCTCGTCTGATCTCGGAAGCTAAGCAGGGTCGGGCCTGGTTAGTACTTGGATGGGAGACCGCCTGGGAATACCAGGTGCTGTAAGCATTTTGTCCACGAGGGTGTGCCCCTGCACTATTTCATCAGCAACACTGCCTTGTAGTAAGCATTTAATGATGAATTGACTAAATGCAGCTTCCTGCCTTTTTAATAGGATCAAATTTCCTTGTGTTTTCAATTAGCATCTGCCTTGTATTTATAAGACAAACAAGAATATTGTTGCTGAATGCAGCTTGTGTGTGCTTTGTGCTCCTTTGCCCTGTTCAAATGATGAAAGGAAATAAAGTTTGTATTTTATCCAACTACCTGTGGTAAAAAGTGATGGGAACAGTGTTTGTAATTTCTTCTACTTTTTCAGTGACACAAAGTTCAAGCTGCTTATCTAATTGGTGAAAATGCAATGTCTGTTTATCACACTCACTTTGACTATATATGTTGTAGCAAGAGATTGTGTCTCGCTTACGGCCATACCAGCCTGGGTACGCCCGATCTCGTCTGATCTCGGAAGCTAAGCAGGGTCGGGCCTGGTTAGTACTTGGATGGGAGACCGCCTGGGAATACCAGGTGCTGTAAGCATTTTGTCCACGAGGGTGTGCTCTTGCACTATTTCAACAGCAACACTGCCTTGTATTAAGCATTTAATGATGAATTGACTAAATATCTGTTTTATCAGACTCACTTTGACTATATATGTTGTAGCAAGAGATTGTTTCTCGCTTACGGCCATACCAGCCTGGGTACGCCCGATCTCGTCTGATCTCGGAAGCTAAGCAGGGTCGGGCCTGGTTAGTACTTGGATGGGAGACCGCCTGGGAATACCAGGTGCTGTAAGCATTTTGTCCACGAGGGTGTGCTCTTGCACTATTTCATCAGCAACACTGCCTTGTATTAAGCATTTAATGATGAATTGACTAAATGTCTGTTTTATCAGACTCACTTTGACTATATATGTTGTAGCAAGAGATTGTATCTCGCTTACGGCCATACCAGCCTGGGTACGCCCGATCTCGTCTGATCTCGGAAGCTAAGCAGGGTCGGGACTGGTTAGTACTTGGATGGGAGACCGCCTGGGAATACCAGGTGCTGTAAGCATTTTGTCCACGAGGGTGTGCTCTTGCACTATTTCATCAGCAACACTGCCTTGTATTAAGCATTTAATGATGAATTGACTAAATGTCTGTTTTATCAGACTCACTTTGACTATATATGTTGTAGCAAGAGATTGTTTCTCGCTTACGGCCATACCAGCCTGGGTACGCCCGATCTCGTCTGATCTCGGAAGCTAAGCAGGGTCGGGCCTGGTTAGTACTTGGATGGGAGACCGCCTGGGAATACCAGGTGCTGTAAGCATTTTGTCCACGAGGGTGTGCCCCTGCACTATTTCATCAGCAACACTGCCTTGTAGTAAGCATTTAATGATGAATTGACTAAATGCAGCTTCCTGCCTTTTTAATAGGATCAAATTTCCTTGTGTTTTCAATTAGCATCTGCCTTGTATTTATAAGACAAACAAGAATATTGTTGCTGAATGCAGCTTGTGTGTGCTTTGTGCTCCTTTGCCCTGTTCAAATGATGAAAGGAAATAAAGTTTGTATTTTATCCAACTACCTGTGGTAAAAAGTGATGGGAACAGTGTTTGTAATTTCTTCTACTTTTTCAGTGACACAAAGTTCAAGCTGCTTATCTAATTGGTGAAAATGCAATGTCTGTTTATCACACTCACATTGACTATATATGTTGTAGCAAGAGATTGTGTCTCGCTTACGGCCATACCAGCCTGGGTACGCCCGATCTCGTCTGATCTCGGAAGCTAAGCAGGGTCGGGCCTGGTTAGTACTTGGATGGGAGACCGCCTGGGAATACCAGGTGCTGTAAGCATTTTGTCCACGAGGGTGTGCTCTTGCACTATTTCATCAGCAACACTGCCTTGTATTAAGCATTTAATGATGAATTGACTAAATGTCTGTTTTATCAGACTCACTTTGACTATATATGTTGTAGCAAGAGATTGTTTCTCGCTTACGGCCATACCAGCCTGGGTACGCCCGATCTCGTCTGATCTCGGAAGCTAAGCAGGGTTGGGCCTGGTTAGTACTTGGATGGGAGACCGCCTGGGAATACCAGGTGCTGTAAGCATTT
The DNA here is from genome assembly GCF_965601325.2 of Salmo salar. Classification (NCBI taxonomy): domain Eukaryota; kingdom Metazoa; phylum Chordata; class Actinopteri; order Salmoniformes; family Salmonidae; genus Salmo; species Salmo salar. The sequence continues at coordinate 519,632 of NC_138298.1, forward strand.
TGTCCACGAGGGTGTGCCCCTGCACTATTTCATCAGCAACACTGCCTTGTATTAAGCATTTAATGATGAATTGACTAAATGTCTGTTTTATCAGACTCACTTTGACTATATATGTTGTAGCAAGAGATTGTATCTCGCTTACGGCCATACCAGCCTGGGTACGCCCGATCTCGTCTGATCTCGGAAGCTAAGCAGGGTCGGGACTGGTTAGTACTTGGATGGGAGACCGCCTGGGAATACCAGGTGCTGTAAGCATTTTGTCCACGAGGGTGTGCTCTTGCACTATTTCATCAGCAACACTGCCTTGTATTAAGCATTTAATGATGAATTGACTAAATGTCTGTTTTATCAGACTCACTTTGACTATATATGTTGTAGCAAGAGATTGTTTCTCGCTTACGGCCATACCAGCCTGGGTACGCCCGATCTCGTCTGATCTCGGAAGCTAAGCAGGGTCGGGCCTGGTTAGTACTTGGATGGGAGACCGCCTGGGAATACCAGGTGCTGTAAGCATTTTGTCCACGAGGGTGTGCCCCTGCACTATTTCATCAGCAACACTGCCTTGTAGTAAGCATTTAATGATGAATTGACTAAATGCAGCTTCCTGCCTTTTTAATAGGATCAAATTTCCTTGTGTTTTCAATTAGCATCTGCCTTGTATTTATAAGACAAACAAGAATATTGTTGCTGAATGCAGCTTGTGTGTGCTTTGTGCTCCTTTGCCCTGTTCAAATGATGAAAGGAAATAAAGTTTGTATTTTATCCAACTACCTGTGGTAAAAAGTGATGGGAACAGTGTTTGTAATTTCTTCTACTTTTTCAGTGACACAAAGTTCAAGCTGCTTATCTAATTGGTGAAAATGCAATGTCTGTTTATCACACTCACATTGACTATATATGTTGTAGCAAGAGATTGTGTCTCGCTTACGGCCATACCAGCCTGGGTACGCCCGATCTCGTCTGATCTCGGAAGCTAAGCAGGGTCGGGCCTGGTTAGTACTTGGATGGGAGACCGCCTGGGAATACCAGGTGCTGTAAGCATTTTGTCCACGAGGGTGTGCTCTTGCACTATTTCATCAGCAACACTGCCTTGTATTAAGCATTTAATGATGAATTGACTAAATGTCTGTTTTATCAGACTCACTTTGACTATATATGTTGTAGCAAGAGATTGTTTCTCGCTTACGGCCATACCAGCCTGGGTACGCCCGATCTCGTCTGATCTCGGAAGCTAAGCAGGGTTGGGCCTGGTTAGTACTTGGATGGGAGACCGCCTGGGAATACCAGGTGCTGTAAGCATTTTGTCCACGAGGGTGTGCCCCTGCACTATTTCATCAGCAACACTGCCTTGTAGTAAGCATTTAATGATGAATTGACTAAATGCAGCTTCCTGCCTTTTTAATAGGATCATATTTCCTTGTGTTTTCAATTAGCATCTGCCTTGTATTTATAAGACAAACAAGAATATTGTTGCTGAATGCAGCTTGTGTGTGCTTTGTGCTCCTTTGCCCTGTTCAAATGATGAAAGGAAATAAAGTTTGTATTTTATCCAACTACCTGTGCTAAAAAGTGATGGGAACAGTGTTTGTAATTTCTTCTACTTTTTCAGTGACACAAAGTTCAAGCTGCTTATCTAATTGGTGAAAATGCAATGTCTGGTTATCACACTCACTTTGACTATATATGTTGTAGCAAGAGATTGTTTCTCGCTTACGGCCATACCAGCCTGGGTACGCCCGATCTCGTCTGATCTCGGAAGCTAAGCAGGGTCGGGCCTGGTTAGTACTTGGATGGGAGACCGCCAGGGAATACCAGGTGCTGTAGGCATTTTGTCCACGAGGGTGTGCTCTTGCACTATTTCATCAGCAACACTGCCTTGTATTAAGCATTCAATGATGAATTGACTAAATGTCTGTTTTATCAGACTCACTTTGACTATATATGTTGTAGCAAGAGATTGTATCTCGCTTACGGCCATACCAGCCTGGGTACGCCCGATCTCGTCTGATCTCGGAAGCTAAGCAGGGTCGGGCCTGGTTAGTACTTGGATGGGAGACCGCCTGGGAATACCAGGTGCTGTAAGCATTTTGTCCACGAGGGTGTGCTCTTGCACTATTTCATCAGCAACACTGCCTTGTATTAAGCATTTAATGATGAATTGACTAAATGTCTGTTTTATCAGACTCACTTTGACTATATATGTTGTAGCAAGAGATTGTTTCTCGCTTACGGCCATACCAGCCTGGGTACGCCCGATCTCGTCTGATCTCGGAAGCTAAGCAGGGTCGGGCCTGGTTAGTACTTGGATGGGAGACCGCCTGGGAATACCAGGTGCTGTAAGCATTTTGTCCACGAGGGTGTGCCCCTGCACTATTTCATCAGCAACACTGCCTTGTAGTAAGCATTTAATGATGAATTGACTAAATGCAGCTTCCTGCCTTTTTAATAGGATCATATTTCCTTGTGTTTTCAATTAGCATCTGCCTTGTATTTATAAGACAAACAAGAATATTGTTGCTGAATGCAGCTTGTGTGTGCTTTGTGCTCCTTTGCCCTGTTCAAATGATGAAAGGAAATAAAGTTTGTATTTTATCCAACTACCTGTGCTAAAAAGTGATGGGAACAGTGTTTGTAATTTCTTCTACTTTTTCAGTGACACAAAGTTCAAGCTGCTTATCTAATTGGTGAAAATGCAATGTCTGGTTATCACACTCACTTTGACTATATATGTTGTAGCAAGAGATTGTTTCTCGCTTACGGCCATACCAGCCTGGGTACGCCCGATCTCGTCTGATCTCGGAAGCTAAGCAGGGTCGGGCCTGGTTAGTACTTGGATGGGAGACCGCCTGGGAATACCAGGTGCTGTAAGCATTTTGTCCACGAGGGTGTGCTCTTGCACTATTTCATCAGCAACACTGCCTTGTATTAAGCATTTAATGATGAATTGACTAAATGTCTGTTTTATCAGACTCACTTTGACTATATATGTTGTAGCAAGAGATTGTATCTCGCTTACGGCCATACCAGCCTGGGTACGCCCGATCTCGTCTGATCTCGGAAGCTAAGCAGGGTCGGGCCTGGTTAGTACTTGGATGGGAGACCGCCTGGGAATACCAGGTGCTGTAAGCATTTTGTCCACGAGGGTGTGCTCTTGCACTATTTCATCAGCAACACTGCCTTGTATTAAGCATTTAATGATGAATTGACTAAATGTCTGTTTTATCAGACTCACTTTGACTATATATGTTGTAGCAAGAGATTGTTTCTCGCTTACGGCCATACCAGCCTGGGTACGCCCGATCTCGTCTGATCTCGGAAGCTAAGCAGGGTCGGGCCTGGTTAGTACTTGGATGGGAGACCGCCTGGGAATACCAGGTGCTGTAAGCATTTTGTCCACGAGGGTGTGCCCCTGCACTATTTCATCAGCAACACTGCCTTGTAGTAAGCATTTAATGATGAATTGACTAAATGCAGCTTCCTGCCTTTTTAATAGGATCAAATTTCCTTGTGTTTTCAATTAGCATCTGCCTTGTATTTATAAGACAAACAAGAATATTGTTGCTGAATGCAGCTTGTGTGTGCTTTGTGCTCCTTTGCCCTGTTCAAATGATGAAAGGAAATAAAGTTTGTATTTTATCCAACTACCTGTGCTAAAAAGTGATGGGAACAGTGTTTGTAATTTCTTCTACTTTTTCAGTGACACAAAGTTCAAGCTGCTTAACTAATTGGTGAAAATGCAATGTCTGGTTATCACACTCACTTTGACTATATATGTTGTAGCAAGAGATTGTTTCTCGCTTACGGCCATACCAGCCTGGGTACGCCCGATCTCGTCTGATCTCGGAAGCTAAGCAGGGTCGGGCCTGGTTAGTACTTGGATGGGAGACCGCCTGGGAATACCAGGTGCTGTAAGCATTTTGTCCACGAGGGTGTGCTCTTGCACTATTTCATCAGCAACACTGCCTTGTATTAAGCATTTAATGATGAATTGACTAAATGTCTGTTTTATCAGACTCACTTTGACTATATATGTTGTAGCAAGAGATTGTATCTCGCTTACGGCCATACCAGCCTGGGTACGCCCGATCTCGTCTGATCTCGGAAGCTAAGCAGGGTCGGGCCTGGTTAGTACTTGGATGGGAGACCGCCTGGGAATACCAGGTGCTGTAAGCATTTTGTCCACGAGGGTGTGCTCTTGCACTATTTCATCAGCAACACTGCCTTGTATTAAGCATTTAATGATGAATTGACTAAATGTCTGTTTTATCAGACTCACTTTGACTATATATGTTGTAGCAAGAGATTGTATCTCGCTTACGGCCATACCAGCCTGGGTACGCCCGATCTCGTCTGATCTCGGAAGCTAAGCAGCGTCGGGACTGGTTAGTACTTGGATGGGAGACCGCCTGGGAATACCAGGTGCTGTAAGCATTTTGTCCACGAGGGTGTGCCCCTGCACTATTTCATCAGCAACACTGCCTTGTAGTAAGCATTTAATGATGAATTGACTAAATGCAGCTTCCTGCCTTTTTAATAGGATCAAATTTCCTTGTGTTTTCAATTAGCATCTGCCTTGTATTTATAAGACAAACAAGAATATTGTTGCTGAATGCAGCTTGTGTGTGCTTTGTGCTCCTTTGCCCTGTTCAAATGATGAAAGGAAATAAAGTTTGTATTTTATCCAACTACCTGTGGTAAAAAGTGATGGGAACAGTGTTTGTAATTTCTTCTACTTTTTCAGTGACACAAAGTTCAAGCTGCTTATCTAATTGGTGAAAATGCAATGGCTGTTTATCACACTCACATTGACTATATATGTTGTAGCAAGAGATTGTGTCTCGCTTACGGCCATACCAGCCTGGGTACGCCCGATCTCGTCTGATCTCGGAAGCTAAGCAGGGTCGGGCCTGGTTAGTACTTGGATGGGAGACCGCCTGGGAATACCAGGTGCTGTAAGCATTTTGTCCACGAGGGTGTGCTCTTGCACTATTTCATCAGCAACACTGCCTTGTATTAAGCATTTAATGATGAATTGACTAAATGTCTGTTTTATCAGACTCACTTTGACTATATATGTTGTAGCAAGAGATTGTATCTCGCTTACGGCCATACCAGCCTGGGTACGCCCGATCTCGTCTGATCTCGGAAGCTAAGCAGGGTCGGGCCTGGTTAGTACTTGGATGGGAGACCGCCTGGGAATACCAGGTGCTGTAAGCATTTTGTCCACGAGGGTGTGCTCTTGCACTATTTCATCAGCAACACTGCCTTGTATTAAGCATTTAATGATGAATTGACTAAATGTCTGTTTTATCAGACTCACTTTGACTATATATGTTGTAGCAAGAGATTGTTTCTCGCTTACGGCCATACCAGCCTGGGTACGCCCGATCTCGTCTGATCTCGGAAGCTAAGCAGGGTCGGGCCTGGTTAGTACTTGGATGGGAGACCGCCTGGGAATACCAGGTGCTGTAAGCATTTTGTCCACGAGGGTGTGCCCCTGCACTATTTCATCAGCAACACTGCCTTGTAGTAAGCATTTAATGATGAATTGACTAAATGCAGCTTCCTGCCTTTTTAATAGGATCATATTTCCTTGTGTTTTCAATTAGCATCTGCCTTGTATTTATAAGACAAACAAGAATATTGTTGCTGAATGCAGCTTGTGTGTGCTTTGTGCTCCTTTGCCCTGTTCAAATGATGAAAGGAAATAAAGTTTGTATTTTATCCAACTACCTGTGGTAAAAAGTGATGGGAACAGTGTTTGTAATTTCTTCTACTTTTTCAGTGACACAAAGTTCAAGCTGCTTATCTAATTGGTGAAAATGCAATGTCTGTTTATCACACTCACTTTGACTATATATGTTGTAGCAAGAGATTGTGTCTCGCTTACGGCCATACCAGCCTGGGTACGCCCGATCTCGTCTGATCTCGGAAGCTAAGCAGGGTCGGGCCTGGTTAGTACTTGGATGGGAGACCGCCTGGGAATACCAGGTGCTGTAAGCATTTTGTCCACGAGGGTGTGCTCTTGCACTATTTCATCAGCAACACTGCCTTGTATTAAGCATTTAATGATGAATTGACTAAATGTCTGTTTTATCAGACTCACTTTGACTATATATGTTGTAGCAAGAGATTGTTTCTCGCTTACGGCCATACCAGCCTGGGTACGCCCGATCTCGTCTGATCTCGGAAGCTAAGCAGGGTCGGGCCTGGTTAGTACTTGGATGGGAGACCGCCTGGGAATACCAGGTGCTGTAAGCATTTTGTCCACGAGGGTGTGCTCTTGCACTATTTCATCAGCAACACTGCCTTGTATTAAGCATTTAATGATGAATTGACTAAATGTCTGTTTTATCAGACTCACTTTGACTATATATGTTGTAGCAAGAGATTGTATCTCGCTTACGGCCATACCAGCCTGGGTACGCCCGATCTCGTCTGATCTCGGAAGCTAAGCAGGGTCGGGCCTGGTTAGTACTTGGATGGGAGACCGCCTGGGAATACCAGGTGCTGTAAGCATTTTGTCCACGAGGGTGTGCCCCTGCACTATTTCATCAGCAACACTGCCTTGTAGTAAGCATTTAATGATGAATTGACTAAATGCAGCTTCCTGCCTTTTTAATAGGATCATATTTCCTTGTGTTTTCAATTAGCATCTGCCTTGTATTTATAAGACAAACAAGAATATTGTTGCTGAATGCAGCTTGTGTGTGCTTTGTGCTCCTTTGCCCTGTTCAAATGATGAAAGGAAATAAAGTTTGTATTTTATCCAACTACCTGTGCTAAAAAGTGATGGGAACAGTGTTTGTAATTTCTTCTACTTTTTCAGTGACACAAAGTTCAAGCTGCTTATCTAATTGGTGAAAATGCAATGTCTGGTTATCACACTCACTTTGACTATATATGTTGTAGCAAGAGATTGTTTCTCGCTTACGGCCATACCAGCCTGGGTACGCCCGATCTCGTCTGATCTCGGAAGCTAAGCAGGGTCGGGCCTGGTTAGTACTTGGATGGGAGACCGCCTGGGAATACCAGGTGCTGTAAGCATTTTGTCCACGAGGGTGTGCTCTTGCACTATTTCATCAGCAACACTGCCTTGTATTAAGCATTTAATGATGAATTGACTAAATGTCTGTTTTATCAGACTCACTTTGACTATATATGTTGTAGCAAGAGATTGTATCTCGCTTACGGCCATACCAGCCTGGGTACGCCCGATCTCGTCTGATCTCGGAAGCTAAGCAGGGTCGGGCCTGGTTAGTACTTGGATGGGAGACCGCCTGGGAATACCAGGTGCTGTAAGCATTTTGTCCACGAGGGTGTGCTCTTGCACTATTTCATCAGCAACACTGCCTTGTATTAAGCATTTAATGATGAATTGACTAAATGTCTGTTTTATCAGACTCACTTTGACTATATATGTTGTAGCAAGAGATTGTTTCTCGCTTACGGCCATACCAGCCTGGGTACGCCCGATCTCGTCTGATCTCGGAAGCTAAGCAGGGTCGGGCCTGGTTAGTACTTGGATGGGAGACCGCCTGGGAATACCAGGTGCTGTAAGCATTTTGTCCACGAGGGTGTGCCCCTGCACTATTTCATCAGCAACACTGCCTTGTAGTAAGCATTTAATGATGAATTGACTAAATGCAGCTTCCTGCCTTTTTAATAGGATCAAATTTCCTTGTGTTTTCAATTAGCATCTGCCTTGTATTTATAAGACAAACAAGAATATTGTTGCTGAATGCAGCTTGTGTGTGCTTTGTGCTCCTTTGCCCTGTTCAAATGATGAAAGGAAATAAAGTTTGTATTTTATCCAACTACCTGTGCTAAAAAGTGATGGGAACAGTGTTTGTAATTTCTTCTACTTTTTCAGTGACACAAAGTTCAAGCTGCTTATCTAATTGGTGAAAATGCAATGTCTGGTTATCACACTCACTTTGACTATATATGTTGTAGCAAGAGATGGTTTCTCGCTTACGGCCATACCAGCCTGGGTACGCCCGATCTCGTCTGATCTCGGAAGCTAAGCAGGGTCGGGCCTGGTTAGTACTTGGATGGGAGACCGCCTGGGAATACCAGGTGCTGTAAGCATTTTGTCCACGAGGGTGTGCTCTTGCACTATTTCATCAGCAACACTGCCTTGTATTAAGCATTTAATGATGAATTGACTAAATGTCTGTTTTATCAGACTCACTTTGACTATATATGTTGTAGCAAGAGATTGTATCTCGCTTACGGCCATACCAGCCTGGGTACGCCCGATCTCGTCTGATCTCGAAAGCTAAGCAGGGTCGGGCCTGGTTAGTACTTGGATGGGAGACCGCCTGGGAATACCAGGTGCTGTAAGCATTTTGTCCACGAGGGTGTGCTCTTGCACTATTTCATCAGCAACACTGCCTTGTATTAAGCATTTAATGATGAATTGACTAAATGTCTGTTTTATCAGACTCACTTTGACTATATATGTTGTAGCAAGAGATTGTTTCTCGCTTACGGCCATACCAGCCTGGGTACGCCCGATCTCGTCTGATCTCGGAAGCTAAGCAGGGTCGGGCCTGGTTAGTACTTGGATGGGAGACCGCCTGGGAATACCAGGTGCTGTAAGCATTTTGTCCACGAGGGTGTGCCCCTGCACTATTTCATCAGCAACACTGCCTTGTAGTAAGCATTTAATGATGAATTGACTAAATGCAGCTTCCTGCCTTTTTAATAGGATCAAATTTCCTTGTGTTTTCAATTAGCATCTGCCTTGTATTTATAAGACAAACAAGAATATTGTTGCTGAATGCAGCTTGTGTGTGCTTTGTGCTCCTTTGCCCTGTTCAAATGATGAAAGGAAATAAAGTTTGTATTTTATCCAACTACCTGTGGTAAAAAGTGATGGGAACAGTGTTTGTAATTTCTTCTACTTTTTCAGTGACACAAAGTTCAAGCTGCTTATCTAATTGGTGAAAATGCAATGTCTGTTTATCACACTCACATTGACTATATATGTTGTAGCAAGAGATTGTGTCTCGCTTACGGCCATACCAGCCTGGGTACGCCCGATCTCGTCTGATCTCGGAAGCTAAGCAGGGTCGGGCCTGGTTAGTACTTGGATGGGAGACCGCCTGGGAATACCAGGTGCTGTAAGCATTTTGTCCACGAGGGTGTGCTCTTGCACTATTTCATCAGCAACACTGCCTTGTATTAAGCATTTAATGATGAATTGACTAAATGTCTGTTTTATCAGACTCACTTTGACTATATATGTTGTAGCAAGAGATTGTTTCTCGCTTACGGCCATACCAGCCTGGGTACGCCCGATCTCGTCTGATCTCGGAAGCTAAGCAGGGTCGGGCCTGGTTAGTACTTGGATGGGAGACCGCCTGGGAATACCAGGTGCTGTAAGCATTTTGTCCACGAGGGTGTGCCCCTGCACTATTTCATCAGCAACACTGCCTTGTAGTAAGCATTTAATGATGAATTGACTAAATGCAGCTTCCTGCCTTTTTAATAGGATCATATTTCCTTGTGTTTTCAATTAGCATCTGCCTTGTATTTATAAGACAAACAAGAATATTGTTGCTGAATGCAGCTTGTGTGTGCTTTGTGCTCCTTTGCCCTGTTCAAATGATGAAAGGAAATAAAGTTTGTATTTTATCCAACTACCTGTGGTAAAAAGTGATGGGAACAGTGTTTGTAATTTCTTCTACTTTTTCAGTGACACAAAGTTCAAGCTGCTTATCTAATTGGTGAAAATGCAATGTCTGTTTATCACACTCACTTTGACTATATATGTTGTAGCAAGAGATTGTGTCTCGCTTACGGCCATACCAGCCTGGGTACGCCCGATCTCGTCTGATCTCGGAAGCTAAGCAGGGTCGGGCCTGGTTAGTACTTGGATGGGAGACCGCCTGGGAATACCAGGTGCTGTAAGCATTTTGTCCACGAGGGTGTGCTCTTGCACTATTTCATCAGCAACACTGCCTTGTATTAAGCATTTAATGATGAATTGACTAAATGTCTGTTTTATCAGACTCACTTTGACTATATATGTTGTAGCAAGAGATTGTTTCTCGCTTACGGCCATACCAGCCTGGGTACGCCCGATCTCGTCTGATCTCGGAAGCTAAGCAGGGTCGGGCCTGGTTAGTACTTGGATGGGAGACCGCCTGGGAATACCAGGTGCTGTAAGCATTTTGTCCACGAGGGTGTGCTCTTGCACTATTTCATCAGCAACACTGCCTTGTATTAAGCATTTAATGATGAATTGACTAAATGTCTGTTTTATCAGACTCACTTTGACTATATATGTTGTAGCAAGAGATTGTATCTCGCTTACGGCCATACCAGCCTGGGTACGCCCGATCTCGTCTGATCTCGGAAGCTAAGCAGGGTCGGGACTGGTTAGTACTTGGATGGGAGACCGCCTGGGAATACCAGGTGCTGTAAGCATTTTGTCCACGAGGGTGTGCCCCTGCACTATTTCATCAGCAACACTGCCTTGTAGTAAGCATTTAATGATGAATTGACTAAATGCAGCTTCCTGCCTTTTTAATAGGATCAAATTTCCTTGTGTTTTCAATTAGCATCTGCCTTGTATTTATAAGACAAACAAGAATATTGTTGCTGAATGCAGCTTGTGTGTGCTTTGTGCTCCTTTGCCCTGTTCAAATGATGAAAGGAAATAAAGTTTGTATTTTATCCAACTACCTGTGGTAAAAAGTGATGGGAACAGTGTTTGTAATTTCTTCTACTTTTTCAGTGACACAAAGTTCAAGCTGCTTATCTAATTGGTGAAAATGCAATGGCTGTTTATCACACTCACATTGACTATATATGTTGTAGCAAGAGATTGTGTCTCGCTTACGGCCATACCAGCCTGGGTACGTCTGATCTCGGAAGCTAAGCAGGGTCGGGCCTGGTTAGTACTTGGATGGGAGACCGCCTGGGAATACCAGGTGCTGTAAGCATTTTGTCCACGAGGGTGTGCTCTTGCACTATTTCATCAGCAACACTGCCTTGTATTAAGCATTTAATGATGAATTGACTAAATGTCTGTTTTATCAGACTCACTTTGACTATATATGTTGTAGCAAGAGATTGTTTCTCGCTTACGGCCATACCAGCCTGGGTACGCCCGATCTCGTCTGAATTCGGAAGCTAAGCAGGGTCGGGCCTGGTTAGTACTTGGATGGGAGACCGCCTGGGAATACCAGGTGCTGTAAGCATTTTGTCCACGAGGGTGTGCTCTTGCACTATTTCATCAGCAACACTGCCTTGTAGTAAGCATTTAATGATGAATTGACTAAATGCAGCTTCCTGCCTTTTTAATAGGATCATATTTCCTTGTGTTTTCAATTAGCATCTGCCTTGTATTTATAAGACAAACAAGAATATTGTTGCTGAATGCAGCTTGTGTGTGCTTTGTGCTCCTTTGCCCTGTTCAAATGATGAAAGGAAATAAAGTTTGTATTTTATCCAACTACCTGTGCTAAAAAGTGATGGGAACAGTGTTTGTAATTTCTTCTACTTTTTCAGTGACACAAAGTTCAAGCTGCTTATCTAATTGGTGAAAATGCAATGTCTGGTTATCACACTCACTTTGACTATATATGTTGTAGCAAGAGATTGTTTCTCGCTTACGGCCATACCAGCCTGGGTACGCCCGATCTCGTCTGATCTCGGAAGCTAAGCAGGGTCGGGCCTGGTTAGTACTTGGATGGGAGACCGCCTGGGAATACCAGGTGCTGTAAGCATTTTGTCCACGAGGGTGTGCTCTTGCACTATTTCATCAGCAACACTGCCTTGTATTAAGCATTTAATGATGAATTGACTAAATGTCTGTTTTATCAGACTCACTTTGACTATATATGTTGTAGCAAGAGATTGTATCTCGCTTACGGCTATACCAGCCTGGGTACGCCCGATCTCGTCTGATCTCGGAAGCTAAGCAGGGTCGGGCCTGGTTAGTACTTGGATGGGAGACCGCCTGGGAATACCAGGTGCTGTAAGCATTTTGTCCACGAGGGTGTGCTCTTGCACTATTTCATCAGCAACACTGCCTTGTATTAAGCATTTAATGATGAATTGACTAAATGTCTGTTTTATCAGACTCACTTTGACTATATATGTTGTAGCAAGAGATTGTTTCTCGCTTACGGCCATACCAGCCTGGGTACGCCCGATCTCGTCTGATCTCGGAAGCTAAGCAGGGTCGGGCCTGGTTAGTACTTGGATGGGAGACCGCCTGGGAATACCAGGTGCTGTAAGCATTTTGTCCACGAGGGTGTGCCCCTGCACTATTTCATCAGCAACACTGCCTTGTAGTAAGCATTTAATGATGAATTGACTAAATGCAGCTTCCTGCCTTTTTAATAGGATCAAATTTCCTTGTGTTTTCAATTAGCATCTGCCTTGTATTTATAAGACAAACAAGAATATTGTTGCTGAATGCAGCTTGTGTGTGCTTTGTGCTCCTTTGCCCTGTTCAAATGATGAAAGGAAATAAAGTTTGTATTTTATCCAACTACCTGTGGTAAAAAGTGATGGGAACAGTGTTTGTAATTTCTTCTACTTTTTCAGTGACACAAAGTTCAAGCTGCTTATCTAATTGGTGAAAATGCAATGTCTGTTTATCACACTCACTTTGACTATATATGTTGTAGCAAGAGATTGTGTCTCGCTTACGGCCATACCAGCCTGGGTACGCCCGATCTCGTCTGATCTCGGAAGCTAAGCAGGGTCGGGCCTGGTTAGTACTTGGATGGGAGACCGCCTGGGAATACCAGGTGCTGTAAGCATTTTGTCCACGAGGGTGTGCTCTTGCACTATTTCATCAGCAACACTGCCTTGTATTAAGCATTTAATGATGAATTGACTAAATGTCTGTTTTATCAGACTCACTTTGACTATATATGTTGTAGCAAGAGATTGTATCTCGCTTACGGCTATACCAGCCAGGGTACGCCCGATCTCGTCTGATCTCGGAAGCTAAGCAGGGTCGGGCCTGGTTAGTACTTGGATGGGAGACCGCCTGGGAATACCAGGTGCTGTAAGCATTTTGTCCACGAGGGTGTGCTCTTGCACTATTTCATCAGCAACACTGCCTTGTATTAAGCATTTAATGATGAATTGACTAAATGTCTGTTTTATCAGACTCACTTTGACTATATATGTTGTAGCAAGAGATTGTTTCTCGCTTACGGCCATACCAGCCTGGGTACGCCCGATCTCGTCTGATCTCGGAAGCTAAGCAGGGTCGGGCCTGGTTAGTACTTGGATGGGAGACCGCCTGGGAATACCAGGTGCTGTAAGCATTTTGTCCACGAGGGTGTGCCCCTGCACTATTTCATCAGCAACACTGCCTTGTAGTAAGCATTTAATGATGAATTGACTAAATGCAGCTTCCTGCCTTTTTAATAGGATCAAATTTCCTTGTGTTTTCAATTAGCATCTGCCTTGTATTTATAAGACAAACAAGAATATTGTTGCTGAATGCAGCTTGTGTGTGCTTTGTGCTCCTTTGCCCTGTTCAAATGATGAAAGGAAATAAAGTTTGTATTTTATCCAACTACCTGTGGTAAAAAGTGATGGGAACAGTGTTTGTAATTTCTTCTACTTTTTCAGTGACACAAAGTTCAAGCTGCTTATCTAATTGGTGAAAATGCAATGTCTGTTTATCACACTCACTTTGACTATATATGTTGTAGCAAGAGATTGTTTCTCGCTTACGGCCATACCAGCCTGGGTACGCCCGATCTCGTCTGATCTCGGAAGCTAAGCAGGGTCGGGCCTGGTTAGTACTTGGATGGGAGACCGCCTGGGAATACCAGGTGCTGTAAGCATTTTGTCCACGAGGGTGTGCTCTTGCACTATTTCATCAGCAACACTGCCTTGTAGTAAGCATTTAATGATGAATTGACTAAATGCAGCTTCCTGCCTTTTTAATAGGATCATATTTCCTTGTGTTTTCAATTAGCATCTGCCTTGTATTTATAAGACAAACAAGAATATTGTTGCTGAATGCAGCTTGTGTGTGCTTTGTGCTCCTTTGCCCTGTTCAAATGATGAAAGGAAATAAAGTTTGTATTTTATCCAACTACCTGTGCTAAAAAGTGATGGGAACAGTGTTTGTAATTTCTTCTACTTTTTCAGTGACACAAAGTTCAAGCTGCTTATCTAATTGGTGAAAATGCAATGTCTGGTTATCACACTCACTTTGACTATATATGTTGTAGCAAGAGATTGTTTCTCGCTTACGGCCATACCAGCCTGGGTACGCCCGATCTCGTCTGATCTCGGAAGCTAAGCAGGGTCGGGCCTGGTTAGTACTTGGATGGGAGACCGCCTGGGAATACCAGGTGCTGTAAGCATTTTGTCCACGAGGGTGTGCTCTTGCACTATTTCATCAGCAACACTGCCTTGTATTAAGCATTTAATGATGAATTGACTAAATGTCTGTTTTATCAGACTCACTTTGACTATATATGTTGTAGCAAGAGATTGTATCTCGCTTACGGCCATACCAGCCTGGGTACGCCCGATCTCGTCTGATCTCGGAAGCTAAGCAGGGTCGGGCCTGGTTAGTACTTGGATGGGAGACCGCCTGGGAATACCAGGTGCTGTAAGCATTTTGTCCACGAGGGTGTGCTCTTGCACTATTTCATCAGCAACACTGCCTTGTATTAAGCATTTAATGATGAATTGACTAAATGTCTGTTTTATCAGACTCACTTTGACTATATATGTTGTAGCAAGAGATTGTTTCTCGCTTACGGCCATACCAGCCTGGGTACACCCGATCTCGTCTGATCTCGGAAGCTAAGCAGGGTCGGCCCTGGTTAGTACTTGGATGGGAGACCGCCTGGGAATACCAGGTGCTGTAAGCATTTTGTCCACGAGGGTGTGCCCCTGCACTATTTCATCAGCAACACTGCCTTGTAGTAAGCATTTAATGATGAATTGACTAAATGCAGCTTCCTGCCTTTTTAATAGGATCAAATTTCCTTGTGTTTTCAATTAGCATCTGCCTTGTATTTATAAGACAAACAAGAATATTGTTGCTGAATGCAGCTTGTGTGTGCTTTGTGCTCCTTTGCCCTGTTCAAATGATGAAAGGAAATAAAGTTTGTATTTTATCCAACTACCTGTGCTAAAAAGTGATGGGAACAGTGTTTGTAATTTCTTCTACTTTTTCAGTGACACAAAGTTCAAGCTGCTTATCTAATTGGTGAAAATGCAATGTCTGTTTATCACACTCACTTTGACTATATATGTTGTAGCAAGAGATTGTGTCTCGCTTACGGCCATACCAGCCTGGGTACGCCCGATCTCGTCTGATCTCGGAAGCTAAGCAGGGTCGGGCCTGGTTAGTACTTGGATGGGAGACCGCCTGGGAATACCAGGTGCTGTAAGCATTTTGTCCACGAGGGTGTGCTCTTGCACTATTTCATCAGCAACACTGCCTTGTATTAAGCATTTAATGATGAATTGACTAAATGTCTGTTTTATCAGACTCACTTTGACTATATATGTTGTAGCAAGAGATTGTATCTCGCTTACGGCTATACCAGCCTGGGTACGCCCGATCTCGTCTGATCTCGGAAGCTAAGCAGGGTCGGGCCTGGTTAGTACTTGGATGGGAGACCGCCTCGGAATACCAGGTGCTGTAAGCATTTTGTCCACGAGGGTGTGCTCTTGCACTATTTCATCAGCAACACTGCCTTGTATTAAGCGTTTAATGATGAATTGACTAAATGTCTGTTTTATCAGACTCACTTTGACTATATATGTTGTAGCAAGAGATTGTTTCTCGCTTACGGCCATACCAGCCTGGGTACGCCCGATCTCGTCTGATCTCGGAAGCTAAGCAGGGTCGGGCCTGGTTAGTACTTGGATGGGAGACCGCCTGGGAATACCAGGTGCTGTAAGCATTTTGTCCACGAGGGTGTGCCCCTGCACTATTTCATCAGCAACACTGCCTTGTAGTAAGCATTTAATGATGAATTGACTAAATGCAGCTTCCTGCCTTTTTAATAGGATCAAATTTCCTTGTGTTTTCAATTAGCATCTGCCTTGTATTTATAAGACAAACAAGAATATTGTTGCTGAATGCAGCTTGTGTGTGCTTTGTGCTCCTTTGCCCTGTTCAAATGATGAAAGGAAATAAAGTTTGTATTTTATCCAACTACCTGTGGTAAAAAGTGATGGGAACAGTGTTTGTAATTTCTTCTACTTTTTCAGTGACACAAAGTTCAAGCTGCTTATCTAATTGGTGAAAATGCAATGTCTGTTTATCACACTCACTTTGACTATATATGTTGTAGCAAGAGATTGTTTCTCGCTTACGGCCATACCAGCCTGGGTACGCCCGATCTCGTCTGATCTCGGAAGCTAAGCAGGGTCGGGCCTGGTTAGTACTTGGATGGGAGACCGCCTGGGAATACCAGGTGCTGTAAGCATTTTGTCCACGAGGGTGTGCTCTTGCACTATTTCATCAGCAACACTGCCTTGTAGTAAGCATTTAATGATGAATTGACTAAATGCAGCTTCCTGCCTTTTTAATAGGATCATATTTCCTTGTGTTTTCAATTAGCATCTGCCTTGTATTTATAAGACAAACAAGAATATTGTTGCTGAATGCAGCTTGTGTGTGCTTTGTGCTCCTTTGCCCTGTTCAAATGATGAAAGGAAATAAAGTTTGTATTTTATCCAACTACCTGTGCTAAAAAGTGATGGGAACAGTGTTTGTAATTTCTTCTACTTTTTCAGTGACACAAAGTTCAAGCTGCTTATCTAATTGGTGAAAATGCAATGTCTGGTTATCACACTCACTTTGACTATATATGTTGTAGCAAGAGATTGTTTCTCGCTTACGGCCATACCAGCCTGGGTACGCCCGATCTCGTCTGATCTCGGAAGCTAAGCAGGGTCGGGCCTGGTTAGTACTTGGATGGGAGACCGCCTGGGAATACCAGGTGCTGTAAGCATTTTGATCACGAGGGTGTGCTCTTGCACTATTTCATCAGCAACACTGCCTTGTATTAAGCATTTAATGATGAATTGACTAAATGTCTGTTTTATCAGACTCACTTTGACTATATATGTTGTAGCAAGAGATTGTTTCTCGCTTACGGCCATACCAGCCTGGGTACGCCCGATCTCGTCTGATCTCGGAAGCTAAGCAGGGTCGGGCCTGGTTAGTACTTGGATGGGAGACCGCCTGGGAATACCAGGTGCTGTAAGCATTTTGTCCACGAGGGTGTGCTCTTGCACTATTTCATCAGCAACACTGCCTTGTATTAAGCATTTAATGATGAATTGACTAAATGTCTGTTTTATCAGACTCACTTTGACTATATATGTTGTAGCAAGAGATTGTATCTCGCTTACGGCCATACCAGCCTGGGTACGCCCGATCTCGTCTGATCTCGGAAGCTAAGCAGGGTCGGGCCTGGTTAGTACTTGGATGGGAGACCGCCTGGGAATACCAGGTGCTGTAAGCATTTTGTCCACGAGGGTGTGCTCTTGCACTATTTCATCAGCAACACTGCCTTGTATTAAGCATTTAATGATGAATTGACTAAATGTCTGTTTTATCAGACTCACTTTGACTATATATGTTGTAGCAAGAGATTGTTTCTCGCTTACGGCCATACCAGCCTGGGTACGCCCGATCTCGTCTGATCTCGGAAGCTAAGCAGGGTCGGGCCTGGTTAGTACTTGGATGGGAGACCGCCTGGGAATACCAGGTGCTGTAAGCATTTTGTCCACGAGGGTGTGCCCCTGCACTATTTCATCAGCAACACTGCCTTGTAGTAAGCATTTAATGATGAATTGACTAAATGCAGCTTCCTGCCTTTTTAATAGGATCAAATTTCCTTGTGTTTTCAATTAGCATCTGCCTTGTATTTATAAGACAAACAAGAATATTGTTGCTGAATGCAGCTTGTGTGTGCTTTGTGCTCCTTTGCCCTGTTCAAATGATGAAAGGAAATAAAGTTTGTATTTTATCCAACTACCTGTGGTAAAAAGTGATGGGAACAGTGTTTGTAATTTCTTCTACTTTTTCAGTGACACAAAGTTCAAGCTGCTTATCTAATTGGTGAAAATGCAATGTCTGTTTATCACACTCACTTTGACTATATATGTTGTAGCAAGAGATTGTGTCTCGCTTACGGCCATACCAGCCTGGGTACGCCCGATCTCGTCTGATCTCGGAAGCTAAGCAGGGTCGGGCCTGGTTAGTACTTGGATGGGAGACCGCCTGGGAATACCAGGTGCTGTAAGCATTTTGTCCACGAGGGTGTGCTCTTGCACTATTTCATCAGCAACACTGCCTTGTATTAAGCATTTAATGATGAATTGACTAAATGTCTGTTTTATCAGACTCACTTTGACTATATATGTTGTAGCAAGAGATTGTTTCTCGCTTACGGCCATACCAGCCTGGGTACGCCCGATCTCGTCTGATCTCGGAAGCTAAGCAGGGTCGGGCCTGGTTAGTACTTGGATGGGAGACCGCCTGGGAATACCAGGTGCTGTAAGCATTTTGTCCACGAGGGTGTGCTCTTGCACTATTTCATCAGCAACACTGCCTTGTAGTAAGCATTTAATGATGAATTGACTAAATGCAGCTTCCTGCCTTTTTAATAGGATCATATTTCCTTGTGTTTTCAATTAGCATCTGCCTTGTATTTATAAGACAAACAAGAATATTGTTGCTGAATGCAGCTTGTGTGTGCTTTGTGCTCCTTTGCCCTGTTCAAATGATGAAAGGAAATAAAGTTTGTATTTTATCCAACTACCTGTGCTAAAAAGTGATGGGAACAGTGTTTGTAATTTCTTCTACTTTTTCAGTGACACAAAGTTCAAGCTGCTTATCTAATTGGTGAAAATGCAATGTCTGGTTATCACACTCACTTTGACTATATATGTTGTAGCAAGAGATTGTTTCTCGCTTACGGCCATACCAGCCTGGGTACGCCCGATCTCGTCTGATCTCGGAAGCTAAGCAGGGTCGGGCCTGGTTAGTACTTGGATGGGAGACCGCCTGGGAATACCAGGTGCTGTAAGCATTTTGTCCACGAGGGTGTGCTCTTGCACTATTTCATCAGCAACACTGCCTTGTATTAAGCATTTAATGATGAATTGACTAAATGTCTGTTTTATCAGACTCACTTTGACTATATATGTTGTAGCAAGAGATTGTATCTCGCTTACGGCCATACCAGCCTGGGTACGCCCGATCTCGTCTGATCTCGGAAGCTAAGCAGGGTCGGGCCTGGTTAGTACTTGGATGGGAGACCGCCTGGGAATACCAGGTGCTGTAAGCATTTTGTCCACGAGGGTGTGCCCCTGCACTATTTCATCAGCAACACTGCCTTGTAGTAAGCATTTAATGATGAATTGACTAAATGCAGCTTCCTGCCTTTTTAATAGGATCAAATTTCCTTGTGTTTTCAATTAGCATCTGCCTTGTATTTATAAGACAAACAAGAATATTGTTGCTGAATGCAGCTTGTGTGTGCTTTGTGCTCCTTTGCCCTGTTCAAATGATGAAAGGAAATAAAGTTTGTATTTTATCCAACTACCTGTGCTAAAAAGTGATGGGAACAGTGTTTGTAATTTCTTCTACTTTTTCAGTGACACAAAGTTCAAGCTGCTTATCTAATTGGTGAAAATGCAATGTCTGTTTATCACACTCACTTTGACTATATATGTTGTAGCAAGAGATTGTTTCTCGCTTACGGCCATACCAGCCTGGGTACGCCCGATCTCGTCTGATCTCGGAAGCTAAGCAGGGTCGGGCCTGGTTAGTACTTGGATGGGAGACCGCCTGGGAATACCAGGTGCTGTAAGCATTTTGTCCACGAGGGTGTGCTCTTGCACTATTTCATCAGCAACACTGCCTTGTATTAAGCATTTAATGATGAATTGACTAAATGTCTGTTTTATCAGACTCACTTTGACTATATATGTTGTAGCAAGAGATTGTATCTCGCTTACGGCCATACCAGCCTGGGTACGCCCGATCTCGTCTGATCTCGGAAGCTAAGCAGGGTCGGGCCTGGTTAGTACTTGGATGGGAGACCGCCTGGGAATACCAGGTGCTGTAAGCATTTTGTCCACGAGGGTGTGCTCTTGCACTATTTCATCAGCAACACTGCCTTGTATTAAGCATTTAATGATGAATTGACTAAATGTCTGTTTTATCAGACTCACTTTGACTATATATGTTGTAGCAAGAGATTGTTTCTCGCTTACGGCCATACCAGCCTGGGTACACCCGATCTCGTCTGATCTCGGAAGCTAAGCAGGGTCGGCCCTGGTTAGTACTTGGATGGGAGACCGCCTGGGAATACCAGGTGCTGTAAGCATTTTGTCCACGAGGGTGTGCCCCTGCACTATTTCATCAGCAACACTGCCTTGTAGTAAGCATTTAATGATGAATTGACTAAATGCAGCTTCCTGCCTTTTTAATAGGATCAAATTTCCTTGTGTTTTCAATTAGCATCTGCCTTGTATTTATAAGACAAACAAGAATATTGTTGCTGAATGCAGCTTGTGTGTGCTTTGTGCTCCTTTGCCCTGTTCAAATGATGAAAGGAAATAAAGTTTGTATTTTATCCAACTACCTGTGCTAAAAAGTGATGGGAACAGTGTTTGTAATTTCTTCTACTTTTTCAGTGACACAAAGTTCAAGCTGCTTATCTAATTGGTGAAAATGCAATGTCTGTTTATCACACTCACTTTGACTATATATGTTGTAGCAAGAGATTGTGTCTCGCTTACGGCCATACCAGCCTGGGTACGCCCGATCTCGTCTGATCTCGGAAGCTAAGCAGGGTCGGGCCTGGTTAGTACTTGGATGGGAGACCGCCTGGGAATACCAGGTGCTGTAAGCATTTTGTCCACGAGGGTGTGCTCTTGCACTATTTCATCAGCAACACTGCCTTGTATTAAGCATTTAATGATGAATTGACTAAATGTCTGTTTTATCAGACTCACTTTGACTATATATGTTGTAGCAAGAGATTGTATCTCGCTTACGGCTATACCAGCCTGGGTACGCCCGATCTCGTCTGATCTCGGAAGCTAAGCAGGGTCGGGCCTGGTTAGTACTTGGATGGGAGACCGCCTCGGAATACCAGGTGCTGTAAGCATTTTGTCCACGAGGGTGTGCTCTTGCACTATTTCATCAGCAACACTGCCTTGTATTAAGCGTTTAATGATGAATTGACTAAATGTCTGTTTTATCAGACTCACTTTGACTATATATGTTGTAGCAAGAGATTGTTTCTCGCTTACGGCCATACCAGCCTGGGTACGCCCGATCTCGTCTGATCTCGGAAGCTAAGCAGGGTCGGGCCTGGTTAGTACTTGGATGGGAGACCGCCTGGGAATACCAGGTGCTGTAAGCATTTTGTCCACGAGGGTGTGCCCCTGCACTATTTCATCAGCAACACTGCCTTGTAGTAAGCATTTAATGATGAATTGACTAAATGCAGCTTCCTGCCTTTTTAATAGGATCAAATTTCCTTGTGTTTTCAATTAGCATCTGCCTTGTATTTATAAGACAAACAAGAATATTGTTGCTGAATGCAGCTTGTGTGTGCTTTGTGCTCCTTTGCCCTGTTCAAATGATGAAAGGAAATAAAGTTTGTATTTTATCCAACTACCTGTGGTAAAAAGTGATGGGAACAGTGTTTGTAATTTCTTCTACTTTTTCAGTGACACAAAGTTCAAGCTGCTTATCTAATTGGTGAAAATGCAATGTCTGTTTATCACACTCACTTTGACTATATATGTTGTAGCAAGAGATTGTTTCTCGCTTACGGCCATACCAGCCTGGGTACGCCCGATCTCGTCTGATCTCGGAAGCTAAGCAGGGTCGGGCCTGGTTAGTACTTGGATGGGAGACCGCCTGGGAATACCAGGTGCTGTAAGCATTTTGTCCACGAGGGTGTGCTCTTGCACTATTTCATCAGCAACACTGCCTTGTAGTAAGCATTTAATGATGAATTGACTAAATGCAGCTTCCTGCCTTTTTAATAGGATCATATTTCCTTGTGTTTTCAATTAGCATCTGCCTTGTATTTATAAGACAAACAAGAATATTGTTGCTGAATGCAGCTTGTGTGTGCTTTGTGCTCCTTTGCCCTGTTCAAATGATGAAAGGAAATAAAGTTTGTATTTTATCCAACTACCTGTGCTAAAAAGTGATGGGAACAGTGTTTGTAATTTCTTCTACTTTTTCAGTGACACAAAGTTCAAGCTGCTTATCTAATTGGTGAAAATGCAATGTCTGGTTATCACACTCACTTTGACTATATATGTTGTAGCAAGAGATTGTTTCTCGCTTACGGCCATACCAGCCTGGGTACGCCCGATCTCGTCTGATCTCGGAAGCTAAGCAGGGTCGGGCCTGGTTAGTACTTGGATGGGAGACCGCCTGGGAATACCAGGTGCTGTAAGCATTTTGTCCACGAGGGTGTGCTCTTGCACTATTTCATCAGCAACACTGCCTTGTATTAAGCATTTAATGATGAATTGACTAAATGTCTGTTTTATCAGACTCACTTTGACTATATATGTTGTAGCAAGAGATTGTTTCTCGCTTACGGCCATACCAGCCTGGGTACGCCCGATCTCGTCTGATCTCGGAAGCTAAGCAGGGTCGGGCCTGGTTAGTACTTGGATGGGAGACCGCCTGGGAATACCAGGTGCTGTAAGCATTTTGTCCACGAGGGTGTGCTCTTGCACTATTTCATCAGCAACACTGCCTTGTATTAAGCATTTAATGATGAATTGACTAAATGTCTGTTTTATCAGACTCACTTTGACTATATATGTTGTAGCAAGAGATTGTTTCTCGCTTACGGCCATACCAGCCTGGGTACGCCCGATCTCGTCTGATCTCGGAAGCTAAGCAGGGTCGGGCCTGGTTAGTACTTGGATGGGAGACCGCCTGGGAATACCAGGTGCTGTAAGCATTTTGTCCACGAGGGTGTGCCCCTGCACTATTTCATCAGCAACACTGCCTTGTAGTAAGCATTTAATGATGAATTGACTAAATGCAGCTTCCTGCCTTTTTAATAGGATCAAATTTCCTTGTGTTTTCAATTAGCATCTGCCTTGTATTTATAAGACAAACAAGAATATTGTTGCTGAATGCAGCTTGTGTGTGCTTTGTGCTCCTTTGCCCTGTTCAAATGATGAAAGGAAATAAAGTTTGTATTTTATCCAACTACCTGTGGTAAAAAGTGATGGGAACAGTGTTTGTAATTTCTTCTACTTTTTCAGTGACACAAAGTTCAAGCTGCTTATCTAATTGGTGAAAATGCAATGTCTGTTTATCACACTCACTTTGACTATATATGTTGTAGCAAGAGATTGTGTCTCGCTTACGGCCATACCAGCCTGGGTACGCCCGATCTCGTCTGATCTCGGAAGCTAAGCAGGGTCGGGCCTGGTTAGTACTTGGATGGGAGACCGCCTGGGAATACCAGGTGCTGTAAGCATTTTGTCCACGAGGGTGTGCTCTTGCACTATTTCATCAGCAACACTGCCTTGTATTAAGCATTTAATGATGAATTGACTAAATGTCTGTTTTATCAGACTCACTTTGACTATATATGTTGTAGCAAGAGATTGTTTCTCGCTTACGGCCATACCAGCCTGGGTACGCCCGATCTCGTCTGATCTCGGAAGCTAAGCAGGGTCGGGCCTGGTTAGTACTTGGATGGGAGACCGCCTGGGAATACCAGGTGCTGTAAGCATTTTGTCCACGAGGGTGTGCTCTTGCACTATTTCATCAGCAACACTGCCTTGTATTAAGCATTTAATGATGAATTGACTAAATGTCTGTTTTATCAGACTCACTTTGACTATATATGTTGTAGCAAGAGATTGTATCTCGCTTACGGCCATACCAGCCTGGGTACGCCCGATCTCGTCTGATCTCGGAAGCTAAGCAGGGTCGGGCCTGGTTAGTACTTGGATGGGAGACCGCCTGGGAATACCAGGTGCTGTAAGCATTTTGTCCACGAGGGTGTGCTCTTGCACTATTTCATCAGCAACACTGCCTTGTATTAAGCATTTAATGATGAATTGACTAAATGTCTGTTTTATCAGACTCACTTTGACTATATATGTTGTAGCAAGAGATTGTTTCTCGCTTACGGCCATACCAGCCTGGGTACGCCCGATCTCGTCTGATCTCGGAAGCTAAGCAGGGTCGGGCCTGGTTAGTACTTGGATGGGAGACCGCCTGGGAATACCAGGTGCTGTAAGCATTTTGTCCACGAGGGTGTGCCCCTGCACTATTTCATCAGCAACACTGCCTTGTAGTAAGCATTTAATGATGAATTGACTAAATGCAGCTTCCTGCCTTTTTAATAGGATCAAATTTCCTTGTGTTTTCAATTAGCATCTGCCTTGTATTTATAAGACAAACAAGAATATTGTTGCTGAATGCAGCTTGTGTGTGCTTTGTGCTCCTTTGCCCTGTTCAAATGATGAAAGGAAATAAAGTTTGTATTTTATCCAACTACCTGTGGTAAAAAGTGATGGGAACAGTGTTTGTAATTTCTTCTACTTTTTCAGTGACACAAAGTTCAAGCTGCTTATCTAATTGGTGAAAATGCAATGTCTGTTTATCACACTCACTTTGACTATATATGTTGTAGCAAGAGATTGTGTCTCGCTTACGGCCATACCAGCCTGGGTACGCCCGATCTCGTCTGATCTCGGAAGCTAAGCAGGGTCGGGCCTGGTTAGTACTTGGATGGGAGACCGCCTGGGAATACCAGGTGCTGTAAGCATTTTGTCCACGAGGGTGTGCTCTTGCACTATTTCATCAGCAACACTGCCTTGTATTAAGCATTTAATGATGAATTGACTAAATGTCTGTTTTATCAGACTCACTTTGACTATATATGTTGTAGCAAGAGATTGTTTCTCGCTTACGGCCATACCAGCCTGGGTACGCCCGATCTCGTCTGATCTCGGAAGCTAAGCAGGGTCGGGCCTGGTTAGTACTTGGATGGGAGACCGCCTGGGAATACCAGGTGCTGTAAGCATTTTGTCCACGAGGGTGTGCTCTTGCACTATTTCATCAGCAACACTGCCTTGTATTAAGCATTTAATGATGAATTGACTAAATGTCTGTTTTATCAGACTCACTTTGACTATATATGTTGTAGCAAGAGATTGTATCTCGCTTACGGCCATACCAGCCTGGGTACGCCCGATCTCGTCTGATCTCGGAAGCTAAGCAGGGTCGGGCCTGGTTAGTACTTGGATGGGAGACCGCCTGGGAATACCAGGTGCTGTAAGCATTTTGTCCACGAGGGTGTGCTCTTGCACTATTTCATCAGCAACACTGCCTTGTATTAAGCATTTAATGATGAATTGACTAAATGTCTGTTTTATCAGACTCACTTTGACTATATATGTTGTAGCAAGAGATTGTTTCTCGCTTACGGCCATACCAGCCTGGGTACGCCCGATCTCGTCTGATCTCGGAAGCTAAGCAGGGTCGGGCCTGGTTAGTACTTGGATGGGAGACCGCCTGGGAATACCAGGTGCTGTAAGCGTTTTGTCCACGAGGGTGTGCCCCTGCACTATTTCATCAGCAACACTGCCTTGTAGTAAGCATTTAATGATGAATTGACTAAATGCAGCTTCCTGCCTTTTTAATAGGATCAAATTTCCTTGTGTTTTCAATTAGCATCTGCCTTGTATTTATAAGACAAACAAGAATATTGTTGCTGAATGCAGCTTGTGTGTGCTTTGTGCTCCTTTGCCCTGTTCAAATGATGAAAGGAAATAAAGTTTGTATTTTATCCAACTACCTGTGGTAAAAAGTGATGGGAACAGTGTTTGTAATTTCTTCTACTTTTTCAGTGACACAAAGTTCAAGCTGCTTATCTAATTGGTGAAAATGCAATGTCTGTTTATCACACTCACTTTGACTATATATGTTGTAGCAAGAGATTGTGTCTCGCTTACGGCCATACCAGCCTGGGTACGCCCGATCTCGTCTGATCTCGGAAGCTAAGCAGGGTCGGGCCTGGTTAGTACTTGGATGGGAGACCGCCTGGGAATACCAGGTGCTGTAAGCATTTTGTCCACGAGGGTGTGCTCTTGCACTATTTCATCAGCAACACTGCCTTGTATTAAGCATTTAATGATGAATTGACTAAATGTCTGTTTTATCAGACTCACTTTGACTATATATGTTGTAGCAAGAGATTGTTTCTCGCTTACGGCCATACCAGCCTGGGGGCGCTAATCCTTGATTGGAGAAGTGACGACAGGTGCGAGTAATTGAGCTGTGAGTGTTTGCTTGAGAGTGTTTTCTCGAGAGCTATTTTCGTTTCTTTTTTTGGTTTTTGCAATATAATTTATTGTTTTTTTATTTGGATAGTTTTTAGTTTTGTTTAGTTTTCCCCCCCTGCAGTTTTGCTGCCTGGGGGAGGTTTTTTCGCTTTCATTTTTGATTTACAATGACGGACAACATGGCAACGACAAACGGAACGGACAAAGACAACGAAAATGCGCAACGGAAGGAAAACGAAAATAAAGAAGGAATGAAATATGGCAAAGAATACACGGTGGCAATTGAGTTGGTGGGAGAAGAAAAGATGACGACGATGGAATTACTGCGAGCAATTAAGGAGATGTGTGGAGAGGTGGTGGGATGCCGAATGAAAGGCGAGAAGAAGTATGAAATTACGATGAAAAACGGAAAAGGTAAAGAACGGCTAATGGACGGTTTAAGGATAAAGGACACCAGGATTATGGCGAGAGATGTGAATGTAAATGAATTGGTGGTGTCTTTTATGAATCTCCCGGTATACATCGAAGACAAAGTTATACTGGACAAGCTGAGTAGCTGGGGAGTAACGGCCGTCTCGGAGATAAGGAGGAGAGTTTGGCCTGGAACGGAGGTGGTTGACGGAACACGGTTTTGTAAAGTTAAATTTACGGAAAAAGTAAAATCATTGCCATATTCCACAAAAATTGAGACGCTGGAAGGAGCTGAATACTTCAGGGTGATCCATGACAAGCAGGTCAGAGTTTGTCGATTGTGCATACAACCTGGGCACATAGTTAAAGATTGCCCTGAATTCAAGTGTTTCAAGTGCGGCAATCAAGGCCATTATGCGAGAGAGTGTGTCGGAGAGAAGGAAAGGAATGTTTGTGGAAGATGCAGAAAGAGATTGGCGGAGTGCAACTGTGGAGAAGTTATGACTGAAGAGGGGAGTCAAGTACTATTCGAGGAAGCAGTTGTATCATCGCAAGAAGGAGAAGAAGATGGAGGAGAGGACGTGGTGGAAGGTGGAGAGACGGAGGAAGGAAGAAGGGAGAAGAAAGAAGACCAGAAGATTAACGAAATTGGGAGCAGTATGGATTCGGAAATAAGAAGGTGGAGTTTTCAGGAGGAGAGGGGAAGTGGATTGGGGGGAAGCACGGGGGACTCACGGGTTTTGGGGGAAAGCACAGCACAAACAAGTACCTCGGGGGGTGAAGAAATGGAGAGGGTCTTAAGTTTAATGACAATAACAGAGACGGGTATGAACACGGGGAGCACAACGACTACTACACGTGAGACGGAGATGAACATTCCAGAAACGGCGGAGAACACGGGGAGCACAACGAACATTCCAGAATCGGCGATGAACACGGGGAGCACAACGAGCATTCCAGAATCGGCGATGAACACGGGGAGCACAACGGATGAGGGTGTAAAGAAGAAAAGTTGGCTGGATGAAATGGACTTGGAGGAGATATCGGACTCGGATGATGGGGAAAAATTTGAAAGAATGAGAGGAGGATACAGGAAGAGGAAAGCAGCGGAGGGGGGGGAGAGAAAGGGTGGAAGAGGAAAGAAACTGGATAAAAGGTAGAGGATAATGAAATTATATTTTATAATTTTATTATTTATTAGTATGGTAACAATAATGTCGATAAATGCGAATGGGTTGAGAACAATAGGAAAATTTAATAGAATAGTACACATAAAGAATTCTGATATTTTATGTATTCAAGAGACGCACTGGGATAATATGTGTGTTTTAGAAATTCAGAAAATATGGAGGGATTTTATTTATGTAAACAATGGTAGGGGGAATTCATGTGGGGTTGCAATTTTAATAAGGAAGGATGTAGTAGAAAATGTGAAGAAGATATATAATGATAATAATGGGAGGATTTTAATTTTAGATTTTGAATATATGAGTAGGGTTTTTAGGATTATAAATATTTATGCGCCGAATAATGAAATAGAGAGAAGGAATTTATTTTTAGAATTAGCGAAATGGTGCAAGGGAAACTGTATTTTAGTTGGGGATTTTAATGTAAAAATGGATAGACTAGATATGACAAGGGGAGCTATTTTTAGAAGTGACGTATCTAGGGGGGTTTTAAGGAAGATGATGGTTGAAAACAATTTAATTGATATATGGAGGGAGGAGAATCCGAATAAGAGAGAATTTTCTAGAAGGCAGGTGGTTTTAGGGGAATTGAAACAGACACGGATAGATTTGGTTTTAGTAAATGAAGGGTTAAGGAATTTTATGAAGGATATTAAATATATTTTTACAACTTTTAGTGATCATGCTGGGTTAACATTTTCGGTGGGGTTAGATAAGGAAAGGAAAGGGGGGGGAATATGGTGTATGAATGCAGGGTATCTAGGTGATGAGGAATACGGGAAACAACTTAAATCTTTGATAGAACATGAAATGGAGGATAAGCAAAAAGGGAATGATAAGTGCAAGTGGTGGGAAAATGTTAAAGAAAAAATAAAAGTTTTTAGTATTAGATATGCAAGGAAGCAGAGGAGTAGGATGACAAGAGCAGAAAATTATTTAAGAACAAAATTGAATGAAGAAATGAAGAAATGTGATAGTGATCCTGATTATACTATTGAAAAGTTTTTAGATTTAAAAGAAAAATTGAGCAAATGTGAAATAGATAAGTGTAAGGGTGCAATTATAAGAAGTAGGGCAAAATATGTTTTAGAAGGGGAGAAATGTACGTCGTTTTTTCTTGGTTTAGAGAAAACTAAACAGATGAAATCATATATTAGTGAGATTGAAAATGTAAAGGGTGAAGTAGTAAATGATTATGTGGAGATATTAGAAACGGTACAGAATTTTTATAAGGATTTATTTAAGAAAGGGGAGGTGGATGAGGGGTGTGTAAAAGAGATTTTAAGTAGTGTTGATGTGCAAATTGGTGTTGAGGATAAGCAAATGTGTGATAGGAAGATAACAATGGATGAAGTGAAAGATGCAATTAAGGGTTTACAAATAAATAAAAGTCCTGGAGTAGATGGACTAATTGCAGAGTTTTATAAAATGTATGAAAGTATTTTAGCACCTATTTTATTAGAAGTATATCAATATATGGAAGACAATAATACTGTTTCAGATTCCATGGTGACAGGGCTGATATCGATTTTATATAAAAATAAGGGGAGTAAATTGAAATTAGAAAATTATAGGCCAATTAGTTTATTAAACTCAGATTATAAGATTTTAGCTAAGATACTGGCAAATAGGATGAAGATGGTTTTAAATGATATTATAGCACCTACACAAAATTATACTGTGCCTGGAAGAGATATAGCAGATACCATAACTACACTTAGAGATGTGATAAATAAAATGAATAGCGATAAGATAGGGGGAATTGTTTTAAGTATAGATTTTAATAAAGCTTTTGACAGGGTGGAACATGATTTTATGTTTAGGGTACTGGAAAAGTATGGGTTTGGAAATGGAATTATAAGATGGATAAAATTATTATATAGAAAGGCTAAAAGTAGGGTTAAATGTAATGGGATTTTAACAGATTCTTTTATTCTTGAGAGATCAGTGAGACAGGGGTGCCCTTTATCAGCTTTATTGTTTGTTTTATCGGTAGAACCCTTAGCGGCATACCTTAAAAAAGATCATTTTATAAATTGTGTAGAGACTCCGCAAGGAGGTTTTAGTTTAATTCATCAATATGCAGACGATACCACAATTACAGTCAGAGATGAGGGAAGTGTTAAAAGGGTGATGGAGTGTTTTAAAGTATATGAGAAAGCCTCAGGAGCTAAAGTGAATATGGAGAAGTCAGTAATAATGTATGTTGGGAAGAATAATGAGGGGACTTTTCCTTTTAAGGTGGTAAATGATTATTTTAAGGTGTTAGGTGTGTTTTTAGGGGTGAAGGAACAAGAAGCTAGGGATCTGACATGGAGTGGGGTTATAAACAAAGTTAGGAAGGTAGTAAATATGTGGAGGGGGAGGGCTTTGAAATTAAAAGGGAAAGTAATTGTTGTAAATTCCTTGCTGATGTCAATTTTTATTCATGTCATGAACGTTTTAGATGTACCAGAATGGGTTTTATCTGAAATGAATATGATTTTAGTTGATTTTTTATGGGATGGGAAAGGAGCGAAAATTTCTTTTAAAACATTGATTGCAGGTTATGAGGAGGGGGGTTTGAAGTTGGTGGATTTAAATGTAAGGAAAAAAGCAATTAGAGTTAAAATGGTACGGAAATATTTATATGGTGAACTAGATTATGGATGGAAAAGATTTTTTAAGGAGTATTTGCAGGAGGTTGGGAGGATGGGGGACAATGGTTTATTGATGTGCATGAAAAAAGAAATGTTAAGTAATATACCATTGTTTTATAGAGAAGTGTTTGAAGCTTGGGGGGAGTTTTTACCAAATATTTATTATGAGTGTACCATTTTAGACAATATTTTAAATCAGCCAATTTTCTTAAATCCCAAGATACAATATAATAATAAGATGTTGTTTTGTAAATATTTTATGAGGGCTGGGATGAGACAGATTGGGGATATTTTATACGAGGTCATTCCAGGGTTCCTTACTGTACAAGCGATTTATGATAATGTTTGTGAAGTGGAAGATGAAATAAGCAAAACTACAGTAGATAATATGTATAAGAGAATTTTAGGGTGTATTCCTGAAGAATGGGTGCTTTTAATAAATACAGAGGTGGTTGAGAGAGCTAAGGGTTTACCGGTTTTATATTATGAAAGTAATGGGGAGAAACATGTTTTATCAGGTTTGAAAGTTAAAAAGATTTATGAAAAATGTATTTTAAGAGAGATAAAAGCTCCTGCTTCAGAAAAAGTGTGGTCTAGGGTATTTGTAAATATAGATGTAAAATCAATATGGAAGAATGTCAATGTCAAATATAATTCTATAGAATGTGAAGATAATGATTTTAAATTGAAACATAATAGGATTTTTACGAACGTGGTTTTACATCAAATAAATAGAGACATTAAAAGAGAATGTGATATTTGTGGTACGGAGGTGGAAAATTTTATGCACTTTTTTATTGAATGTAGTAGATTACAAGGGTTTCATGAGTTTATAAAGGGGCTTTTAGAACAACATTGGGGAGAAGATATTGTAAATGGGATTGAGTGGAGGAGGTTGTTTCTATTTGGTATAAATGGAAAAAGCAAAGTTTTTAATATTAATTTGATGAATTTTGTTCTTAGCCATGCTAGATACGCTGTAAGACAAAGAAGGAATTTAGGACATTATGAAGGGAAAATTGTGAGTGTGGAGGTTTTATTTAAAAGTATTTTAGAGAAAGATATTGAACTAATATATAAATATGGAGGATGTAATTTTGAAAAACTGTTTGTGTGGGGGAGCACTTTTATCGAAATTGATCAAAATGGAAAACTTGCTTTTAATTATTAATTGGTTTTATTTTCTTTTCTTTTTTGATTTTGTAAAAGGATGAATTGTTCATCCTTTTTTATTATTATTGTTTGAATATTGTAAATATTATGTGTTTTTTCATAATAAAAGATAAAAAAAAAAAAGGTACGCCCGATCTCGTCTGATCTCGGAAGCTAAGCAGGGTCGGGCCTGGTTAGTACTTGGATGGGAGACCGCCTGGGAATACCAGGTGCTGTAAGCATTTTGTCCACGAGGGTGTGCTCTTGCACTATTTCATCAGCAACACTGCCTTGTATTAAGCATTTAATGATGAATTGACTAAATGTCTGTTTTATCAGACTCACTTTGACTATATATGTTGTAGCAAGAGATTGTTTCTCGCTTACGGCCATACCAGCCTGGGTACGCCCGATCTCGTCTGATCTCGGAAGCTAAGCAGGGTCGGGCCTGGTTACTACTTGGATGGGAGACCGCCTGGGAATACCAGGTGCTGTAAGCATTTTGTCAACGAGGGTGTGCTCTTGCACTATTTCATCAGCAACACTGCCTTGTATTAAGCATTTAATGATGAATTGACTAAATGTCTGTTTTATCAGACTCACTTTGACTATATATGTTGTAGCAAGAGATTCTATCTCGCTTACGGCCATACCAGCCTGGGTACGCCCGATCTCGTCTGATCTCGGAAGCTAAGCAGGGTCGGGCCTGGTTAGTACTTGGATTGGAGACCGCCTGGGAATACCAGGTGCTGTAAGCATTTTGTCCACGAGGGTGTGCTCTTGCACTATTTCATCAGCAACACTGCCTTGTATTAAGCATTTAATGATGAATTGACTAAATGTCTGTTTTATCAGACTCACTTTGACTATATATGTTGTAGCAAGAGTTTGTATCTCGCTTACGGCCATACCAGCCTGGGTACGCCCGATCTCGTCTTATCTCGGAAGCTAAGCAGGGTCGGGCCTGGTTAGTACTTGGATGGGAGACCGCCTGGGAATACCAGGTGCTGTAAGCATTTTGTCCACGAGGGTGTGCTCTTGCACTATTTCATCAGCAACACTGCCTTGTATTAAGCATTTAATGATGAATTGACTAAATGTCTGTTTTATCAGACTCACTTTGACTATATATGTTGTAGCAAGAGATTGTTTCTCGCTTACGGCCATACCAGCCTGGGTACGCCCGATCTCGTCTGATCTCGGAAGCTAAGCAGGGTCGGGCCTGGTTAGTACTTGGATGGGAGACCGCCTGGGAATACCAGGTGCTGTAAGCATTTTGTCCACGAGGGTGTGCCCCTGCACTATTTCATCAGCAACACTGCCTTGTAGTAAGCATTTAATGATGAATTGACTAAATGCAGCTTCCTGCCTTTTTAATAGGATCAAATTTCCTTGTGTTTTCAATTAGCATCTGCCTTGTATTTATAAGACAAACAAGAATATTGTTGCTGAATGCAGCTTGTGTGTGCTTTGTGCTCCTTTGCCCTGTTCAAATGATGAAAGGAAATAAAGTTTGTATTTTATCCAACTACCTGTGCTAAAAAGTGATGGGAACAGTGTTTGTAATTTCTTCTACTTTTTCAGTGACACAAAGTTCAAGCTGCTTATCTAATTGGTGAAAATGCAATGTCTGTTTATCACACTCACTTTGACTATATATGTTGTAGCAAGAGATTGTTTCTCGCTTACGGCCATACCAGCCTGGGTACGCCCGATCTCGTCTGATCTCGGAAGCTAAGCAGGGTCGGGCCTGGTTAGTACTTGGATGGGAGACCGCCTGGGAATACCAGGTGCTGTAAGCATTTTGTCCACGAGGGTGTGCTCTTGCACTATTTCATCAGCAACACTGCCTTGTATTAAGCATTTAATGATGAATTGACTAAATGTCTGTTTTATCAGACTCACTTTGACTATATATGTTGTAGCAAGAGATTGTTTCTCGCTTACGGCCATACCAGCCTGGGTACGCCCGATCTCGTCTGATCTCGGAAGCTAAGCAGGGTCGGGCCTGGTTACTACTTGGATGGGAGACCGCCTGGGAATACCAGGTGCTGTAAGCATTTTGTCCACGAGGGTGTGCTCTTGCACTATTTCATCAGCAACACTGCCTTGTATTAAGCATTTAATGATGAATTGACTAAATGTCTGTTTTATCAGACTCACTTTGACTATATATGTTGTAGCAAGAGATTCTATCTCGCTTACGGCCATACCAGCCTGGGTACGCCCGATCTCGTCTGATCTCGGAAGCTAAGCAGGGTCGGGCCTGGTTAGTACTTGGATTGGAGACCGCCTGGGAATACCAGGTGCTGTAAGCATTTTGTCCACGAGGGTGTGCTCTTGCACTATTTCATCAGCAACACTGCCTTGTATTAAGCATTTAATGATGAATTGACTAAATGTCTGTTTTATCAGACTCACTTTGACTATATATGTTGTAGCAAGAGTTTGTATCTCGCTTACGGCCATACCAGCCTGGGTACGCCCGATCTCGTCTTATCTCGGAAGCTAAGCAGGGTCGGGCCTGGTTAGTACTTGGATGGGAGACCGCCTGGGAATACCAGGTGCTGTAAGCATTTTGTCCACGAGGGTGTGCTCTTGCACTATTTCATCAGCAACACTGCCTTGTATTAAGCATTTAATGATGAATTGACTAAATGTCTGTTTTATCAGACTCACTTTGACTATATATGTTGTAGCAAGAGATTGTTTCTCGCTTACGGCCATACCAGCCTGGGTACGCCCGATCTCGTCTGATCTCGGAAGCTAAGCAGGGTCGGGCCTGGTTAGTACTTGGATGGGAGACCGCCTGGGAATACCAGGTGCTGTAAGCATTTTGTCCACGAGGGTGTGCCCCTGCACTATTTCATCAGCAACACTGCCTTGTAGTAAGCATTTAATGATGAATTGACTAAATGCAGCTTCCTGCCTTTTTAATAGGATCAAATTTCCTTGTGTTTTCAATTAGCATCTGCCTTGTATTTATAAGACAAACAAAAATATTGTTGCTGAATGCAGCTTGTGTGTGCTTTGTGCTCCTTTGCCCTGTTCAAATGATGAAAGGAAATAAAGTTTGTATTTTATCCAACTACCTGTGCTAAAAAGTGATGGGAACAGTGTTTGTAATTTCTTCTACTTTTTCAGTGACACAAAGTTCAAGCTGCTTATCTAATTGGTGAAAATGCAATGTCTGTTTATCACACTCACTTTGACTATATATGTTGTAGCAAGAGATTGTTTCTCGCTTACGGCCATACCAGCCTGGGTACGCCCGATCTCGTCTGATCTCGGAAGCTAAGCAGGGTCGGGCCTGGTTAGTACTTGGATGGGAGACCGCCTGGGAATACCAGGTGCTGTAAGCATTTTGTCCACGAGGGTGTGCTCTTGCACTATTTCATCAGCAACACTGCCTTGTATTAAGCATTTAATGATGAATTGACTAAATGTCTGTTTTATCAGACTCACTTTGACTATATATGTTGTAGCAAGAGATTGTTTCTCGCTTACGGCCATACCAGCCTGGGTACGCCCGATCTCGTCTGATCTCGGAAGCTAAGCAGGGTCGGGCCTGGTTAGTACTTGGATGGGAGACCGCCTGGGAATACGAGGTGCTGTAAGCATTTTGTCCACGAGGGTGTGCCCCTGCACTATT
>NC_138298.1:562500-592500 GCF_965601325.2 Salmo salar
GGAGACCGCCTGGGAATACCAGGTGCTGTAAGCATTTTGTCCACGAGGGTGTGCCCCTGCACTATTTCATCAGCAACACTGCCTTGTAGTAAGCATTTAATGATGAATTGACTAAATGCAGCTTCCTGCCTTTTTAATAGGATCATATTTCCTTGTGTTTTCAATTAGCATCTGCCTTGTATTTATAAGACAAACAAGAATATTGTTGCTGAATGCAGCTTGTGTGTGCTTTGTGCTCCTTTGCCCTGTTCAAATGATGAAAGGAAATAAAGTTTGTATTTTATCCAACTACCTGTGCTAAAAAGTGATGGGAACAGTGTTTGTAATTTCTTCTACTTTTTCAGTGACACAAAGTTCAAGCTGCTTATCTAATTGGTGAAAATGCAATGTCTGGTTATCACACTCACTTTGACTATATATGTTGTAGCAAGAGATTGTTTCTCGCTTACGGCCATACCAGCCTGGGTACGCCCGATCTCGTCTGATCTCGGAAGCTAAGCAGGGTCGGGCCTGGTTAGTACTTGGATGGGAGACCGCCTGGGAATACCAGGTGCTGTAACCATTTTGTCCACGAGGGTGTGCTCTTGCACTATTTCATCAGCAACACTGCCTTGTATTAAGCATTTAATGATGAATTGACTAAATGTCTGTTTTATCAGACTCACTTTGACTATATATGTTGTAGCAAGAGATTCTATCTCGCTTACGGCCATACCAGCCTGGGTACGCCCGATCTCGTCTGATCTCGGAAGCTAAGCAGGGTCGGGCCTGGTTAGTACTTGGATGGGAGACCGCCTGGGAATACCAGGTGCTGTAAGCATTTTGTCCACGAGGGTGTGCTCTTGCACTATTTCATCAGCAACACTGCCTTGTATTAAGCATTTAATGATGAATTGACTAAATGTCTGTTTTATCAGACTCACTTTGACTATATATGTTGTAGCAAGAGATTGTTTCTCGCTTACGGCCATACCAGCCTGGGTACGCCCGATCTCGTCTGATCTCGGAAGCTAAGCAGGGTCGGGCCTGGTTAGTACTTGGATGGGAGACCGCCTGGGAATACCAGGTGCTGTAAGCATTTTGTCCACGAGGGTGTGCCCCTGCACTATTTCATCAGCAACACTGCCTTGTAGTAAGCATTTAATGATGAATTGACTAAATGCAGCTTCCTGCCTTTTTAATAGGATCATATTTCCTTGTGTTTTCAATTAGCATCTGCCTTGTATTTATAAGACAAACAAGAATATTGTTGCTGAATGCAGCTTGTGTGTGCTTTGTGCTCCTTTGCCCTGTTCAAATGATGAAAGGAAATAAAGTTTGTATTTTATCCAACTACCTGTGCTAAAAAGTGATGGGAACAGTGTTTGTAATTTCTTCTACTTTTTCAGTGACACAAAGTTCAAGCTGCTTATCTAATTGGTGAAAATGCAATGTCTGGTTATCACACTCACTTTGACTATATATGTTGTAGCAAGAGATTGTTTCTCGCTTACGGCCATACCAGCCTGGGTACGCCCGATCTCGTCTGATCTCGGAAGCTAAGCAGGGTCGGGCCTGGTTAGTACTTGGATGGGAGACCGCCTGGGAATACCAGGTGCTGTAAGCATTTTGTCCACGAGGGTGTGCTCTTGCACTATTTCATCAGCAACACTGCCTTGTATTAAGCATTTAATGATGAATTGACTAAATGTCTGTTTTATCAGACTCACTTTGACTATATATGTTGTAGCAAGAGAGTCTATCTCGCTTACGGCCATACCAGCCTGGGTACGCCCGATCTCGTCTGATCTCGGAAGCTAAGCAGGGTCGGGCCTGGTTATTACTTGGATGGGAGACCGCCTGGGAATACCAGGTGCTGTAAGCATTTTGTCCACGAGGGTGTGCCCCTGCACTATTTCATCAGCAACACTGCCTTGTAGTAAGCATTTAATGATGAATTGACTAAATGCAGCTTCCTGCCTTTTTAATAGGATCATATTTCCTTGTGTTTTCAATTAGCATCTGCCTTGTATTTATAAGACAAACAAGAATATTGTTGCTGAATGCAGCTTGTGTGTGCTTTGTGCTCCTTTGCCCTGTTCAAATGATGAAAGGAAATAAAGTTTGTATTTTATCCAACTACCTGTGCTAAAAAGTGATGGGAACAGTGTTTGTAATTTCTTCTACTTTTTCAGTGACACAAAGTTCAAGCTGCTTATCTAATTGGTGAAAATGCAATGTCTGGTTATCACACTCACTTTGACTATATATGTTGTAGCAAGAGATTGTTTCTCGCTTACGGCCATACCAGCCTGGGTACGCCCGATCTCGTCTGATCTCGGAAGCTAAGCAGGGTCGGGCCTGGTTAGTACTTGGATGGGAGACCGCCTGGGAATACCAGGTGCTGTAAGCATTTTGTCCACGAGGGTGTGCTCTTGCACTATTTCATCAGCAACACTGCCTTGTATTAAGCATTTAATGATGAATTGACTAAATGTCTGTTTTATCAGACTCACTTTGACTATATATGTTGTAGCAAGAGAGTCTATCTCGCTTACGGCCATACCAGCCTGGGTACGCCCGATCTCGTCTGATCTCGGAAGCTAAGCAGGGTCGGGCCTGGTTATTACTTGGATGGGAGACCGCCTGGGAATACCAGGTGCTGTAAGCATTTTGTCCACGAGGGTGTGCCCCTGCACTATTTCATCAGCAACACTGCCTTGTAGTAAGCATTTAATGATGAATTGACTAAATGCAGCTTCCTGCCTTTTTAATAGGATCATATTTCCTTGTGTTTTCAATTAGCATCTGCCTTGTATTTATAAGACAAACAAGAATATTGTTGCTGAATGCAGCTTGTGTGTGCTTTGTGCTCCTTTGCCCTGTTCAAATGATGAAAGGAAATAAAGTTTGTATTTTATCCAACTACCTGTGCTAAAAAGTGATGGGAACAGTGTTTGTAATTTCTTCTACTTTTTCAGTGACACAAAGTTCAAGCTGCTTATCTAATTGGTGAAAATGCAATGTCTGGTTATCACACTCACTTTGACTATATATGTTGTAGCAAGAGATTGTTTCTCGCTTACGGCCATACCAGCCTGGGTACGCCCGATCTCGTCTGATCTCGGAAGCTAAGCAGGGTCGGGCCTGGTTAGTACTTGGATGGGAGACCGC
Source organism: Salmo salar (assembly GCF_965601325.2). NCBI lineage: Eukaryota > Metazoa > Chordata > Actinopteri > Salmoniformes > Salmonidae > Salmo > Salmo salar. The sequence continues at coordinate 565,654 of NC_138298.1, forward strand.
CTGGGAATACCAGGTGCTGTAAGCATTTTGTCCACGAGGGTGTGCTCTTGCACTATTTCATCAGCAACACTGCCTTGTATTAAGCATTTAATGATGAATTGACTAAATGTCTGTTTTATCAGACTCACTTTGACTATATATGTTGTAGCAAGAGAGTCTATCTCGCTTACGGCCATACCAGCCTGGGTACGCCCGATCTCGTCTGATCTCGGAAGCTAAGCAGGGTCGGGCCTGGTTATTACTTGGATGGGAGACCGCCTGGGAATACCAGGTGCTGTAAGCATTTTGTCCACGAGGGTGTGCCCCTGCACTATTTCATCAGCAACACTGCCTTGTAGTAAGCATTTAATGATGAATTGACTAAATGCAGCTTCCTGCCTTTTTAATAGGATCATATTTCCTTGTGTTTTCAATTAGCATCTGCCTTGTATTTATAAGACAAACAAGAATATTGTTGCTGAATGCAGCTTGTGTGTGCTTTGTGCTCCTTTGCCCTGTTCAAATGATGAAAGGAAATAAAGTTTGTATTTTATCCAACTACCTGTGCTAAAAAGTGATGGGAACAGTGTTTGTAATTTCTTCTACTTTTTCAGTGACACAAAGTTCAAGCTGCTTATCTAATTGGTGAAAATGCAATGTCTGTTTATCACACTCACTTTGACTATATATGTTGTAGCAAGAGATTGTTTCTCGCTTACGGCCATACCAGCCTGGGTACGCCCGATCTCGTCTGATCTCGGAAGCTAAGCAGGGTCGGGCCTGGTTAGTACTTGGATGGGAGACCGCCTGGGAATACCAGGTGCTGTAACCATTTTGTCCACGAGGGTGTGCTCTTGCACTATTTCATCAGCAACACTGCCTTGTATTAAGCATTTAATGATGAATTGACTAAATGTCTGTTTTATCAGACTCACTTTGACTATATATGTTGTAGCAAGAGATTCTATCTCGCTTACGGCCATACCAGCCTGGGTACGCCCGATCTCGTCTGATCTCGGAAGCTAAGCAGGGTCGGGCCTGGTTAGTACTTGGATGGGAGACCGCCTGGGAATACCAGGTGCTGTAAGCATTTTGTCCACGAGGGTGTGCTCTTGCACTATTTCATCAGCAACACTGCCTTGTATTAAGCATTTAATGATGAATTGACTAAATGTCTGTTTTATCAGACTCACTTTGACTATATATGTTGTAGCAAGAGATTGTTTCTCGCTTACGGCCATACCAGCCTGGGTACGCCCGATCTCGTCTGATCTCGGAAGCTAAGCAGGGTCGGGCCTGGTTAGTACTTGGATGGGAGACCGCCTGGGAATACCAGGTGCTGTAAGCATTTTGTCCACGAGGGTGTGCCCCTGCACTATTTCATCAGCAACACTGCCTTGTAGTAAGCATTTAATGATGAATTGACTAAATGCAGCTTCCTGCCTTTTTAATAGGATCAAATTTCCTTGTGTTTTCAATTAGCATCTGCCTTGTATTTATAAGACAAACAAGAATATTGTTGCTGAATGCAGCTTGTGTGTGCTTTGTGCTCCTTTGCCCTGTTCAAATGATGAAAGGAAATAAAGTTTGTATTTTATCCAACTACCTGTGCTAAAAAGTGATGGGAACAGTGTTTGTAATTTCTTCTACTTTTTCAGTGACACAAAGTTCAAGCTGCTTATCTAATTGGTGAAAATGCAATGTCTGGTTATCACACTCACTTTGACTATATATGTTGTAGCAAGAGATTGTTTCTCGCTTACGGCCATACCAGCCTGGGTACGCCCGATCTCGTCTGATCTCGGAAGCTAAGCAGGGTCGGGCCTGGTTAGTACTTGGATGGGAGACCGCCTGGGAATACCAGGTGCTGTAAGCATTTTGTCCACGAGGGTGTGCCCCTGCACTATTTCATCAGCAACACTGCCTTGTAGTAAGCATTTAATGATGAATTGACTAAATGCAGCTTCCTGCCTTTTTAATAGGATCAAATTTCCTTGTGTTTTCAATTAGCATCTGCCTTGTATTTATAAGACAAACAAAAAAATTGTTGCTGAATGCAGCTTGTGTGTGCTTTGTGCTCCTTTGCCCTGTTCAAATGATGAAAGGAAATAAAGTGTGTATTTTATCCAACTACCTGTGCTAAAAAGTGATGGGAACAGTGTTTGTAATTTCTTCTACTTTTTCAGTGACACAAAGTTCAAGCTGCTTATCTAATTGGTGAAAATGCAATGTCTGTTTATCACACTCACTTTGACTATATATGTTGTAGCAAGAGATTGTTTCTCGCTTACGGCCATACCAGCCTGGGTACGCCCGATCTCGTCTGATCTCGGAAGCTAAGCAGGGTCGGGCCTGGTTAGTACTTGGATGGGAGACCGCCTGGGAATACCAGGTGCTGTAAGCATTTTGTCCACGAGGGTGTGCTCTTGCACTATTTCATCAGCAACACTGCCTTGTATTAAGCATTTAATGATGAATTGACTAAATGTCTGTTTTATCAGACTCACTTTGACTATATATGTTGTAGCAAGAGATTGCTTCTCGCTTACGGCCATACCAGCCTGGGTACCCCCGATCTCGTCTGATCTCGGAAGCTAAGCAGGGTCGGGCCTGGTTAGTACTTGGATGGGAGACCGCCTGGGAATACCAGGTGCTGTAAGCATTTTGTCCACGAGGGTGTGCCCCTGCACTATTTCATCAGCAACACTGCCTTGTAGTAAGCATTTGATGATGAATTGACTAAATGCAGCTTCCTGCCTTTTTAATAGGATCATATTTCCTTGTGTTTTCAATTAGCATCTGCCTTGTATTTATAAGACAAACAAGAATATTGTTGCTGAATGCAGCTTGTGTGTGCTTTGTGCTCCTTTGCCCTGTTCAAATGATGAAAGGAAATAAAGTTTGTATTTTATCCAACTACCTGTGCTAAAAAGTCATGGGAACAGTGTTTGTAATTTCTTCTACTTTTTCAGTGACACAAAGTTCAAGCTGCTTATCTAATTGGTGAAAATGCAATGTCTGGTTATCACACTCACTTTGACTATATATGTTGTAGCAAGAGATGGTTTCTCGCTTACGGCCATACCAGCCTGGGTACGCCCGATCTCGTCTGATCTCGGAAGCTAAGCAGGGTCGGGCCTGGTTAGTACTTGGATGGGAGACCGCCTGGGAATACCAGGTGCTGTAAGCATTTTGTCCACGAGGGTGTGCTCTTGCACTATTTCATCAGCAACACTGCCTTGTATTAAGCATTTAATGATGAATTGACTAAATGTCTGTTTTATCAGACTCACTTTGACTATATATGTTGTAGCAAGAGATTCTATCTCGCTTACGGCCATACCAGCCTGGGTACGCCCGATCTAGTCTGATCTCGGAAGCTAAGCAGGGTCGGGCCTGGTTAGTACTTGGATGGGAGACCGCCTGGGAATACCAGGTGCTGTAAGCATTTTGTCCACGTGGGTGTGCTCTTGCACTATTTCATCAGCAACACTGCCTTGTATTAAGCATTTAATGATGAATTGACTAAATGTCTGTTTTATCAGACTCACTTTGACTATATATGTTGTAGCAAGAGATTGTTTCTCGCTTACGGCCATACCAGCCTGGGTACGCCCGATCTCGTCTGATCTCGGAAGCTAAGCAGGGTCGGGCCTGGTTAGTACTTGGATGGGAGACCGCCTGGGAATACCAGGTGCTGTAAGCATTTTGTCCACGAGGGTGTGCTCTTGCACTATTTCATCAGCAACACTGCCTTGTATTAAGCATTTAATGATGAATTGACTAAATGTCTGTTTTATCAGACTCACTTTGACTATATATGTTGTAGCAAGAGATTGTTTCTCGCTTACGGCCATACCAGCCTGGGTACGCCCGATCTCGTCTGATCTCGGAAGCTAAGCAGGGTCGGGCCTGGTTAGTACTTGGATGGGAGACCGCCTGGGAATACCAGGTGCTGTAAGCATTTTGTCCACGAGGGTGTGCCCCTGCACTATTTCATCAGCAACACTGCCTTGTAGTAAGCATTTAATGATGAATTGACTAAATGCAGCTTCCTGCCTTTTTAATAGGATCATATTTCCTTGTGTTTTCAATTAGCATCTGCCTTGTATTTATAAGACAAACAAGAATATTGTTGCTGAATGCAGCTTGTGTGTGCTTTGTGCTCCTTTGCCCTGTTCAAATGATGAAAGGAAATAAAGTTTGTATTTTATCCAACTACCTGTGCTAAAAAGTGATGGGAACAGTGTTTGTAATTTCTTCTACTTTTTCAGTGACACAAAGTTCAAGCTGCTTATCTAATTGGTGAAAATGCAATGTCTGGTTATCACACTCACTTTGACTATATATGTTGTAGCAAGAGATTGTTTCTCGCTTACGGCCATACCAGCCTGGGTACGCCCGATCTCGTCTGATCTCGGAAGCTAAGCAGGGTCGGGCCTGGTTAGTACTTGGATGGGAGACCGCCTGGGAATACCAGGTGCTGTAAGCATTTTGTCCACGAGGGTGTGCTCTTGCACTATTTCATCAGCAACACTGCCTTGTATTAAGCATTTAATGATGAATTGACTAAATGTCTGTTTTATCAGACTCACTTTGACTATATATGTTGTAGCAAGAGAGTCTATCTCGCTTACGGCCATACCAGCCTGGGTACGCCCGATCTCGTCTGATCTCGGAAGCTAAGCAGGGTCGGGCCTGGTTAGTACTTGGATGGGAGACCGCCTGGGAATACCAGGTGCTGTAAGCATTTTGTCCACGAGGGTGTGCCCCTGCACTATTTCATCAGCAACACTGCCTTGTAGTAAGCATTTAATGATGAATTGACTAAATGCAGCTTCCTGCCTTTTTAATAGGATCAAATTTCCTTGTGTTTTCAATTAGCATCTGCCTTGTATTTATAAGACAAACAAAAATATTGTTGCTGAATGCAGCTTGTGTGTGCTTTGTGCTCCTTTGCCCTGTTCAAATGATGAAAGGAAATAAAGTTTGTATTTTATCCAACTACCTGTGCTAAAAAGTGATGGGAACAGTGTTTGTAATTTCTTCTACTTTTTCAGTGACACAAAGTTCAAGCTGCTTATCTAATTGGTGAAAATGCAATGTCTGTTTATCATACTCACTTTGACTATATATGTTGTAGCAAGAGATTGTTTCTCGCTTACGGCCATACCAGCCTGGGTACTCCCGATCTCGTCTGATCTCGGAAGCTAAGCAGGGTCGGGCCTGGTTAGTACTTGGATGGGAGACCGCCTGGGAATACCAGGTGCTGTAAGCATTTTGTCCACGAGGGTGTGCTCTTGCACTATTTCATCAGCAACACTGCCTTGTATTAAGCATTTAATGATGAATTGACTAAATGTCTGTTTTATCAGACTCACTTTGACTATATATGTTGTAGCAAGAGATTCTATCTCGCTTACGGCCATACCAGCCTGGGTACGCCCGATCTAGTCTGATCTCGGAAGCTAAGCAGGGTCGGGCCTGGTTAGTACTTGGATGGGAGACCGCCTGGGAATACCAGGTGCTGTAAGCATTTTGTCCACGTGGGTGTGCTCTTGCACTATTTCATCAGCAACACTGCCTTGTATTAAGCATTTAATGATGAATTGACTAAATGTCTGTTTTATCAGACTCACTTTGACTATATATGTTGTAGCAAGAGATTGTTTCTCGCTTACGGCCATACCAGCCTGGGTACGCCCGATCTCGTCTGATCTCGGAAGCTAAGCAGGGTCGGGCCTGGTTAGTACTTGGATGGGAGACCGCCTGGGAATACCAGGTGCTGTAAGCATTTTGTCCACGAGGGTGTGCTCTTGCACTATTTCATCAGCAACACTGCCTTGTATTAAGCATTTAATGATGAATTGACTAAATGTCTGTTTTATCAGACTCACTTTGACTATATATGTTGTAGCAAGAGATTGTTTCTCGCTTACGGCCATACCAGCCTGGGTACGCCCGATCTCGTCTGATCTCGGAAGCTAAGCAGGGTCGGGCCTGGTTAGTACTTGGATGGGAGACCGCCTGGGAATACCAGGTGCTGTAAGCATTTTGTCCACGAGGGTGTGCCCCTGCACTATTTCATCAGCAACACTGCCTTGTAGTAAGCATTTAATGATGAATTGACTAAATGCAGCTTCCTGCCTTTTTAATAGGATCATATTTCCTTGTGTTTTCAATTAGCATCTGCCTTGTATTTATAAGACAAACAAGAATATTGTTGCTGAATGCAGCTTGTGTGTGCTTTGTGCTCCTTTGCCCTGTTCAAATGATGAAAGGAAATAAAGTTTGTATTTTATCCAACTACCTGTGCTAAAAAGTGATGGGAACAGTGTTTGTAATTTCTTCTACTTTTTCAGTGACACAAAGTTCAAGCTGCTTATCTAATTGGTGAAAATGCAATGTCTGGTTATCACACTCACTTTGACTATATATGTTGTAGCAAGAGATTGTTTCTCGCTTACGGCCATACCAGCCTGGGTACGCCCGATCTCGTCTGATCTCGGAAGCTAAGCAGGGTCGGGCCTGGTTAGTACTTGGATGGGAGACCGCCTGGGAATACCAGGTGCTGTAAGCATTTTGTCCACGAGGGTGTGCCCCTGCACTATTTCATCAGCAACACTGCCTTGTAGTAAGCATTTAATGATGAATTGACTAAATGCAGCTTCCTGCCTTTTTAATAGGATCATATTTCCTTGTGTTTTCAATTAGCATCTGCCTTGTATTTATAAGACAAACAAGAATATTGTTGCTGAATGCAGCTTGTGTGTGCTTTGTGCTCCTTTGCCCTGTTCAAATGATGAAAGGAAATAAAGTTTGTATTTTATCCAACTACCTGTGCTAAAAAGTGATGGGAACAGTGTTTGTAATTTCTTCTACTTTTTCAGTGACACAAAGTTCAAGCTGCTTATCTAATTGGTGAAAATGCAATGTCTGGTTATCAGACTCACTTTGACTATATATGTTGTAGCAAGAGATTGTTTCTCGCTTACGGCCATACCAGCCTGGGTACGCCCGATCTCGTCTGATCTCGGAAGCTAAGCAGGGTCGGGCCTGGTTAGTACTTGGATGGGAGACCGCCTGGGAATACCAGGTGCTGTAAGCATTTTGTCCACGAGGGTGTGCTCTTGCACTATTTCATCAGCAACACTGCCTTGTATTAAGCATTTAATGATGAATTGACTAAATGTCTGTTTTATCAGACTCACTTTGACTATATATGTTGTAGCAAGAGATTGTATCTCGCTTACGGCCATACCAGCCTGGGTACGCCCGATCTCGTCTGATCTCGGAAGCTAAGCAGGGTCGGGCCTGGTTAGTACTTGGATGGGAGACCGCCTGGGAATACCAGGTGCTGTAAGCATTTTGTCCACGAGGGTGTGCTCTTGCACTATTTCATCAGCAACACTGCCTTGTATTAAGCATTTAATGATGAATTGACTAAATGTCTGTTTTATCAGACTCACTTTGACTATATATGTTGTAGCAAGAGATTGTTTCTCGCTTACGGCCATACCAGCCTGGGTACGCCCGATCTCGTCTGATCTCGGAAGCTAAGCAGGGTCGGGCCTGGTTAGTACTTGGATGGGAGACCGCCTGGGAATACCAGGTGCTGTAAGCATTTTGTCCACGAGGGTGTGCCCCTGCACTATTTCATCAGCAACACTGCCTTGTAGTAAGCATTTAATGATGAATTGACTAAATGCAGCTTCCTGCCTTTTTAATAGGATCAAATTTCCTTGTGTTTTCAATTAGCATCTGCCTTGTATTTATAAGACAAACAAGAATATTGTTGCTGAATGCAGCTTGTGTGTGCTTTGTGCTCCTTTGCCCTGTTCAAATGATGAAAGGAAATAAAGTTTGTATTTTATCCAACTACCTGTGCTAAAAAGTGATGGGAACAGTGTTTGTAATTTCTTCTACTTTTTCAGTGACACAAAGTTCAAGCTGCTTATCTAATTGGTGAAAATGCAATGTCTGTTTATCACACTCACTTTGACTATATATGTTGTAGCAAGAGATTGTTTCTCGCTTACGGCCATACCAGCCTGGGTACGCCCGATCTCGTCTGATCTCGGAAGCTAAGCAGGGTCGGGCCTGGTTAGTACTTGGATGGGAGACCGCCTGGGAATACCAGGTGCTGTAAGCTTTTTGTCCACGAGGGTGTGCTCTTGCACTATTTCATCAGCAACACTGCCTTGTATTAAGCATTTAATGATGAATTGACTAAATGTCTGTTTTATCAGACTCACTTTGACTATATATGTTGTAGCAAGAGATTGTTTCTTGCTTACGGCCATACCAGCCTGGGTACGCCCGATCTCGTCTGATCTCGGAAGCTAAGCAGGGTCGGGCCTGGTTAGTACTTGGATGGGAGACCGCCTGGGAATACCAGGTGCTGTAAGCATTTTGTCCACGAGGGTGTGCCCCTGCACTATTTCATCAGCAACACTGCCTTGTAGTAAGCATTTAATGATGAATTGACTAAATGCAGCTTCCTGCCTTTTTAATAGGATCATATTTCCTTGTGTTTTCAATTAGCATCTGCCTTGTATTTATAAGACAAACAAGAATATTGTTGCTGAATGCAGCTTGTGTGTGCTTTGTGCTCCTTTGCCCTGTTCAAATGATGAAAGGAAATAAAGTTTGTATTTTATCCAACTACGTGTGCTAAAAAGTGATGGGAACAGTGTTTGTAATTTCTTCTACTTTTTCAGTGACACAAAGTTCAAGCTGCTTATCTAATTGGTGAAAATGCAATGTCTGGTTATCACACTCACTTTGACTATATATGTTGTAGCAAGAGATTGTTTCTCGCTTACGGCCATACCAGCCTGGGTACGCCCGATCTCGTCTGATCTCGGAAGCTAAGCAGGGTCGGGCCTGGTTAGTACTTGGATGGGAGACCGCCTGGGAATACCAGGTGCTGTAAGCATTTTGTCCACGAGGGTGTGCCCCTGCACTATTTCATCAGCAACACTGCCTTGTAGTAAGCATTTAATGATGAATTGACTAAATGCAGCTTCCTGCCTTTTTAATAGGATCATATTTCCTTGTGTTTTCAATTAGCATCTGCCTTGTATTTATAAGACAAACAAGAATATTGTTGCTGAATGCAGCTTGTGTGTGCTTTGTGCTCCTTTGCCCTGTTCAAATGATGAAAGGAAATAAAGTTTGTATTTTATCCAACTACCTGTGCTAAAAAGTGATGGGAACAGTGTTTGTAATTTCTTCTACTTTTTCAGTGACACAAAGTTCAAGCTGCTTATCTAATTGGTGAAAATGCAATGTCTGGTTATCACACTCACTTTGACTATATATGTTGTAGCAAGAGATTGTTTCTCGCTTACGGCGATACCAGCCTGGGTACGCCCGATCTCGTCTGATCTCGGAAGCTAAGCAGGGTCGGGCCTGGTTAGTACTTGGATGGGAGACCGCCTGGGAATACCAGGTGCTGTAAGCATTTTGTCCACGAGGGTGTGCTCTTGCACTATTTCATCAGCAACACTGCCTTGTATTAAGCATTTAATGATGAATTGACTAAATGTCTGTTTTATCAGACTCACTTTGACTATATATGTTGTAGCAAGAGATTGTATCTCGCTTACGGCCATACCAGCCTGGGTACGCCCGATCTCGTCTGATCTCGGAAGCTAAGCAGGGTCGGGCCTGGTTAGTACTTGGATGGGAGACCGCCTGGGAATACCAGGTGCTGTAAGCATTTTGTCCACGAGGGTGTGCTCTTGCACTATTTCATCAGCAACACTGCCTTGTATTAAGCATTTAATGATGAATTGACTAAACGTCTGTTTTATCAGACTCACTTTGACTATATATGTTGTAGCAAGAGATTGTTTCTCGCTTACGGCCATACCAGCCTGGGTACGCCCGATCTCGTCTGATCTCGGAAGCTAAGCAGGGTCGGGCCTGGTTAGTACTTGGATGGGAGACCGCCTGGGAATACCAGGTGCTGTAAGCATTTTGTCCACGAGGGTGTGCCCCTGCACTATTTCATCAGCAACACTGCCTTGTAGTAAGCATTTAATGATGAATTGACTAAATGCAGCTTCCTGCCTTTTTAATAGGATCAAATTTCCTTGTGTTTTCAATTAGCATCTGCCTTGTATTTATAAGACAAACAAGAATATTGTTGCTGAATGCAGCTTGTGTGTGCTTTGTGCTCCTTTGCCCTGTTCAAATGATGAAAGGAAATAAAGTTTGTATTTTATCCAACTACCTGTGCTAAAAAGTGATGGGAACAGTGTTTGTAATTTCTTCTACTTTTTCAGTGACACAAAGTTCAAGCTGCTTATCTAATTGGTGAAAATGCAATGTCTGTTTATCACACTCACTTTGACTATATATGTTGTAGCAAGAGATTGTTTCTCGCTTACGGCCATACCAGCCTGGGTACGCCCGATCTCGTCTGATCTCGGAAGCTAAGCAGGGTCGGGCCTGGTTAGTACTTGGATGGGAGACCGCCTGGGAATACCAGGTGCTGTAAGCTTTTTGTCCACGAGGGTGTGCTCTTGCACTATTTCATCAGCAACACTGCCTTGTATTAAGCATTTAATGATGAATTGACTAAATGTCTGTTTTATCAGACTCACTTTGACTATATATGTTGTAGCAAGAGATTGTTTCTCGCTTACGGCCATACCAGCCTGGGTACGCCCGATCTCGTCTGATCTCGGAAGCTAAGCAGGGTCGGGCCTGGTTAGTACTTGGATGGGAGACCGCCTGGGAATACCAGGTGCTGTAAGCATTTTGTCCACGAGGGTGTGCTCTTGCACTATTTCATCAGCAACACTGCCTTGTATTAAGCATTTAATGATGAATTGACTAAATGTCTGTTTTATCAGACTCACTTTGACTATATATGTTGTAGCAAGAGATTGTTTCTCGCTTACGGCCATACCAGCCTGGGTACGCCCGATCTCGTCTGATCTCGGAAGCTAAGCAGGGTCGGGCCTGGTTAGTACTTGGATGGGAGACCGCCTGGGAATACCAGGTGCTGTAAGCATTTTGTCCACGAGGGTGTGCCCCTGCACTATTTCATCAGCAACACTGCCTTGTAGTAAGCATTTAATGATGAATTGACTAAATGCAGCTTCCTGCCTTTTTAATAGGATCAAATTTCCTTGTGTTTTCAATTAGCATCTGCCTTGTATTTATAAGACAAACAAGAATATTGTTGCTGAATGCAGCTTGTGTGTGCTTTGTGCTCCTTTGCCCTGTTCAAATGATGAAAGGAAATAAAGTTTGTATTTTATCCAACTACCTGTGCTAAAAAGTGATGGGAACAGTGTTTGTAATTTCTTCTACTTTTTCAGTGACACAAAGTTCAAGCTGCTTATCTAATTGGTGAAAATGCAATGTCTGTTTATCACACTCACTTTGACTATATATGTTGTAGCAAGAGATTGTTTCTCGCTTACGGCCATACCAGCCTGGGTACGCCCGATCTCGTCTGATCTCGGAAGCTAAGCAGGGTCGGGCCTGGTTAGTACTTGGATGGGAGACCGCCTGGGAATACCAGGTGCTGTAAGCATTTTGTCCACGAGGGTGTGCTCTTGCACTATTTCATCAGCAACACTGCCTTGTATTAAGCATTTAATGATGAATTGACTAAATGTCTGTTTTATCAGACTCACTTTGACTATATATGTTGTAGCAAGAGATTGTTTCTCGCTTACGGCCATACCAGCCTGGGTACGCCCGATCTCGTCTGATCTCGGAAGCTAAGCAGGGTCGGGCCTGGTTAGTACTTGGATGGGAGACCGCCTGGGAATACCAGGTGCTGTAAGCATTTTGTCCACGAGGGTGTGCCCCTGCACTATTTCATCAGCAACACTGCCTTGTAGTAAGCATTTAATGATGAATTGACTAAATGCAGCTTCCTGCCTTTTTAATAGGATCAAATTTCCTTGTGTTTTCAATTAGCATCTGCCTTGTATTTATAAGACAAACAAGAATATTGTTGCTGAATGCAGCTTGTGTGTGCTTTGTGCTCCTTTGCCCTGTTCAAATGATGAAAGGAAATAAAGTTTGTATTTTATCCAACTACCTGTGCTAAAAAGTGATGGGAACAGTGTTTGTAATTTGTTCTACTTTTTCAGTGACACAAAGTTCAAGCTGCTTATCTAATTGGTGAAAATGCAATGTCTGTTTATCACACTCACTTTGACTATATATGTTGTAGCAAGAGATTGTTTCTCGCTTACGGCCTTACCAGCCTGGGTACGCCCGATCTCGTCTGATCTCGGAAGCTAAGCAGGGTCGGGCCTGGTTAGTACTTGGATGGGAGACCGCCTGGGAATACCAGGTGCTGTAAGCATTTTGTCCACGAGGGTGTGCTCTTGCACTATTTCATCAGCAACACTGCCTTGTATTAAGCATTTAATGATGAATTGACTAAATGTCTGTTTTATCAGACTCACTTTGACTATATATGTTGTAGCAAGAGATTCTATCTCGCTTACGGCCATACCAGCCTGGGTACGCCCGATCTAGTCTGATCTCGGAAGCTAAGCAGGGTCGGGCCTGGTTAGTACTTGGATGGGAGACCGCCTGGGAATACCAGGTGCTGTAAGCATTTTGTCCACGAGGGTGTGCTCTTGCACTATTTCATCAGCAACACTGCCTTGTATTAAGCATTTAATGATGAATTGACTAAATGTCTGTTTTATCAGACTCACTTTGACTATATATGTTGTAGCAAGAGATTGTTTCTCGCTTACGGCCATACCAGCCTGGGTACGCCCGATCTCGTCTGATCTCGGAAGCTAAGTAGGGTCGGGCCTGGTTAGTACTTGGATGGGAGACCGCCTGGGAATACCAGGTGCTGTAAGCATTTTGTCCACGAGGGTGTGCTCTTGCACTATTTCATCAGCAACACTGCCTTGTATTAAGCATTTAATGATGAATTGACTAAATGTCTGTTTTATCAGACTCACTTTGACTATATATGTTGTAGCAAGAGATTGTATCTCGCTTACGGCCATACCAGCCTGGGTACCCCCGATCTCGTCTGATCTCGGAAGCTAAGCATGGTCGGGCCTGGTTAGTACTTGGATGGGAGACCGCCTGGGAATACCAGGTGCTGTAAGCATTTTGTCCACGAGGGTGTGCTCTTGCACTATTTCATCAGCAACACTGCCTTGTATTAAGCATTTAATGATGAATTGACTAAATGTCTGTTTTATCAGACTCACTTTGACTATATATGTTGTAGCAAGAGATTGTTTATCGCTTACGGCCATACCAGCCTGGGTACGCCCGATCTCGTCTGATCTCGGAAGCTAAGCAGGGTCGGGCCTGGTTAGTACTTGGATGGGAGACCGCCTGGGAATACCAGGTGCTGTAAGCATTTTGTCCACGAGGGTGTGCCCCTGCACTATTTCATCAGCAACACTGCCTTGTAGTAAGCATTTAATGATGAATTGACTAAATGCAGCTTCCTGCCTTTTTAATAGGATCAAATTTCCTTGTGTTTTCAATTAGCATCTGCCTTGTATTTATAAGACAAACAAGAATATTGTTGCTGAATGCAGCTTGTGTGTGCTTTGTGCTCCTTTGCCCTGTTCAAATGATGAAAGGAAATAAAGTTTGTATTTTATCCAACTACCTGTGCTAAAAAGTGATGGGAACAGTGTTTGTAATTTCTTCTACTTTTTCAGTGACACAAAGTTCAAGCTGCTTATCTAATTGGTGAAAATGCAATGTCTGTTTATCACACTCACTTTGACTATATATGTTGTAGCAAGAGATTGTTTCTCGCTTACGGCCATACCAGCCTGGGTACGCCCGATCTCGTCTGATCTCGGAAGCTAAGCAGGGTCGGGCCTGGTTAGTACTTGGATGGGAGACCGCCTGGGAATACCAGGTGCTGTAAGCATTTTGTCCACGAGGGTGTGCCCCTGCACTATTTCATCAGCAACACTGCCTTGTAGTAAGCATTTAATGATGAATTGACTAAATGCAGCTTCCTGCCTTTTTAATAGGATCAAATTTCCTTGTGTTTTCAATTAGCATCTGCCTTGTATTTATAAGACAAACAAGAATATTGTTGCTGAATGCAGCTTGTGTGTGCTTTGTGCTCCTTTGCCCTGTTCAAATGATGAAAGGAAATAAAGTTTGTATTTTATCCAACTACCTGTGCTAAAAAGTGATGGGAACAGTGTTTGTAATTTCTTCTACTTTTTCAGTGACACAAAGTTCAAGCTGCTTATCTAATTGGTGAAAATGCAATGTCTGTTTATCACACTCACTTTGACTATATATGTTGTAGCAAGAGATTGTTTCTCGCTTACGGCCATACCAGCCTGGGTACGCCCGATCTCGTCTGATCTCGGAAGCTAAGCAGGGTCGGGCCTGGTTAGTACTTGGATGGGAGACCGCCTGGGAATACCAGGTGCTGTAAGCATTTTGTCCACGAGGGTGTGCTCTTGCACTATTTCATCAGCAACACTGCCTTGTATTAAGCATTTAATGATGAATTGACTAAATGTCTGTTTTATCAGACTCACTTTGACTATATATGTTGTAGCAAGAGATTGTTTCTCGCTTACGGCCATACCAGCCTGGGTACGCCCGATCTCGTCTGATCTCGGAAGCTAAGCAGGGTCGGGCCTGGTTAGTACTTGGATGGGAGACCGCCTGGGAATACCAGGTGCTGTAAGCATTTTGTCCACGAGGGTGTGCCCCTGCACTATTTCATCAGCAACACTGCCTTGTAGTAAGCATTTAATGATGAATTGACTAAATGCAGCTTCCTGCCTTTTTAATAGGATCAAATTTCCTTGTGTTTTCAATTAGCATCTGCCTTGTATTTATAAGACAAACAAGAATATTGTTGCTGAATGCAGCTTGTGTGTGCTTTGTGCTCCTTTGCCCTGTTCAAATGATGAAAGGAAATAAAGTTTGTATTTTATCCAACTACCTGTGCTAAAAAGTGATGGGAACAGTGTTTGTAATTTCTTCTACTTTTTCAGTGACACAAAGTTCAAGCTGCTTATCTAATTGGTGAAAATGCAATGTCTGTTTATCACACTCACTTTGACTATATATGTTGTAGCAAGAGATTGTTTCTCGCTTACGGCCATACCAGCCTGGGTACGCCCGATCTCGTCTGATCTCGGAAGCTAAGCAGGGTCGGGCCTGGTTAGTACTTGGATGGGAGACCGCCTGGGAATACCAGGTGCTGTAAGCATTTTGTCCACGAGGGTGTGCCCCTGCACTATTTCATCAGCAACACTGCCTTGTAGTAAGCATTTAATGATGAATTGACTAAATGCAGCTTCCTGCCTTTTTAATAGGATCAAATTTCCTTGTGTTTTCAATTAGCATCTGCCTTGTATTTATAAGACAAACAAGAATATTGTTGCTGAATGCAGCTTGTGTGTGCTTTGTGCTCCTTTGCCCTGTTCAAATGATGAAAGGAAATAAAGTTTGTATTTTATCCAACTACCTGTGCTAAAAAGTGATGGGAACAGTGTTTGTAATTTCTTCTACTTTTTCAGTGACACAAAGTTCAAGCTGCTTATCTAATTGGTGAAAATGCAATGTCTGTTTATCACACTCACTTTGACTATATATGTTGTAGCAAGAGATTGTTTCTCGCTTACGGCCTTACCAGCCTGGGTACGCCCGATCTCGTCTGATCTCGGAAGCTAAGCAGGGTCGGGCCTGGTTAGTACTTGGATGGGAGACCGCCTGGGAATACCAGGTGCTGTAAGCATTTTGTCCACGAGGGTGTGCTCTTGCACTATTTCATCAGCAACACTGCCTTGTATTAAGCATTTAATGATGAATTGACTAAATGTCTGTTTTATCAGACTCACTTTGACTATATATGTTGTAGCAAGAGATTCTATCTCGCTTACGGCCATACCAGCCTGGGTACGCCCGATCTAGTCTGATCTCGGAAGCTAAGCAGGGTCGGGCCTGGTTAGTACTTGGATGGGAGACCGCCTGGGAATACCAGGTGCTGTAAGCATTTTGTCCACGAGGGTGTGCTCTTGCACTATTTCATCAGCAACACTGCCTTGTATTAAGCATTTAATGATGAATTGACTAAATGTCTGTTTTATCAGACTCACTTTGACTATATATGTTGTAGCAAGAGATTGTTTCTCGCTTACGGCCATACCAGCCTGGGTACGCCCGATCTCGTCTGATCTCGGAAGCTAAGTAGGGTCGGGCCTGGTTAGTACTTGGATGGGAGACCGCCTGGGAATACCAGGTGCTGTAAGCATTTTGTCCACGAGGGTGTGCTCTTGCACTATTTCATCAGCAACACTGCCTTGTATTAAGCATTTAATGATGAATTGACTAAATGTCTGTTTTATCAGACTCACTTTGACTATATATGTTGTAGCAAGAGATTGTATCTCGCTTACGGCCATACCAGCCTGGGTACCCCCGATCTCGTCTGATCTCGGAAGCTAAGCAGGGTCGGGCCTGGTTAGTACTTGGATGGGAGACCGCCTGGGAATACCAGGTGCTGTAAGCATTTTGTCCACGAGGGTGTGCTCTTGCACTATTTCATCAGCAACACTGCCTTGTATTAAGCATTTAATGATGAATTGACTAAATGTCTGTTTTATCAGACTCACTTTGACTATATATGTTGTAGCAAGAGATTGTTTATCGCTTACGGCCATACCAGCCTGGGTACGCCCGATCTCGTCTGATCTCGGAAGCTAAGCAGGGTCGGGCCTGGTTAGTACTTGGATGGGAGACCGCCTGGGAATACCAGGTGCTGTAAGCATTTTGTCCACGAGGGTGTGCCCCTGCACTATTTCATCAGCAACACTGCCTTGTAGTAAGCATTTAATGATGAATTGACTAAATGCAGCTTCCTGCCTTTTTAATAGGATCAAATTTCCTTGTGTTTTCAATTAGCATCTGCCTTGTATTTATAAGACAAACAAGAATATTGTTGCTGAATGCAGCTTGTGTGTGCTTTGTGCTCCTTTGCCCTGTTCAAATGATGAAAGGAAATAAAGTTTGTATTTTATCCAACTACCTGTGCTAAAAAGTGATGGGAACAGTGTTTGTAATTTCTTCTACTTTTTCAGTGACACAAAGTTCAAGCTGCTTATCTAATTGGTGAAAATGCAATGTCTGTTTATCACACTCACTTTGACTATATATGTTGTAGCAAGAGATTGTTTCTCGCTTACGGCCATACCAGCCTGGGTACGCCCGATCTCGTCTGATCTCGGAAGCTAAGCAGGGTCGGGCCTGGTTAGTACTTGGATGGGAGACCGCCTGGGAATACCAGGTGCTGTAAGCATTTTGTCCACGAGGGTGTGCCCCTGCACTATTTCATCAGCAACACTGCCTTGTAGTAAGCATTTAATGATGAATTGACTAAATGCAGCTTCCTGCCTTTTTAATAGGATCAAATTTCCTTGTGTTTTCAATTAGCATCTGCCTTGTATTTATAAGACAAACAAGAATATTGTTGCTGAATGCAGCTTGTGTGTGCTTTGTGCTCCTTTGCCCTGTTCAAATGATGAAAGGAAATAAAGTTTGTATTTTATCCAACTACCTGTGCTAAAAAGTGATGGGAACAGTGTTTGTAATTTCTTCTACTTTTTCAGTGACACAAAGTTCAAGCTGCTTATCTAATTGGTGAAAATGCAATGTCTGTTTATCACACTCACTTTGACTATATATGTTGTAGCAAGAGATTGTTTCTCGCTTACGGCCATACCAGCCTGGGTACGCCCGATCTCGTCTGATCTCGGAAGCTAAGCAGGGTCGGGCCTGGTTAGTACTTGGATGGGAGACCGCCTGGGAATACCAGGTGCTGTAAGCATTTTGTCCACGAGGGTGTGCTCTTGCACTATTTCATCAGCAACACTGCCTTGTATTAAGCATTTAATGATGAATTGACTAAATGTCTGTTTTATCAGACTCACTTTGACTATATATGTTGTAGCAAGAGATTGTTTCTCGCTTACGGCCATACCAGCCTGGGTACGCCCGATCTCGTCTGATCTCGGAAGCTAAGCAGGGTCGGGCCTGGTTAGTACTTGGATGGGAGACCGCCTGGGAATACCAGGTGCTGTAAGCATTTTGTCCACGAGGGTGTGCCCCTGCACTATTTCATCAGCAACACTGCCTTGTAGTAAGCATTTAATGATGAATTGACTAAATGCAGCTTCCTGCCTTTTTAATAGGATCAAATTTCCTTGTGTTTTCAATTAGCATCTGCCTTGTATTTATAAGACAAACAAGAATATTGTTGCTGAATGCAGCTTGTGTGTGCTTTGTGCTCCTTTGCCCTGTTCAAATGATGAAAGGAAATAAAGTTTGTATTTTATCCAACTACCTGTGCTAAAAAGTGATGGGAACAGTGTTTGTAATTTCTTCTACTTTTTCAGTGACACAAAGTTCAAGCTGCTTATCTAATTGGTGAAAATGCAATGTCTGTTTATCACACTCACTTTGACTATATATGTTGTAGCAAGAGATTGTTTCTCGCTTACGGCCATACCAGCCTGGGTACGCCCGATCTCGTCTGATCTCGGAAGCTAAGCAGGGTCGGGCCTGGTTAGTACTTGGATGGGAGACCGCCTGGGAATACCAGGTGCTGTAAGCATTTTGTCCACGAGGGTGTGCCCCTGCACTATTTCATCAGCAACACTGCCTTGTAGTAAGCATTTAATGATGAATTGACTAAATGCAGCTTCCTGCCTTTTTAATAGGATCAAATTTCCTTGTGTTTTCAATTAGCATCTGCCTTGTATTTATAAGACAAACAAGAATATTGTTGCTGAATGCAGCTTGTGTGTGCTTTGTGCTCCTTTGCCCTGTTCAAATGATGAAAGGAAATAAAGTTTGTATTTTATCCAACTACCTGTGCTAAAAAGTGATGGGAACAGTGTTTGTAATTTCTTCTACTTTTTCAGTGACACAAAGTTCAAGCTGCTTATCTAATTGGTGAAAATGCAATGTCTGTTTATCACACTCACTTTGACTATATATGTTGTAGCAAGAGATTGTTTCTCGCTTACGGCCATACCAGCCTGGGTACGCCCGATCTCGTCTGATCTCGGAAGCTAAGCAGGGTCGGGCCTGGTTAGTACTTGGATGGGAGACCGCCTGGGAATACCAGGTGCTGTAAGCATTTTGTCCACGAGGGTGTGCTCTTGCACTATTTCATCAGCAACACTGCCTTGTATTAAGCATTTAATGATGAATTGACTAAATGTCTGTTTTATCAGACTCACTTTGACTATATATGTTGTAGCAAGAGATTGTTTCTCGCTTACGGCCATACCAGCCTGGGTACGCCCGATCTCGTCTGATCTCGGAAGCTAAGCAGGGTCGGGCCTGGTTAGTACTTGGATGGGAGACCGCCTGGGAATACCAGGTGCTGTAAGCATTTTGTCCACGAGGGTGTGCCCCTGCACTATTTCATCAGCAACACTGCCTTGTAGTAAGCATTTAATGATGAATTGACTAAATGCAGCTTCCTGCCTTTTTAATAGGATCAAATTTCCTTGTGTTTTCAATTAGCATCTGCCTTGTATTTATAAGACAAACAAGAATATTGTTGCTGAATGCAGCTTGTGTGTGCTTTGTGCTCCTTTGCCCTGTTCAAATGATGAAAGGAAATAAAGTTTGTATTTTATCCAACTACCTGTGCTAAAAAGTGATGGGAACAGTGTTTGTAATTTCTTCTACTTTTTCAGTGACACAAAGTTCAAGCTGCTTATCTAATTGGTGAAAATGCAATGTCTGTTTATCACACTCACTTTGACTATATATGTTGTAGCAAGAGATTGTTTCTTGCTTACGGCCATACCAGCCTGGGTACGCCCGATCTCGTCTGATCTCGGAAGCTAAGCAGGGTCGGGCCTGGTTAGTACTTGGATGGGAGACCGCCTGGGAATACCAGGTGCTGTAAGCATTTTGTCCACGAGGGTGTGCTCTTGCACTATTTCATCAGCAACACTGCCTTGTATTAAGCATTTAATGATGAATTGACTAAATGTCTGTTTTATCAGACTCACTTTGACTATATATGTTGTAGCAAGAGATTGTTTCTCGCTTACGGCCATACCAGCCTGGGTACGCCCGATCTCGTCTGATCTCGGAAGCTAAGCAGGGTCGGGCCTGGTTAGTACTTGGATGGGAGACCGCCTGGGAATACCAGGTGCTGTAAGCATTTTGTCCACGAGGGTGTGCCCCTGCACTATTTCATCAGCAACACTGCCTTGTAGTAAGCATTTAATGATGAATTGACTAAATGCAGCTTCCTGCCTTTTTAATAGGATCAAATTTCCTTGTGTTTTCAATTAGCATCTGCCTTGTATTTATAAGACAAACAAGAATATTGTTGCTGAATGCAGCTTGTGTGTGCTTTGTGCTCCTTTGCCCTGTTCAAATGATGAAAGGAAATAAAGTTTGTATTTTATCCAACTACCTGTGCTAAAAAGTGATGGGAACAGTGTTTGTAATTTCTTCTACTTTTTCAGTGACACAAAGTTCAAGCTGCTTATCTAATTGGTGAAAATGCAATGTCTGTTTATCACACTCACTTTGACTATATATGTTGTAGCAAGAGATTGTTTCTCGCTTACGGCCTTACCAGCCTGGGTACGCCCGATCTCGTCTGATCTCGGAAGCTAAGCAGGGTCGGGCCTGGTTAGTACTTGGATGGGAGACCGCCTGGGAATACCAGGTGCTGTAAGCATTTTGTCCACGAGGGTGTGCTCTTGCACTATTTCATCAGCAACACTGCCTTGTATTAAGCATTTAATGATGAATTGACTAAATGTCTGTTTTATCAGACTCACTTTGACTATATATGTTGTAGCAAGAGATTGCATCTCGCTTACGGCCATACCAGCCTGGGTACGCCCGATCTCGTCTGATCTCGGAAGCTAAGCAGGGTCGGGCCTGGTTAGTACTTGGATGGGAGACCGCCTGGGAATACCAGGTGCTGTAAGCATTTTGTCCACGAGGGTGTGCTCTTGCACTATTTCATCAGCAACACTGCCTTGTATTAAGCATTTAATGATGAATTGACTAAATGTCTGTTTTATCAGACTCACTTTGACTATATATGTTGTAGCAAGAGATTGTTTCTCGCTTACGGCCATACCAGCCTGGGTACGCCCGATCTCGTCTGATCTCGGAAGCTAAGCAGGGTCGGGCCTGGTTAGTACTTGGATGGGAGACCGCCTGGGAATACCAGGTGCTGTAAGCATTTTGTCCACGAGGGTGTGCCCCTGCACTATTTCATCAGCAACACTGCCTTGTAGTAAGCATTTAATGATGAATTGACTAAATGCAGCTTCCTGCCTTTTTAATAGGATCAAATTTCCTTGTGTTTTCAATTAGCATCTGCCTTGTATTTATAAGACAAACAAGAATATTGTTGCTGAATGCAGCTTGTGTGTGCTTTGTGCTCCTTTGCCCTGTTCAAATGATGAAAGGAAATAAAGTTTGTATTTTATCCAACTACCTGTGCTAAAAAGTGATGGGAACAGTGTTTGTAATTTCTTCTACTTTTTCAGTGACACAAAGTTCAAGCTGCTTATCTAATTGGTGAAAATGCAATGTCTGTTTATCACACTCACTTTGACTATATATGTTGTAGCAAGAGATTGTTTCTCGCTTACGGCCTTACCAGCCTGGGTACGCCCGATCTCGTCTGATCTCGGAAGCTAAGCAGGGTCGGGCCTGGTTAGTACTTGGATGGGAGACCGCCTGGGAATACCAGGTGCTGTAAGCATTTTGTCCACGAGGGTGTGCTCTTGCACTATTTCATCAGCAACACTGCCTTGTATTAAGCATTTAATGATGAATTGACTAAATGTCTGTTTTATCAGACTCACTTTGACTATATATGTTGTAGCAAGAGATTGTATCTCGCTTACGGCCATACCAGCCTGGGTACGCCCGATCTCGTCTGATCTCGGAAGCTAAGCAGGGTCGGGCCTGGTTAGTACTTGGATGGGAGACCGCCTGGGAATACCAGGTGCTGTAAGCATTTTGTCCACGAGGGTGTGCTCTTGCACTATTTCATCAGCAACACTGCCTTGTATTAAGCATTTAATGATGAATTGACTAAATGTCTGTTTTATCAGACTCACTTTGACTATATATGTTGTAGCAAGAGATTGTTTCTCGCTTACGGCCATACCAGCCTGGGTACGCCCGATCTCGTCTGATCTCGGAAGCTAAGCAGGGTCGGGCCTGGTTAGTACTTGGATGGGAGACCGCCTGGGAATACCAGGTGCTGTAAGCATTTTGTCCACGAGGGTGTGCCCCTGCACTATTTCATCAGCAACACTGCCTTGTAGTAAGCATTTAATGATGAATTGACTAAATGCAGCTTCCTGCCTTTTTAATAGGATCAAATTTCCTTGTGTTTTCAATTAGCATCTGCCTTGTATTTATAAGACAAACAAGAATATTGTTGCTGAATGCAGCTTGTGTGTGCTTTGTGCTCCTTTGCCCTGTTCAAATGATGAAAGGAAATAAAGTTTGTATTTTATCCAACTACCTGTGCTAAAAAGTGATGGGAACAGTGTTTGTAATTTCTTCTACTTTTTCAGTGACACAAAGTTCAAGCTGCTTATCTAATTGGTGAAAATGCAATGTCTGTTTATCACACTCACTTTGACTATATATGTTGTAGCAAGAGATTGTTTCTCGCTTACGGCCATACCAGCCTGGGTACGCCCGATCTCCTCTGATCTCGGAAGCTAAGCAGGGTCGGGCCTGGTTAGTACTTGGATGGGAGACCGCCTGGGAATACCAGGTGCTGTAAGCATTTTGTCCACGAGGGTGTGCTCTTGCACTATTTCATCAGCAACACTGCCTTGTATTAAGCATTTAATGATGAATTGACTAAATGTCTGTTTTATCAGACTCACTTTGACTATATATGTTGTAGCAAGAGATTGTTTCTCGCTTACGGCCATACCAGCCTGGGTACGCCCGATCTCGTCTGATCTCGGAAGCTAAGCAGGGTCGGGCCTGGTTAGTACTTGGATGGGAGACCGCCTGGGAATACCAGGTGCTGTAAGCATTTTGTCCACGAGGGTGTGCTCTTGCACTATTTCATCAGCAACACTGCCTTGTATTAAGCATTTAATGATGAATTGACTAAATGTCTGTTTTATCAGACTCACTTTGACTATATATGTTGTAGCAAGAGATTGTTTCTCGCTTACGGCCATACCAGCCTGGGTACGCCCGATCTCGTCTGATCTCGGAAGCTAAGCAGGGTCGGGCCTGGTTAGTACTTGGATGGGAGACCGCCTGGGAATACCAGGTGCTGGAAGCATTTTGTCCACGAGGGTGTGCCCCTGCACTATTTCATCAGCAACACTGCCTTGTAGTAAGCATTTAATGATGAATTGACTAAATGCAGCTTCCTGCCTTTTTAATAGGATCAAATTTCCTTGTGTTTTCAATTAGCATCTGCCTTGTATTTATAAGACAAACAAGAATATTGTTGCTGAATGCAGCTTGTGTGTGCTTTGTGCTCCTTTGCCCTGTTCAAATGATGAAAGGAAATAAAGTTTGTATTTTATCCAACTACCTGTGCTAAAAAGTGATGGGAACAGTGTTTGTAATTTCTTCTACTTTTTCAGTGACACAAAGTTCAAGCTGCTTATCTAATTGGTGAAAATGCAATGTCTGTTTATCACACTCACTTTGACTATATATGTTGTAGCAAGAGATTGTTTCTCGCTTACGGCCTTACCAGCCTGGGTACGCCCGATCTCGTCTGATCTCGGAAGCTAAGCAGGGTCGGGCCTGGTTAGTACTTGGATGGGAGACCGCCTGGGAATACCAGGTGCTGTAAGCATTTTGTCCACGAGGGTGTGCTCTTGCACTATTTCATCAGCAACACTGCCTTGTATTAAGCATTTAATGATGAATTGACTAAATGTCTGTTTTATCAGACTCACTTTGACTATATATGTTGTAGCAAGAGATTGTATCTCGCTTACGGCCATACCAGCCTGGGTACGCCCGATCTCGTCTGATCTCGGAAGCTAAGCAGGGTCGGGCCTGGTTAGTACTTGGATGGGAGACCGCCTGGGAATACCAGGTGCTGTAAGCATTTTGTCCACGAGGGTGTGCTCTTGCACTATTTCATCAGCAACACTGCCTTGTATTAAGCATTTAATGATGAATTGACTAAATGTCTGTTTTATCAGACTCACTTTGACTATATATGTTGTAGCAAGAGATTGTTTCTCGCTTACGGCCATACCAGCCTGGGTACGCCCGATCTCGTCTGATCTCGGAAGCTAAGCAGGGTCGGGCCTGGTTAGTACTTGGATGGGAGACCGCCTGGGAATACCAGGTGCTGTAAGCATTTTGTCCACGAGGGTGTGCCCCTGCACTATTTCATCAGCAACACTGCCTTGTAGTAAGCATTTAATGATGAATTGACTAAATGCAGCTTCCTGCCTTTTTAATAGGATCAAATTTCCTTGTGTTTTCAATTAGCATCTGCCTTGTATTTATAAGACAAACAAGAATATTGTTGCTGAATGCAGCTTGTGTGTGCTTTGTGCTCCTTTGCCCTGTTCAAATGATGAAAGGAAATAAAGTTTGTATTTTATCCAACTACCTGTGCTAAAAAGTGATGGGAACAGTGTTTGTAATTTCTTCTACTTTTTCAGTGACACAAAGTTCAAGCTGCTTATCTAATTGGTGAAAATGCAATGTCTGTTTATCACACTCACTTTGACTATATATGTTGTAGCAAGAGATTGTTTCTCGCTTACGGCCATACCAGCCTGGGTACGCCCGATCTCGTCTGATCTCGGAAGCTAAGCAGGGTCGGGCCTGGTTAGTACTTGGATGGGAGACCGCCTGGGAATACCAGGTGCTGTAAGCATTTTGTCCACGAGGGTGTGCTCTTGCACTATTTCATCAGCAACACTGCCTTGTATTAAGCATTTAATGATGAATTGACTAAATGTCTGTTTTATCAGACTCACTTTGACTATATATGTTGTAGCAAGAGATTGTTTCTCGCTTACGGCCATACCAGCCTGGGTACGCCCGATCTCGTCTGATCTCGGAAGCTAAGCAGGGTCGGGCCTGGTTAGTACTTGGATGGGAGACCGCCTGGGAATACCAGGTGCTGTAAGCATTTTGTCCACGAGGGTGTGCCCCTGCACTATTTCATCAGCAACACTGCCTTGTAGTAAGCATTTAATGATGAATTGACTAAATGCAGCTTCCTGCCTTTTTAATAGGATCAAATTTCCTTGTGTTTTCAATTAGCATCTGCCTTGTATTTATAAGACAAACAAGAATATTGTTGCTGAATGCAGCTTGTGTGTGCTTTGTGCTCCTTTGCCCTGTTCAAATGATGAAAGGAAATAAAGTTTGTATTTTATCCAACTACCTGTGCTAAAAAGTGATGGGAACAGTGTTTGTAATTTCTTCTACTTTTTCAGTGACACAAAGTTCAAGCTGCTTATCTAATTGGTGAAAATGCAATGTCTGTTTATCACACTCACTTTGACTATATATGTTGTAGCAAGAGATTGTTTCTCGCTTACGGCCATACCAGCCTGGGTACGCCCGATCTCGTCTGATCTCGGAAGCTAAGCAGGGTCGGGCCTGGTTAGTACTTGGATGGGAGACCGCCTGGGAATACCAGGTGCTGTAAGCATTTTGTCCACGAGGGTGTGCTCTTGCACTATTTCATCAGCAACACTGCCTTGTATTAAGCATTTAATGATGAATTGACTAAATGTCTGTTTTATCAGACTCACTTTGACTATATATGTTGTAGCAAGAGATTGTTTCTCGCTTACGGCCATACCAGCCTGGGTACGCCCGATCTCGTCTGATCTCGGAAGCTAAGCAGGGTCGGGCCTGGTTAGTACTTGGATGGGAGACCGCCTGGGAATACCAGGTGCTGTAAGCATTTTGTCCACGAGGGTGTGCTCTTGCACTATTTCATCAGCAACACTGCCTTGTATTAAGCATTTAATGATGAATTGACTAAATGTCTGTTTTATCAGACTCACTTTGACTATATATGTTGTAGCAAGAGATTGTTTCTCGCTTACGGCCATACCAGCCTGGGTACGCCCGATCTCGTCTGATCTCGGAAGCTAAGCAGGGTCGGGCCTGGTTAGTACTTGGATGGGAGACCGCCTGGGAATACCAGGTGCTGGAAGCATTTTGTCCACGAGGGTGTGCCCCTGCACTATTTCATCAGCAACACTGCCTTGTAGTAAGCATTTAATGATGAATTGACTAAATGCAGCTTCCTGCCTTTTTAATAGGATCAAATTTCCTTGTGTTTTCAATTAGCATCTGCCTTGTATTTATAAGACAAACAAGAATATTGTTGCTGAATGCAGCTTGTGTGTGCTTTGTGCTCCTTTGCCCTGTTCAAATGATGAAAGGAAATAAAGTTTGTATTTTATCCAACTACCTGTGCTAAAAAGTGATGGGAACAGTGTTTGTAATTTCTTCTACTTTTTCAGTGACACAAAGTTCAAGCTGCTTATCTAATTGGTGAAAATGCAATGTCTGTTTATCACACTCACTTTGACTATATATGTTGTAGCAAGAGATTGTTTCTCGCTTACGGCCTTACCAGCCTGGGTACGCCCGATCTCGTCTGATCTCGGAAGCTAAGCAGGGTCGGGCCTGGTTAGTACTTGGATGGGAGACCGCCTGGGAATACCAGGTGCTGTAAGCATTTTGTCCACGAGGGTGTGCTCTTGCACTATTTCATCAGCAACACTGCCTTGTATTAAGCATTTAATGATGAATTGACTAAATGTCTGTTTTATCAGACTCACTTTGACTATATATGTTGTAGCAAGAGATTGTTTCTCGCTTACG
>NC_138298.1:597500-622500 GCF_965601325.2 Salmo salar
CGGAAGCTAAGCAGGGTCGGGCCTGGTTAGTACTTGGATGGGAGACCGCCTGGGAATACCAGGTGCTGTAAGCATTTTGTCCACGAGGGTGTGCTCTTGCACTATTTCATCAGCAACACTGCCTTGTATTAAGCATTTAATGATGAATTGACTAAATGTCTGTTTTATCAGACTCACTTTGACTATATATGTTGTAGCAAGAGATTGTTTCTCGCTTACGGCCATACCAGCCTGGGTACGCCCGATCTCGTCTGATCTCGGAAGCTAAGCAGGGTCGGGCCTGGTTAGTACTTGGATGGGAGACCGCCTGGGAATACCAGGTGCTGTAAGCATTTTGTCCACGAGGGTGTGCCCCTGCACTATTTCATCAGCAACACTGCCTTGTAGTAAGCATTTAATGATGAATTGACTAAATGCAGCTTCCTGCCTTTTTAATAGGATCAAATTTCCTTGTGTTTTCAATTAGCATCTGCCTTGTATTTATAAGACAAACAAGAATATTGTTGCTGAATGCAGCTTGTGTGTGCTTTGTGCTCCTTTGCCCTGTTCAAATGATGAAAGGAAATAAAGTTTGTATTTTATCCAACTACCTGTGCTAAAAAGTGATGGGAACAGTGTTTGTAATTTCTTCTACTTTTTCAGTGACACAAAGTTCAAGCTGCTTATCTAATTGGTGAAAATGCAATGTCTGTTTATCACACTCACTTTGACTATATATGTTGTAGCAAGAGATTGTTTCTCGCTTACGGCCATACCAGCCTGGGTACGCCCGATCTCGTCTGATCTCGGAAGCTAAGCAGGGTCGGGCCTGGTTAGTACTTGGATGGGAGACCGCCTGGGAATACCAGGTGCTGTAAGCATTTTGTCCACGAGGGTGTGCTCTTGCACTATTTCATCAGCAACACTGCCTTGTATTAAGCATTTAATGATGAATTGACTAAATGTCTGTTTTATCAGACTCACTTTGACTATATATGTTGTAGCAAGAGATTGTTTCTCGCTTACGGCCATACCAGCCTGGGTACGCCCGATCTCGTCTGATCTCGGAAGCTAAGCAGGGTCGGGCCTGGTTAGTACTTGGATGGGAGACCGCCTGGGAATACCAGGTGCTGTAAGCATTTTGTCCACGAGGGTGTGCTCTTGCACTATTTCATCAGCAACACTGCCTTGTATTAAGCATTTAATGATGAATTGACTAAATGTCTGTTTTATCAGACTCACTTTGACTATATATGTTGTAGCAAGAGATTGTTTCTCGCTTACGGCCATACCAGCCTGGGTACGCCCGATCTCGTCTGATCTCGGAAGCTAAGCAGGGTCGGGCCTGGTTAGTACTTGGATGGGAGACCGCCTGGGAATACCAGGTGCTGGAAGCATTTTGTCCACGAGGGTGTGCCCCTGCACTATTTCATCAGCAACACTGCCTTGTAGTAAGCATTTAATGATGAATTGACTAAATGCAGCTTCCTGCCTTTTTAATAGGATCAAATTTCCTTGTGTTTTCAATTAGCATCTGCCTTGTATTTATAAGACAAACAAGAATATTGTTGCTGAATGCAGCTTGTGTGTGCTTTGTGCTCCTTTGCCCTGTTCAAATGATGAAAGGAAATAAAGTTTGTATTTTATCCAACTACCTGTGCTAAAAAGTGATGGGAACAGTGTTTGTAATTTCTTCTACTTTTTCAGTGACACAAAGTTCAAGCTGCTTATCTAATTGGTGAAAATGCAATGTCTGTTTATCACACTCACTTTGACTATATATGTTGTAGCAAGAGATTGTTTCTCGCTTACGGCCATACCAGCCTGGGTACGCCCGATCTCGTCTGATCTCGGAAGCTAAGCAGGGTCGGGCCTGGTTAGTACTTGGATGGGAGACCGCCTGGGAATACCAGGTGCTGTAAGCATTTTGTCCACGAGGGTGTGCTCTTGCACTATTTCATCAGCAACACTGCCTTGTATTAAGCATTTAATGATGAATTGACTAAATGTCTGTTTTATCAGACTCACTTTGACTATATATGTTGTAGCAAGAGATTGTTTCTCGCTTACGGCCATACCAGCCTGGGTACGCCCGATCTCGTCTGATCTCGGAAGCTAAGCAGGGTCGGGCCTGGTTAGTACTTGGATGGGAGACCGCCTGGGAATACCAGGTGCTGTAAGCATTTTGTCCACGAGGGTGTGCTCTTGCACTATTTCATCAGCAACACTGCCTTGTATTAAGCATTTAATGATGAATTGACTAAATGTCTGTTTTATCAGACTCACTTTGACTATATATGTTGTAGCAAGAGATTGTTTCTCGCTTACGGCCATACCAGCCTGGGTACGCCCGATCTCGTCTGATCTCGGAAGCTAAGCAGGGTCGGGCCTGGTTAGTACTTGGATGGGAGACCGCCTGGGAATACCAGGTGCTGGAAGCATTTTGTCCACGAGGGTGTGCCCCTGCACTATTTCATCAGCAACACTGCCTTGTAGTAAGCATTTAATGATGAATTGACTAAATGCAGCTTCCTGCCTTTTTAATAGGATCAAATTTCCTTGTGTTTTCAATTAGCATCTGCCTTGTATTTATAAGACAAACAAGAATATTGTTGCTGAATGCAGCTTGTGTGTGCTTTGTGCTCCTTTGCCCTGTTCAAATGATGAAAGGAAATAAAGTTTGTATTTTATCCAACTACCTGTGCTAAAAAGTGATGGGAACAGTGTTTGTAATTTCTTCTACTTTTTCAGTGACACAAAGTTCAAGCTGCTTATCTAATTGGTGAAAATGCAATGTCTGTTTATCACACTCACTTTGACTATATATGTTGTAGCAAGAGATTGTTTCTCGCTTACGGCCTTACCAGCCTGGGTACGCCCGATCTCGTCTGATCTCGGAAGCTAAGCAGGGTCGGGCCTGGTTAGTACTTGGATGGGAGACCGCCTGGGAATACCAGGTGCTGTAAGCATTTTGTCCACGAGGGTGTGCTCTTGCACTATTTCATCAGCAACACTGCCTTGTATTAAGCATTTAATGATGAATTGACTAAATGTCTGTTTTATCAGACTCACTTTGACTATATATGTTGTAGCAAGAGATTGTATCTCGCTTACGGCCATACCAGCCTGGGTACGCCCGATCTCGTCTGATCTCGGAAGCTAAGCAGGGTCGGGCCTGGTTAGTACTTGGATGGGAGACCGCCTGGGAATACCAGGTGCTGTAAGCATTTTGTCCACGAGGGTGTGCTCTTGCACTATTTCATCAGCAACACTGCCTTGTATTAAGCATTTAATGATGAATTGACTAAATGTCTGTTTTATCAGACTCACTTTGACTATATATGTTGTAGCAAGAGATTGTTTCTCGCTTACGGCCATACCAGCCTGGGTACGCCCGATCTCGTCTGATCTCGGAAGCTAAGCAGGGTCGGGCCTGGTTAGTACTTGGATGGGAGACCGCCTGGGAATACCAGGTGCTGTAAGCATTTTGTCCACGAGGGTGTGCCCCTGCACTATTTCATCAGCAACACTGCCTTGTAGTAAGCATTTAATGATGAATTGACTAAATGCAGCTTCCTGCCTTTTTAATAGGATCAAATTTCCTTGTGTTTTCAATTAGCATCTGCCTTGTATTTATAAGACAAACAAGAATATTGTTGCTGAATGCAGCTTGTGTGTGCTTTGTGCTCCTTTGCCCTGTTCAAATGATGAAAGGAAATAAAGTTTGTATTTTATCCAACTACCTGTGCTAAAAAGTGATGGGAACAGTGTTTGTAATTTCTTCTACTTTTTCAGTGACACAAAGTTCAAGCTGCTTATCTAATTGGTGAAAATGCAATGTCTGTTTATCACACTCACTTTGACTATATATGTTGTAGCAAGAGATTGTTTCTCGCTTACGGCCATACCAGCCTGGGTACGCCCGATCTCGTCTGATCTCGGAAGCTAAGCAGGGTCGGGCCTGGTTAGTACTTGGATGGGAGACCGCCTGGGAATACCAGGTGCTGTAAGCATTTTGTCCACGAGGGTGTGCTCTTGCACTATTTCATCAGCAACACTGCCTTGTATTAAGCATTTAATGATGAATTGACTAAATGTCTGTTTTATCAGACTCACTTTGACTATATATGTTGTAGCAAGAGATTGTTTCTCGCTTACGGCCATACCAGCCTGGGTACGCCCGATCTCGTCTGATCTCGGAAGCTAAGCAGGGTCGGGCCTGGTTAGTACTTGGATGGGAGACCGCCTGGGAATACCAGGTGCTGTAAGCATTTTGTCCACGAGGGTGTGCCCCTGCACTATTTCATCAGCAACACTGCCTTGTAGTAAGCATTTAATGATGAATTGACTAAATGCAGCTTCCTGCCTTTTTAATAGGATCAAATTTCCTTGTGTTTTCAATTAGCATCTGCCTTGTATTTATAAGACAAACAAGAATATTGTTGCTGAATGCAGCTTGTGTGTGCTTTGTGCTCCTTTGCCCTGTTCAAATGATGAAAGGAAATAAAGTTTGTATTTTATCCAACTACCTGTGCTAAAAAGTGATGGGAACAGTGTTTGTAATTTCTTCTACTTTTTCAGTGACACAAAGTTCAAGCTGCTTATCTAATTGGTGAAAATGCAATGTCTGTTTATCACACTCACTTTGACTATATATGTTGTAGCAAGAGATTGATTCTCGCTTACGGCCTTACCAGCCTGGGTACGCCCGATCTCGTCTGATCTCGGAAGCTAAGCAGGGTCGGGCCTGGTTAGTACTTGGATGGTAGACCGCCTGGGAATACCAGGTGCTGTAAGCATTTTGTCCACGAGGGTGTGCTCTTGCACTATTTCATCAGCAACACTGCCTTGTATTAAGCATTTAATGATGAATTGACTAAATATCTGTTTTATCAGACTCACTTTGACTATATATGTTGTAGCAAGAGATTCTATCTCGCTTACGGCCATACCAGCCTGGGTACGCCCGATCTAGTCTGATCTCGGAAGCTAAGCAGGGTCGGGCCTGGTTAGTACTTGGATGGGAGACCGCCTGGGAATACCAGGTGCTGTAAGCATTTTGTCCACGAGGGTGTGCTCTTGCACTATTTCATCAGCAACACTGCCTTGTATTAAGCATTTAATGATGAATTGACTAAATGTCTGTTTTATCAGACTCACTTTGACTATATATGTTGTAGCAAGAGATTGTTTCTCGCTTACGGCCATACCAGCCTGGGTACGCCCGATCTCGTCTGATCTCGGAAGCTAAGCAGGGTCGGGCCTGGTTAGTACTTGGATGGGAGACCGCCTGGGAATACCAGGTGCTGTAAGCATTTTGTCCACGAGGGTGTGCTCTTGCACTATTTCATCAGCAACACTGCCTTGTATTAAGCATTTAATGATGAATTGACTAAATGTCTGTTTTATCAGACTCACTTTGACTATATATGTTGTAGCAAGAGATTGTATCTCGCTTACGGCCATACCAGCCTGGGTACGCCCGATCTCGTCTGATCTCGGAAGCTAAGCAGGGTCGGGCCTGGTTAGTACTTGGATGGGAGACCGCCTGGGAATACCAGGTGCTGTAAGCATTTTGTCCACGAGGGTGTGCTCTTGCACTATTTCATCAGCAACACTGCCTTGTATTAAGCATTTAATGATGAATTGACTAAATGTCTGTTTTATCAGACTCACTTTGACTATATATGTTGTAGCAAGAGATTGTTTCTCGCTTACGGCCATACCAGCCTGGGGGCGCTAATCCTTGATTGGAGAAGTGACGACAGGTGCGAGTAATTGAGCTGTGAGTGTTTGCTTGAGAGTGTTTGCTCGAGAGCTATTTTCGTTTCTTTTTTGGATTTTGCAATATAATTTATTGTTTTTTCATTTGGATAGTTTTTAGTTTTGTTTAGTTTTCCCCCCCTGCAGTTTTGCTGCCTGGGGGAGGTTTTTTCGCTTTCATTTTTGATTCACAATGACGGACAACATGGCAACGACAAACGGAACGGACAAAGACAACGAAAATGCGCAACGGAAGGAAAACGAAAAAGGAGGAATGAAATATGGAAAAGAATACACGGTGGCAATTGAGTTGGTGGGAGAAGAAAAGATGACGACGATGGAATTACTGCGAGCAATTAAGGAGATGTGTGGAGAGGTGGTGGGATGCCGAATGAAAGGCGAGAAGAAGTATGAAATTACGATGAAAAACGGAAAAGGTAAAGAACGGCTAATGGACGGTTTAAGGATAAAGGACACCAGGATTCTGGCGAGAGATGTGAATGTAAATGAATTGGTGGTGTCTTTTATGAATCTCCCGGTATACATCGAAGACAAAGTTATACTGGACAAGCTGAGTAGCTGGGGAGTAACGGCCGTCTCGGAGATAAGGAGGAGAGTTTGGCCTGGAACGGAGGTGGTTGACGGAACACGGTTTTGTAAAGTTAAATTTACGGAAAAAGTAAAATCATTGCCATATTCCACAAAAATTGAGACGCTGGAAGGAGCTGAATACTTCAGGGTGATCCATGACAAGCAGGTCAGAGTTTGTCGATTGTGCATACAACCTGGGCACATAGTTAAAGATTGCCCTGAATTCAAGTGTTTCAAGTGCGGCAATCAAGGCCATTATGCGAGAGAGTGTGTCGGAGAGAAGGAAAGGAATGTTTGTGGAAGATGCAGAAAGAGATTGGCGGAGTGCAACTGTGGAGAAGTTATGACTGAAGAGGGGAGTCAAGTACTATTCGAGGAAGCAGTTGTATCATCGCAAGAAGGAGAAGAAGATGGAGGAGAGGACGTGGTGGAAGGTGGAGAGACGGAGGAAGGAAGAAGGGAGAAGAAGGAAGACCAGAAGATTAACGAAATTGGGAGCAGTATGGATTCGGAAATAAGAAGGTGGAGTTTTCAGGAGGAGAGGGGAAGTGGATTGGGGGGAAGCACGGTGGACTCACGGGTTTTGGGGGAAAGCACAGCACAAACAAGTACCTCGGGGGGTGAAGAAATGGAGAGGGTTTTAAGTTTAATGACAATAACAGAGACGGGTATGAACACGGGGAGCACAACGACGACAATATATGAGACGGAGATGAACACGGGGAGCACAACGAACATTCCAGAAACGGCGATGAACACGGGGAGCACAACGACGACTACACATGAGACGGAGATGAACATTCCAGAAACGGCGGAGAACACGGGGAGCACAACGAACATTCCAGAATCGGCGATGAACACGGGGAGCACAACGGACGAGGGTGTAAAGAAGAAAAGTTGGCTGGATGAAATGGACTTGGAGGAGATATCGGACTCGGATGATGGGGAAAAGTTTGAAAGAATGAGAGGAGGATACAGGAAGAGGAAAGCAGCGGAGGGGGGGGAGAGAAAGGGTGGAAGAGGAAAGAAACTGGATAAAAGGTAGAGGATAATGAAATTATATTTTATAATTTTATTATTTATTAGTATGGTAACAATAATGTCGATAAATGCGAATGGGTTGAGAACAATAGGAAAATTTAATAGAATAGTACACATAAAGAATTCTGATATTTTATGTATTCAAGAGACGCACTGGGATAATATGTGTGTTTTAGAAATTCAGAAAATATGGAGGGATTTTATTTATGTAAACAATGGTAGGGGGAATTCATGTGGGGTTGCAATTTTAATAAGGAAGGATGTAGTAGAAAATGTGAAGAAGATATATAATGATAATAATGGGAGGATTTTAATTTTAGATTTTGAATATATGAGTAGGGTTTTTAGGATTATAAATATTTATGCGCCGAATAATGAAATAGAGAGAAGGAATTTATTTTTAGAATTAGCGAAATGGTGCAAGGGAAACTGTATTTTAGTTGGGGATTTTAATGTAAAAATGGATAGACTAGATATGACAAGGGGAGCTATTTTTAGAAGTGACGTATCTAGGGGGGTTTTAAGGAAGATGATGGTTGAAAACAATTTAATTGATATATGGAGGGAGGAGAATCCGAATAAGAGAGAATTTTCTAGAAGGCAGGTGGTTTTAGGGGAATTGAAACAGACACGGATAGATTTGGTTTTAGTAAATGAAGGGTTAAGGAATTTTATGAAGGATATTAAATATATTTTTACAACTTTTAGTGATCATGCTGGGTTAACATTTTCGGTGGGGTTAGATAAGGAAAGGAAAGGGGGGGGAATATGGTGTATGAATGCAGGGTATCTAGGTGATGAGGAATACGGGAAACAACTTAAATCTTTGATAGAAGATGAAATGGAGGATAAGCAAAAAGGGAATGATAAGTGCAAGTGGTGGGAAAATGTTAAGGAAAAAATAAAAGTTTTTAGTATTAGATATGCAAGGAAGAAGAGGAGTAGGATGATAAGAGCAGAAAATTATTTAAGAACAAAATTGAATGAAGAAATGAAGAAATGTGATAGTGATCCTGATTATACTATTGAAAAGTTTTTAGATTTAAAAGAAAAATTGAGCAAATGTGAAATAGATAAGTGTAAGGGTGCAATTATAAGAAGTAGGGCAAAATATGTTTTAGAAGGGGAGAAATGTACGTCGTTTTTTCTTGGTTTAGAGAAAACTAAACAGATGAAATCATATATTAGTGAGATTGAAAATGTAAAGGGTGAAGTGGTAAATGATTATGTTGAGATATTAGAAACAGTACAGAATTTTTATAAGGATTTATTTAAGAAAGGGGAGGTGGAGGAGGGGTGTGTAAAAGAGATTTTAAGTAGTGTGGATGTGCAAATTGGTGCTGAGGATAAGCAAATGTGTGATAGGAAGATAACAATGGATGAAGTGAAAGATGCAATTAAGGGTTTACAAATAAATAAAAGTCCTGGAGTAGATGGACTAATTGCAGAGTTTTATAAAATGTATGAAAGTATTTTAGCACCTATTTTATTAGAAGTATATCAATATATGGAAGACAATAATACTGTTTCAGATTCCATGGTGACAGGGCTGATATCGATTTTATATAAAAATAAGGGGAGTAAATTGAAATTAGAAAATTATAGGCCAATTAGTTTGTTAAACTCAGATTATAAGATTTTAGCTAAGATACTGGCAAATAGGATGAAGATGGTTTTAAATGATATTATAGCACCTACACAAAATTATAGTGTGCCTGGAAGAGATATAGCAGATACCATAACTACACTTAGAGATGTGATAAATAAAATGAATAGCGATAAGATGGGGGGAATTGTTTTAAGTATAGATTTTAATAAAGCTTTTGACAGGGTGGAACATGATTTTATGTTTAGGGTACTGGAAAAGTATGGGTTTGGAAATGGAATTATAAGATGGATAAAATTATTATATAGAAAGGCTAAAAGTAGGGTTAAATGTAATGGGGTTTTAACAGATTCTTTTATTCTTGAGAGATCAGTGAGACAGGGGTGCCCTTTATCAGCTTTATTGTTTGTTTTATCGGTAGAACCCTTAGCGGCATACCTTAAAAAAGATCATTTTATAAATTGTGTAGAGACTCCGCAAGGAGGTTTTAGTTTAATTCATCAATATGCAGACGATACAACAATAACAGTTAGAGATGAGGGTAGTGTTAAAAGGGTGATAGAGTGTTTTAAAGTATATGAGAAAGCCTCAGGAGCAAAAGTGAATATGGAGAAGTCAGTAATAATGTATGTTGGGAAGAATAATGAGGGGACTTTTCCTTTTAAGGTGGTAAATGATTATTTTAAGGTGTTAGGTGTGTTTTTAGGGGTGAAGGAACAAGAAGCTAGGGATCTGACATGGAGTGGGGTTATAAACAAAGTTAGGAAGGTGGTAAATATGTGGAGGGGGAGGGCTTTGAAATTAAAAGGGAAAGTAATTGTTGTAAATTCCTTGCTGATGTCAATTTTCATTCATGTCATGAACGTTTTAGATGTACCAGAATGGGTTTTATCTGAAATGAATACGATTTTAGTTGATTTTTTATGGGATGGGAAAGGAGCGAAAATTTCTTTTAAAACTTTGATTGCAGGTTATGAGGAGGGGGGTTTGAAGTTGGTAGATTTAAATGTGAGGAAAAAAGCAATTAGAGTTAAAATGGTACGAAAATATTTATATGGTGAACTAGATTATGGATGGAAAAGATTTTTTAAAGAGTATTTGCAGGAGGTTGGGAGGATGGGGGAAAATGGTTTATTAATGTGTATGAGAAAAGAAATGTTAGCTAATATACCATTGTTTTATAGAGAAGTGTTTGAGGCTTGGGGGGAGTTTTTACCAAATATTTATTATGAGTGTACCATTTTAGACAATATTTTAAATCAGCCAATTTTCTTAAATCCCAAGATACAATATAATAATAAGATGTTGTTTTGTAAATATTTTATGAGGGCTGGGATGAGACAGATTGGGGATATTTTATACGAGGTCATTCCAGGTTTTCTTCCTGTACAAGCGATTTATGATAATGTTTGTGAAGTGGAAGATGAAATAAGCAAAACTACAGTAGATAATATGTATAAGAGAATTTTAGGGTGTATTCCTGAAGAATGGGTGCTTTTAATAAATACAGAGGTGGTTGAGAGAGCTAAGGGTTTACCGGTTTTATATTATGAAAGTAATGGGGAGAAACATGTTTTATCAGGTTTGAAAGTTAAAAAGATTTATGAAAAATGTATTTTAAGAGAGATAAAAGCTCCTGCTTCAGAAAAAGTGTGGTCTAGGGTATTTGTAAATATAGATGTAAAATCAATATGGAAGAATGTCAATGTCAAATATAATTCTATAGAATGTGAAGATAATGATTTTAAATTGAAACATAATAGGATTTTTACGAACGTGGTTTTACATCAAATAAATAGAGACATTAAAAGAGAATGTGATATTTGTGGTACGGAGGTGGAACATTTTATGCACTTTTTTATTGAATGTTGTAGATTACAAGGGTTTCATGAGTTTATAAAGGGGCTTTTAGAACAACATTGGGGAGAAGATATTGTAAATGGGGTTGAGTGGAGGAGGTTGTTTCTATTTGGTATAAATGGAAAAAGCAAAGTTTTTAATATTAATTTGATGAATTTTGTTCTTAGCCATGCTAGATACGCTGTAAGACAAAGAAGGAATTTAGGACATTATGAAGGGAAAATTGTGAGTGTGGAGGTTTTATTTAAAAGTATTTTAGAGAAAGATATTGAACTAATATATAAATATGGAGGATGTAATTTTGAAAAACTGTTTGTGTGGGGGAGCACTTTTATCGAAATTGATCAAAATGGAAAACTTGTTTTTAATTATTAATTGGTTTTATTTTATTTTCTTTTCTTTTTTGATTTTGTAAAAGGATGAATTGTTCATCCTTTTTTATTATTATTGTTTGAATATTGTAAATATTATGTGTTTTTTCATAATAAAAGATAAAAAAAAAAAAAAAAAAGGTACGCCCGATCTCGTCTGATCTCGGAAGCTAAGCAGGGTCGGGCCTGGTTAGTACTTGGATGGGAGACCGCCTGGGAATATCAGGTGCTGTAAGCATTTTGTCCACGAGGGTGTGCCCCTGCACTATTTCATCAGCAACACTGCCTTGTAGTAAGCATTTAATGATGAATTGACTAAATGCAGCTTCCTGCCTTTTTAATAGGATCATATTTCCTTGTGTTTTCAATTAGCATCTGCCTTGTATTTATAAGACAAACAAGAATATTGTTGCTGAATGCAGCTTGTGTGTGCTTTGTGCTCCTTTGCCCTGTTCAAATGATGAAAGGAAATAAAGTTTGTATTTTATCCAACTACCTGTGCTAAAAAGTGATGGGAACAGTGTTTGTAATTTCTTCTACTTTTTCAGTGACACAAAGTTCAAGCTGCTTATCTAATTGGTGAAAATGCAATGTCTGGTTATCACACTCACTTTGACTATATATGTTGTAGCAAGAGATTGTTTCTCGCTTACGGCCATACCAGCCTGGGTACGCCCGATCTCGTCTGATCTCAGAAGCTAAGCAGGGTCGGGCCTGGTTAGTACTTGGATGGGAGACCGCCTGGGAATACCAGGTGCTGTAAGCATTTTGTCCACGAGGGTGTGCTCTTGCACTATTTCATCAGCAACACTGCCTTGTATTAAGCATTTAATGATGAATTGACTAAATGTCTGTTTTATCAGACTCACTTTGACTATATATGTTGTAGCAAGAGATTCTATCTCGCTTACGGCCATACCAGCCTGGGTACGCCCGATCTAGTCTGATCTCGGAAGCTAAGCAGGGTCGGGCCTGGTTAGTACTTGGATGGGAGACCGCCTGGGAATACCAGGTGCTGTAAGCATTTTGTCCACGAGGGTGTGCTCTTGCACTATTTCATCAGCAACACTGCCTTGTATTAAGCATTTAATGATGAATTGACTAAATGTCTGTTTTATCAGACTCACTTTGACTATATATGTTGTAGCAAGAGATTGTATCTCGCTTACGGCCATACCAGCCTGGGTACGCCCGATCTCGTCTGATCTCGGAAGCTAAGCAGGGTCGGGCCTGTTTAGTACTTGGATGGGAGACCGCCTGGGAATACCAGGTGCTGTAAGCATTTTGTCCACGAGGGTGTGCTCTTGCACTATTTCATCAGCAACACTGCCTTGTATTAAGCATTTAATGATGAATTGACTAAATGTCTGTTTTATCAGACTCACTTTGACTATATATGTTGTAGCAAGAGATTGTTTCTCGCTTACGGCCATACCAGCCTGGGTACGCCCGATCTCGTCTGATCTCGGAAGCTAAGCAGGGTCGGGCCTGGTTAGTACTTGGATGGGAGACCGCCTGGGAATACCAGGTGCTGTAAGCATTTTGTCCACGAGGGTGTGCCCCTGCACTATTTCATCAGCAACACTGCCTTGTAGTAAGCATTTAATGATGAATTGACTAAATGCAGCTTCCTGCCTTTTTAATAGGATCATATTTCCTTGTGTTTTCAATTAGCATCTGCCTTGTATTTATAAGACAAACAAGAATATTGTTGCTGAATGCAGCTTGTGTGTGCTTTGTGCTCCTTTGCCCTGTTCAAATGATGAAAGGAAATAAAGTTTGTATTTTATCCAACTACCTGTGCTAAAAAGTGATGGGAACAGTGTTTGTAATTTCTTCTACTTTTTCAGTGACACAAAGTTCAAGCTGCTTATCTAATTGGTGAAAATGCAATGTCTGGTTATCACACTCACTTTGACTATATATGTTGTAGCAAGAGATTGTTTCTCGCTTACGGCCATACCAGCCTGGGTACGCCCGATCTCGTCTGATCTCGGAAGCTAAGCAGGATCGGGCCTGGTTAGTACTTGGATGGGAGACAGCCTGGGAATACCAGGTGCTGTAAGCATTTTGTCCACGAGGGTGTGCTCTTGCACTATTTCATCAGCAACACTGCCTTGTATTAAGCATTTAATGATGAATTGACTAAATGTCTGTTTTATCAGACTCACTTTGACTATATATGTTGTAGCAAGAGATTGTATCTCGCTTACGGCCATACCAGCCTGGGTACGCCCGATCTCGTCTGATCTCGGAAGCTAAGCAGGGTCGGGCCTGGTTAGTACTTGGATGGGAGACCGCCTGGGAATACCAGGTGCTGTAAGCATTTTGTCCACGAGGGTGTGCTCTTGCACTATTTCATCAGCAACACTGCCTTGTATTAAGCATTTAATGATGAATTGACTAAATGTCTGTTTTATCAGACTCACCTTGACTATATATGTTGTAGCAAGAGATTGTATCTCGCTTACGGCCATACCAGCCTGGGTACGCCCGATCTCGTCTGATCTCGGAAGCTAAGCAGGGTCGGGCCTGGTTAGTACTTGGATGGGAGACCGCCTGGGAATACCAGGTGCTGTAAGCATTTTGTCCACGAGGGTGTGCTCTTGCACTATTTCATCAGCAACACTGCCTTGTATTAAGCATTTAATGATGAATTGACTAAATGTCTGTTTTATCAGACTCACTTTGACTATATATGTTGTAGCAAGAGATTGTTTCTCGCTTACGGCCATACCAGCCTGGGTACGCCCGATCTCGTCTGATCTCGGAAGCTAAGCAGGGTCGGGCCTGGTTAGTACTTGGATGGGAGACCGCCTGGGAATACCAGGTGCTGTAAGCATTTTGTCCACGAGGGTGTGCCCCTGCACTATTTCATCAGCAACACTGCCTTGTAGTAAGCATTTAATGATGAATTGACTAAATGCAGCTTCCTGCCTTTTTAATAGGATCAAATTTCCTTGTGTTTTCAATTAGCATCTGCCTTGTATTTATAAGACAAACAAGAATATTGTTGCTGAATGCAGCTTGTGTGTGCTTTGTGCTCCTTTGCCCTGTTCAAATGATGAAAGGAAATAAAGTTTGTATTTTATCCAACTACCTGTGCTAAAAAGTGATGGGAACAGTGTTTGTAATTTCTTCTACTTTTTCAGTGACACAAAGTTCAAGCTGCTTATCTAATTGTTGAAAATGCAATGTCTGTTTATCACACTCACTTTGACTATATATGTTGTAGCAAGAGATTGTTTCTCGCTTACGGCCATACCAGCCTGGGTACGCCCGATCTCGTCTGATCTCGGAAGCTAAGCAGGGTCGGGCCTGGTTAGTACTTGGATGGGAGACCGCCTGGGAATACCAGGTGCTGTAAGCATTTTGTCCACGAGGGTGTGCTCTTGCACTATTTCATCAGCAACACTGCCTTGTATTAAGCATTTAATGATGAATTGACTAAATGTCTGTTTTATCAGACTCACTTTGACTATATATGTTGTAGCAAGAGATTGTTTCTCGCTTACGGCCATACCAGCCTGGGTACGCCCGATCTCGTTTGATCTCGGAAGCTAAGCAGGGTCGGGCCTGGTTAGTACTTGGATGGAGACCGCCTGGGAATACCAGGTGCTGTAAGCATTTTGTCCACGAGGGTGTGCCCCTGCACTATTTCATCAGCAACACTGCCTTGTAGTAAGCATTTAATGATGAATTGACTAAATGCAGCTTCCTGCCTTTTTAATAGGATCATATTTCCTTGTGTTTTCAATTAGCATCTGCCTTGTATTTATAAGACAAACAAGAATATTGTTGCTGAATGCAGCTTGTGTGTGCTTTGTGCTCCTTTGCCCTGTTCAAATGATGAAAGGAAATAAAGTTTGTATTTTATCCAACTACCTGTGCTAAAAAGTGATGG
The DNA here is from genome assembly GCF_965601325.2 of Salmo salar. Taxonomy (NCBI): domain Eukaryota; kingdom Metazoa; phylum Chordata; class Actinopteri; order Salmoniformes; family Salmonidae; genus Salmo; species Salmo salar. The sequence goes on from NC_138298.1 coordinate 612,616, forward strand.
GAACAGTGTTTGTAATTTCTTCTACTTTTTCAGTGACACAAAGTTCAAGCTGCTTATCTAATTGGTGAAAATGCAATGTCTGGTTATCACACTCACTTTGACTATATATGTTGTAGCAAGAGATTGTTTCTCGCTTACGGCCATACCAGCCTGGGTACGCCCGATCTCGTCTGATCTCAGAAGCTAAGCAGGGTCGGGCCTGGTTAGTACTTGGATGGGAGACCGCCTGGGAATACCAGGTGCTGTAAGCATTTTGTCCACGAGGGTGTGCTCTTGCACTATTTCATCAGCAACACTGTCTTGTATTAAGCATTTAATGATGAATTGACTAAATGTCTGTTTTATCAGACTCACTTTGACTATATATGTTGTAGCAAGAGATTGTTTCTCGCTTACGGCCATACCAGCCTGGGTACGCCCGATCTCGTCTGATCTCAGAAGCTAAGCAGGGTCGGGCCTGGTTAGTACTTGGATGGGAGACCGCCTGGGAATACCAGGTGCTGTAAGCATTTTGTCCACGAGGGTGTGCTCTTGCACTATTTCATCAGCAACACTGTCTTGTATTAAGCATTTAATGATGAATTGACTAAATGTCTGTTTTATCAGACTCACTTTGACTATATATGTTGTAGCAAGAGATTCTATCTCGCTTACGGCCATACCAGCCTGGGTACGCCCGATCTAGTCTGATCTCGGAAGCTAAGCAGGGTCGGGCCTGGTTAGTACTTGGATGGGAGACCGCCTGGGAATACCAGGTGCTGTAAGCATTTTGTCCACGAGGGTGTGCTCTTGCACTATTTCATCAGCAACACTGCCTTGTATAAAGCATTTAATGATGAATTGACTAAATGTCTGTTTTATCAGACTCACTTTGACTATATATGTTGTAGCAAGAGATTGTATCTCGCTTACGGCCATACCAGCCTGCGTACGCCCGATCTCGTCTGATCTCGGAATCTAAGCAGGGTCGGGCCTGGTTAGTACTTGGATGGGAGACCGCCTGGGAATACCAGGTGCTGTAAGCATTTTGTCCACGAGGGTGTGCTCTTGCACTATTTCATCAGCAACACTGCCTTGTATTAAGCATTTAATGATGAATTGACTAAATGTCTGTTTTATCAGACTCACTTTGACTATATATGTTGTAGCAAGAGATTGTTTCTCGCTTACGGCCATACCAGCCTGGGTACGCCCGATCTCGTCTGATCTCGGAAGCTAAGCAGGGTCGGGCCTGGTTAGTACTTGGATGGGAGACCGCCTGGGAATACCAGGTGCTGTAAGCATTTTGTCCACGAGGGTGTGCCCCTGCACTATTTCATCAGCAATACTGCCTTGTATTAAGCATTTAATGATGAATTGACTAAATGTCTGTTTTATCAGACTCACTTTGACTATATATGTTGTAGCAAGAGATTGTTTCTCGCTTACGGCCATACCAGCCTGGGTACGCCCGATCTCGTCTGATCTCGGAAGCTAAGCAGGGTCGGGCCTGGTTAGTACTTGGATGGGAGACCGCCTGGGAATACCAGGTGCTGTAAGCATTTTGTCCACGAGGGTGTGCCCCTGCACTATTTCATCAGCAACACTGCCTTGTAGTAAGCATTTAATGATGAATTGACTAAATGCAGCTTCCTGCCTTTTTAATAGGATCATATTTCCTTGTGTTTTCAATTAGCATCTGCCTTGTATTTATAAGACAAACAAGAATATTGTTGCTGAATGCAGCTTGTGTGTGCTTTGTGCTCCTTTGCCCTGTTCAAATGATGAAAGGAAATAAAGTTTGTATTTTATCCAACTACCTGTGCTAAAAAGTGATGGGAACAGTGTTTGTAATTTCTTCTACTTTTTCAGTGACACAAAGTTCAAGCTGCTTATCTAATTGGTGAAAATGCAATGTCTGGTTATCACACTCACTTTGACTATATATGTTGTAGCAAGAGATTGTTTCTCGCTTACGGCCATACCAGCCTGGGTACGCCCGATCTCGTCTGATCTCGGAAGCTAAGCAGGATCGGGCCTGGTTAGTACTTGGATGGGAGACCGCCTGGGAATACCAGGTGCTGTAAGCATTTTGTCCACGAGGGTGTGCTCTTGCACTATTTCATCAGCAACACTGCCTTGTATTAAGCATTTAATGATGAATTGACTAAATGTCTGTTTTATCAGACTCACTTTGACTATATATGTTGTAGCAAGAGATTCTATCTCGCTTACGGCCATACCAGCCTGGGTACGCCCGATCTAGTCTGATCTCGGAAGCTAAGCAGGGTCGGGCCTGGTTAGTACTTGGATGGGAGACCGCCTGGGAATACCAGGTGCTGTAAGCATTTTGTCCACGAGGGTGTGCTCTTGCACTATTTCATCAGCAACACTGCCTTGTATTAAGCATTTAATGATGAATTGACTAAATGTCTGTTTTATCAGACTCACTTTGACTATATATGTTGTAGCAAGAGATTGTATCTCGCTTACGGCCATACCAGCCTGGGTACGCCCGATCTCGTCTGATCTCGGAAGCTAAGCAGGGTCGGGCCTGTTTAGTACTTGGATGGGAGACCGCCTGGGAATACCAGGTGCTGTAAGCATTTTGTCCACGAGGGTGTGCTCTTGCACTATTTCATCAGCAACACTGCCTTGTATTAAGCATTTAATGATGAATTGACTAAATGTCTGTTTTATCAGACTCACTTTGACTATATATGTTGTAGCAAGAGATTGTTTCTCGCTTACGGCCATACCAGCCTGGGTACGCCCGATCTCGTCTGATCTCGGAAGCTAAGCAGGGTCGGGCCTGGTTAGTACTTGGATGGGAGACCGCCTGGGAATACCAGGTGCTGTAAGCATTTTGTCCACGAGGGTGTGCCCCTGCACTATTTCATCAGCAACACTGCCTTGTAGTAAGCATTTAATGATGAATTGACTAAATGCAGCTTCCTGCCTTTTTAATAGGATCATATTTCCTTGTGTTTTCAATTAGCATCTGCCTTGTATTTATAAGACAAACAAGAATATTGTTGCTGAATGCAGCTTGTGTGTGCTTTGTGCTCCTTTGCCCTGTTCAAATGATGAAAGGAAATAAAGTTTGTATTTTATCCAACTACCTGTGCTAAAAAGTGATGGGAACAGTGTTTGTAATTTCTTCTACTTTTTCAGTGACACAAAGTTCAAGCTGCTTATCTAATTGGTGAAAATGCAATGTCTGGTTATCACACTCACTTTGACTATATATGTTGTAGCAAGAGATTGTTTCTCGCTTACGGCCATACCAGCCTGGGTACGCCCGATCTCGTCTGATCTCCGAAGCTAAGCAGGGTCGGGCCTGGTTAGTACTTGGATGGGAGACCGCCTGGGAATACCAGGTGCTGTAAGCATTTTGTCCACGAGGGTGTGCTCTTGCACTATTTCATCAGCAACACTGCCTTGTATTAAGCATTTAATGATGAATTGACTAAATGTCTGTTTTATCAGACTCACTTTGACTATATATGTTGTAGCAAGAGATTGTATCTCGCTTACGGCCATACCAGCCTGGGTACGCCCGATCTCGTCTGATCTCGGAAGCTAAGCAGGGTCGGGCCTGGTTAGTACTTGGATGGGAGACCGCCTGGGAATACCAGGTGCTGTAAGCATTTTGTCCACGAGGGTGTGCCCCTGCACTATTTCATCAGCAACACTGCCTTGTAGTAAGCATTTAATGATGAATTGACTAAATGCAGCTTCCTGCCTTTTTAATAGGATCAAATTTCCTTGTGTTTTCAATTAGCATCTGCCTTGTATTTATAAGACAAACAAGAATATTGTTGCTGAATGCAGCTTGTGTGTGCTTTGTGCTCCTTTGCCCTGTTCAAATGATGAAAGGAAATAAAGTTTGTATTTTATCCAACTACCTGTGCTAAAAAGTGATGGGAACAGTGTTTGTAATTTCTTCTACTTTTTCAGTGACACAAAGTTCAAGCTGCTTATCTAATTGTTGAAAATGCAATGTCTGTTTATCACACTCACTTTGACTATATATGTTGTAGCAAGAGATTGTTTCTCGCTTACGGCCATACCAGCCTGGGTACGCCCGATCTCGTCTGATCTCGGAAGCTAAGCAGGGTCGGGCCTGGTTAGTACTTGGATGGGAGACCGCCTGGGAATACCAGGTGCTGTAAGCATTTTGTCCACGAGGGTGTGCTCTTGCACTATTTCATCAGCAACACTGCCTTGTATTAAGCATTTAATGATGAATTGACTAAATGTCTGTTTTATCAGACTCACTTTGACTATATATGTTGTAGCAAGAGATTGTTTCTCGCTTACGGCCATACCAGCCTGGGTACGCCCGATCTCGTTTGATCTCGGAAGCTAAGCAGGGTCGGGCCTGGTTAGTACTTGGATGGAGACCGCCTGGGAATACCAGGTGCTGTAAGCATTTTGTCCACGAGGGTGTGCCCCTGCACTATTTCATCAGCAACACTGCCTTGTAGTAAGCATTTAATGATGAATTGACTAAATGCAGCTTCCTGCCTTTTTAATAGGATCATATTTCCTTGTGTTTTCAATTAGCATCTGCCTTGTATTTATAAGACAAACAAGAATATTGTTGCTGAATGCAGCTTGTGTGTGCTTTGTGCTCCTTTGCCCTGTTCAAATGATGAAAGGAAATAAAGTTTGTATTTTATCCAACTACCTGTGCTAAAAAGTGATGGGAACAGTGTTTGTAATTTCTTCTACTTTTTCAGTGACACAAAGTTCAAGCTGCTTATCTAATTGGTGAAAATGCAATGTCTGGTTATCACACTCACTTTGACTATATATGTTGTAGCAAGAGATTGTTTCTCGCTTACGGCCATACCAGCCTGGGTACGCCCGATCTCGTCTGATCTCAGAAGCTAAGCAGGGTCGGGCCTGGTTAGTACTTGGATGGGAGACCGCCTGGGAATACCAGGTGCTGTAAGCATTTTGTCCACGAGGGTGTGCTCTTGCACTATTTCATCAGCAACACTGTCTTGTATTAAGCATTTAATGATGAATTGACTAAATGTCTGTTTTATCAGACTCACTTTGACTATATATGTTGTAGCAAGAGATTGTTTCTCGCTTACGGCCATACCAGCCTGGGTACGCCCGATCTCGTCTGATCTCAGAAGCTAAGCAGGGTCGGGCCTGGTTAGTACTTGGATGGGAGACCGCCTGGGAATACCAGGTGCTGTAAGCATTTTGTCCACGAGGGTGTGCTCTTGCACTATTTCATCAGCAACACTGTCTTGTATTAAGCATTTAATGATGAATTGACTAAATGTCTGTTTTATCAGACTCACTTTGACTATATATGTTGTAGCAAGAGATTCTATCTCGCTTACGGCCATACCAGCCTGGGTACGCCCGATCTAGTCTGATCTCGGAAGCTAAGCAGGGTCGGGCCTGGTTAGTACTTGGATGGGAGACCGCCTGGGAATACCAGGTGCTGTAAGCATTTTGTCCACGAGGGTGTGCTCTTGCACTATTTCATCAGCAACACTGCCTTGTATAAAGCATTTAATGATGAATTGACTAAATGTCTGTTTTATCAGACTCACTTTGACTATATATGTTGTAGCAAGAGATTGTATCTCGCTTACGGCCATACCAGCCTGGGTACGCCCGATCTCGTCTGATCTCGGAAGCTAAGCAGGGTCGGGCCTGGTTAGTACTTGGATGGGAGACCGCCTGGGAATACCAGGTGCTGTAAGCATTTTGTCCACGAGGGTGTGCTCTTGCACTATTTCATCAGCAACACTGCCTTGTATTAAGCATTTAATGATGAATTGACTAAATGTCTGTTTTATCAGACTCACTTTGACTATATATGTTGTAGCAAGAGATTGTTTCTCGCTTACGGCCATACCAGCCTGGGTACGCCCGATCTCGTCTGATCTCGGAAGCTAAGCAGGGTCGGGCCTGGTTAGTACTTGGATGGGAGACCGCCTGGGAATACCAGGTGCTGTAAGCATTTTGTCCACGAGGGTGTGCCCCTGCACTATTTCATCAGCAATACTGCCTTGTATTAAGCATTTAATGATGAATTGACTAAATGTCTGTTTTATCAGACTCACTTTGACTATATATGTTGTAGCAAGAGATTGTTTCTCGCTTACGGCCATACCAGCCTGGGTACGCCCGATCTCGTCTGATCTCGGAAGCTAAGCAGGGTCGGGCCTGGTTAGTACTTGGATGGGAGACCGCCTGGGAATACCAGGTGCTGTAAGCATTTTGTCCACGAGGGTGTGCCCCTGCACTATTTCATCAGCAACACTGCCTTGTAGTAAGCATTTAATGATGAATTGACTAAATGCAGCTTCCTGCCTTTTTAATAGGATCATATTTCCTTGTGTTTTCAATTAGCATCTGCCTTGTATTTATAAGACAAACAAGAATATTGTTGCTGAATGCAGCTTGTGTGTGCTTTGTGCTCCTTTGCCCTGTTCAAATGATGAAAGGAAATAAAGTTTGTATTTTATCCAACTACCTGTGCTAAAAAGTGATGGGAACAGTGTTTGTAATTTCTTCTACTTTTTCAGTGACACAAAGTTCAAGCTGCTTATCTAATTGGTGAAAATGCAATGTCTGGTTATCACACTCACTTTGACTATATATGTTGTAGCAAGAGATTGTTTCTCGCTTACGGCCATACCAGCCTGGGTACGCCCGATCTCGTCTGATCTCGGAAGCTAAGCAGGATCGGGCCTGGTTAGTACTTGGATGGGAGACCGCCTGGGAATACCAGGTGCTGTAAGCATTTTGTCCACGAGGGTGTGCTCTTGCACTATTTCATCAGCAACACTGCCTTGTATTAAGCATTTAATGATGAATTGACTAAATGTCTGTTTTATCAGACTCACTTTGACTATATATGTTGTAGCAAGAGATTCTATCTCGCTTACGGCCATACCAGCCTGGGTACGCCCGATCTAGTCTGATCTCGGAAGCTAAGCAGGGTCGGGCCTGGTTAGTACTTGGATGGGAGACCGCCTGGGAATACCAGGTGCTGTAAGCATTTTGTCCACGAGGGTGTGCTCTTGCACTATTTCATCAGCAACACTGCCTTGTATTAAGCATTTAATGATGAATTGACTAAATGTCTGTTTTATCAGACTCACTTTGACTATATATGTTGTAGCAAGAGATTGTATCTCGCTTACGGCCATACCAGCCTGGGTACGCCCGATCTCGTCTGATCTCGGAAGCTAAGCAGGGTCGGGCCTGTTTAGTACTTGGATGGGAGACCGCCTGGGAATACCAGGTGCTGTAAGCATTTTGTCCACGAGGGTGTGCTCTTGCACTATTTCATCAGCAACACTGCCTTGTATTAAGCATTTAATGATGAATTGACTAAATGTCTGTTTTATCAGACTCACTTTGACTATATATGTTGTAGCAAGAGATTGTTTCTCGCTTACGGCCATACCAGCCTGGGTACGCCCGATCTCGTCTGATCTCGGAAGCTAAGCAGGGTCGGGCCTGGTTAGTACTTGGATGGGAGACCGCCTGGGAATACCAGGTGCTGTAAGCATTTTGTCCACGAGGGTGTGCCCCTGCACTATTTCATCAGCAACACTGCCTTGTAGTAAGCATTTAATGATGAATTGACTAAATGCAGCTTCCTGCCTTTTTAATAGGATCATATTTCCTTGTGTTTTCAATTAGCATCTGCCTTGTATTTATAAGACAAACAAGAATATTGTTGCTGAATGCAGCTTGTGTGTGCTTTGTGCTCCTTTGCCCTGTTCAAATGATGAAAGGAAATAAAGTTTGTATTTTATCCAACTACCTGTGCTAAAAAGTGATGGGAACAGTGTTTGTAATTTCTTCTACTTTTTCAGTGACACAAAGTTCAAGCTGCTTATCTAATTGGTGAAAATGCAATGTCTGGTTATCACACTCACTTTGACTATATATGTTGTAGCAAGAGATTGTTTCTCGCTTACGGCCATACCAGCCTGGGTACGCCCGATCTCGTCTGATCTCCGAAGCTAAGCAGGGTCGGGCCTGGTTAGTACTTGGATGGGAGACCGCCTGGGAATACCAGGTGCTGTAAGCATTTTGTCCACGAGGGTGTGCTCTTGCACTATTTCATCAGCAACACTGCCTTGTATTAAGCATTTAATGATGAATTGACTAAATGTCTGTTTTATCAGACTCACTTTGACTATATATGTTGTAGCAAGAGATTGTATCTCGCTTACGGCCATACCAGCCTGGGTACGCCCGATCTCGTCTGATCTCGGAAGCTAAGCAGGGTCGGGCCTGGTTAGTACTTGGATGGGAGACCGCCTGGGAATACCAGGTGCTGTAAGCATTTTGTCCACGAGGGTGTGCTCTTGCACTATTTCATCAGCAACACTGCCTTGTATTAAGCATTTAATGATGAATTGACTAAATGTCTGTTTTATCAGACTCACCTTGACTATATATGTTGTAGCAAGAGATTGTATCTCGCTTACGGCCATACCAGCCTGGGTACGCCCGATCTCGTCTGATCTCGGAAGCTAAGCAGGGTCGGGCCTGGTTAGTACTTGGATGGGAGACCGCCTGGGAATACCAGGTGCTGTAAGCATTTTGTCCACGAGGGTGTGCTCTTGCACTATTTCATCAGCAACACTGCCTTGTATTAAGCATTTAATGATGAATTGACTAAATGTCTGTTTTATCAGACTCACTTTGACTATATATGTTGTAGCAAGAGATTGTTTCTCGCTTACGGCCATACCAGCCTGGGTACGCCCGATCTCGTCTGATCTCGGAAGCTAAGCAGGGTCGGGCCTGGTTAGTACTTGGATGGGAGACCGCCTGGGAATACCAGGTGCTGTAAGCATTTTGTCCACGAGGGTGTGCCCCTGCACTATTTCATCAGCAACACTGCCTTGTAGTAAGCATTTAATGATGAATTGACTAAATGCAGCTTCCTGCCTTTTTAATAGGATCAAATTTCCTTGTGTTTTCAATTAGCATCTGCCTTGTATTTATAAGACAAACAAGAATATTGTTGCTGAATGCAGCTTGTGTGTGCTTTGTGCTCCTTTGCCCTGTTCAAATGATGAAAGGAAATAAAGTTTGTATTTTATCCAACTACCTGTGCTAAAAAGTGATGGGAACAGTGTTTGTAATTTCTTCTACTTTTTCAGTGACACAAAGTTCAAGCTGCTTATCTAATTGTTGAAAATGCAATGTCTGTTTATCACACTCACTTTGACTATATATGTTGTAGCAAGAGATTGTTTCTCGCTTACGGCCATACCAGCCTGGGTACGCCCGATCTCGTCTGATCTCGGAAGCTAAGCAGGGTCGGGCCTGGTTAGTACTTGGATGGGAGACCGCCTGGGAATACCAGGTGCTGTAAGCATTTTGTCCACGAGGGTGTGCTCTTGCACTATTTCATCAGCAACACTGCCTTGTATTAAGCATTTAATGATGAATTGACTAAATGTCTGTTTTATCAGACTCACTTTGACTATATATGTTGTAGCAAGAGATTGTTTCTCGCTTACGGCCATACCAGCCTGGGTACGCCCGATCTCGTTTGATCTCGGAAGCTAAGCAGGGTCGGGCCTGGTTAGTACTTGGATGGAGACCGCCTGGGAATACCAGGTGCTGTAAGCATTTTGTCCACGAGGGTGTGCCCCTGCACTATTTCATCAGCAACACTGCCTTGTAGTAAGCATTTAATGATGAATTGACTAAATGCAGCTTCCTGCCTTTTTAATAGGATCATATTTCCTTGTGTTTTCAATTAGCATCTGCCTTGTATTTATAAGACAAACAAGAATATTGTTGCTGAATGCAGCTTGTGTGTGCTTTGTGCTCCTTTGCCCTGTTCAAATGATGAAAGGAAATAAAGTTTGTATTTTATCCAACTACCTGTGC
>NC_138298.1:630000-632500 GCF_965601325.2 Salmo salar
GTCGGGCCTGGTTAGTACTTGGATGGAGACCGCCTGGGAATACCAGGTGCTGTAAGCATTTTGTCCACGAGGGTGTGCCCCTGCACTATTTCATCAGCAACACTGCCTTGTAGTAAGCATTTAATGATGAATTGACTAAATGCAGCTTCCTGCCTTTTTAATAGGATCATATTTCCTTGTGTTTTCAATTAGCATCTGCCTTGTATTTATAAGACAAACAAGAATATTGTTGCTGAATGCAGCTTGTGTGTGCTTTGTGCTCCTTTGCCCTGTTCAAATGATGAAAGGAAATAAAGTTTGTATTTTATCCAACTACCTGTGCTAAAAAGTGATGGGAACAGTGTTTGTAATTTCTTCTACTTTTTCAGTGACACAAAGTTCAAGCTGCTTATCTAATTGGTGAAAATGCAATGTCTGGTTATCACACTCACTTTGACTATATATGTTGTAGCAAGAGATTGTTTCTCGCTTACGGCCATACCAGCCTGGGTACGCCCGATCTCGTCTGATCTCGGAAGCTAAGCAGGGTCGGGCCTGGTTAGTACTTGGATGGGAGACCGCCTGGGAATACCAGGTGCTGTAAGCATTTTGTCCACGAGGGTGTGCTCTTGCACTATTTCATCAGCAACACTGCCTTGTATTAAGCATTTAATGATGAATTGACTAAATGTCTGTTTTATCAGACTCACTTTGACTATATATGTTGTAGCAAGAGATTCTATCTCGCTTACGGCCATACCAGCCTGGGTACGCCCGATCTAGTCTGATCTCGGAAGCTAAGCAGGGTCGGGCCTGGTTAGTACTTGGATGGGAGACCGCCTGGGAATACCAGGTGCTGTAAGCATTTTGTCCACGAGGGTGTGCTCTTGCACTATTTCATCAGCAACACTGCCTTGTATTAAGCATTTAATGATGAATTGACTAAATGTCTGTTTTATCAGACTCACTTTGACTATATATGTTGTAGCAAGAGATTGTTTCTCGCTTACGGCCATACCAGCCTGGGTACGCCCGATCTCGTCTGATCTCGGAAGCTAAGCAGGGTCGGGCCTGGTTAGTACTTGGATGGGAGACCGCCTGGGAATACCAGGTGCTGTAAGCATTTTGTCCACGAGGGTGTGCCCCTGCACTATTTCATCAGCAACACTGCCTTGTAGTAAGCATTTAATGATGAATTGACTAAATGCAGCTTCCTGCCTTTTTAATAGGATCATATTTCCTTGTGTTTTCAATTAGCATCTGCCTTGTATTTATAAGACAAACAAGAATATTGTTGCTGAATGCAGCTTGTGTGTGCTTTGTGCTCCTTTGCCCTGTTCAAATGATGAAAGGAAATAAAGTTTGTATTTTATCCAACTACCTGTGCTAAAAAGTGATGGGAACAGTGTTTGTAATTTCTTCTACTTTTTCAGTGACACAAAGTTCAAGCTGCTTATCTAATTGGTGAAAATGCAATGTCTGGTTATCACACTCACTTTGACTATATATGTTGTAGCAAGAGATTGTTTCTCGCTTACGGCCATACCAGCCTGGGTACGCCCGATCTCGTCTGATCTCGGAAGCTAAGCAGGATCGGGCCTGGTTAGTACTTGGATGGGAGACCGCCTGGGAATACCAGGTGCTGTAAGCATTTTGTCCACGAGGGTGTGCTCTTGCACTATTTCATCAGCAACACTGCCTTGTATTAAGCATTTAATGATGAATTGACTAAATGTCTGTTTTATCAGACTCACTTTGACTATATATGTTGTAGCAAGAGATTCTATCTCGCTTACGGCCATACCAGCCTGGGTACGCCCGATCTCGTCTGATCTCGGAAGCTAAGCAGGGTCGGGCCTGTTTAGTACTTGGATGGGAGACCGCCTGGGAATACCAGGTGCTGTAAGCATTTTGTCCACGAGGGTGTGCTCTTGCACTATTTCATCAGCAACACTGCCTTGTATTAAGCATTTAATGATGAATTGACTAAATGTCTGTTTTATCAGACTCACTTTGACTATATATGTTGTAGCAAGAGATTGTTTCTCGCTTACGGCCATACCAGCCTGGGTACGCCCGATCTCGTCTGATCTCGGAAGCTAAGCAGGGTCGGGCCTGGTTAGTACTTGGATGGGAGACCGCCTGGGAATACCAGGTGCTGTAAGCATTTTGTCCACGAGGGTGTGCCCCTGCACTATTTCATCAGCAACACTGCCTTGTAGTAAGCATTTAATGATGAATTGACTAAATGCAGCTTCCTGCCTTTTTAATAGGATCATATTTCCTTGTGTTTTCAATTAGCATCTGCCTTGTATTTATAAGACAAACAAGAATATTGTTGCTGAATGCAGCTTGTGTGTGCTTTGTGCTCCTTTGCCCTGTTCAAATGATGAAAGGAAATAAAGTTTGTATTTTATCCAACTACCTGTGCTAAAAAGTGATGGGAACAGTGTTTGTAATTTCTTCTACTTTTTCAGTGACACAAAGTTCAAGCTGCTTATCTAATTGGTGAAAATGCAAT
>NC_138298.1:637500-667500 GCF_965601325.2 Salmo salar
CCATACCAGCCTGGGTACGCCCGATCTCGTCTGATCTCGGAAGCTAAGCAGGGTCGGGCCTGGTTAGTACTTGGATGGGAGACCGCCTGGGAATACCAGGTGCTGTAAGCATTTTGTCCACGAGGGTGTGCTCTTGCACTATTTCATCAGCAACACTGCCTTGTATTAAGCATTTAATGATGAATTGACTAAATGTCTGTTTTATCAGACTCACTTTGACTATATATGTTGTAGCAAGAGATTGTATCTCGCTTACGGCCATACCAGCCTGGGTACGCCCGATCTCGTCTGATCTCGGAAGCTAAGCAGGGTCGGGCCTGGTTAGTACTTGGATGGGAGACCGCCTGGGAATACCAGGTGCTGTAAGCATTTTGTCCACGAGGGTGTGCTCTTGCACTATTTCATCAGCAACACTGCCTTGTATTAAGCATTTAATGATGAATTGACTAAATGTCTGTTTTATCAGACTCACTTTGACTATATATGTTGTAGCAAGAGATTCTATCTCGCTTACGGCCATACCAGCCTGGGTACGCCCGATCTAGTCTGATCTCGGAAGCTAAGCAGGGTCGGGCCTGGTTAGTACTTGGATGGGAGACCGCCTGGGAATACCAGGTGCTGTAAGCATTTTGTCCACGAGGGTGTGCTCTTGCACTATTTCATCAGCAACACTGCCTTGTATTAAGCATTTAATGATGAATTGACTAAATGTCTGTTTTATCAGACTCACTTTGACTATATATGTTGTAGCAAGAGATTGTTTCTCGCTTACGGCCATACCAGCCTGGGTACGCCCGATCTCGTCTGATCTCGGAAGCTAAGCAGGGTCGGGCCTGGTTAGTACTTGGATGGGAGACCGCCTGGGAATACCAGGTGCTGTAAGCATTTTGTCCACGAGGGTGTGCTCTTGCACTATTTCATCAGCAACACTGCCTTGTATTAAGCATTTAATGATGAATTGACTAAATGTCTGTTTTATCAGACTCACTTTGACTATATATGTTGTAGCAAGAGATTGTATCTCGCTTACGGCCATACCAGCCTGGGTACGCCCGATCTCGTCTGATCTCGGAAGCTAAGCAGGGTCGGGCCTGGTTAGTACTTGGATGGGAGACCGCCTGGGAATACCAGGTGCTGTAAGCATTTTGTCCACGAGGGTGTGCCCCTGCACTATTTCATCAGCAACACTGCCTTGTAGTAAGCATTTAATGATGAATTGACTAAATGCAGCTTCCTGCCTTTTTAATAGGATCATATTTCCTTGTGTTTTCAATTAGCATCTGCCTTGTATTTATAAGACAAACAAGAATATTGTTGCTGAATGCAGCTTGTGTGTGCTTTGTGCTCCTTTGCCCTGTTCAAATGATGAAAGGAAATAAAGTTTGTATTTTATCCAACTACCTGTGCTAAAAAGTGATGGGAACAGTGTTTGTAATTTCTTCTACTTTTTCAGTGACACAAAGTTCAAGCTGCTTATCTAATTGGTGAAAATGCAATGTCTGTTTATCACACTCACTTTGACTATATATGTTGTAGCAAGAGATTGTTACTCGCTTACGGCCATACCAGCCTGGGTACGCCCGATCTCGTCTGATCTCGGAAGCTAAGCAGGGTCGGGCCTGGTTAGTACTTGGATGGGAGACCGCCTGGGAATACCAGGTGCTGTAAGCATTTTGTCCACGAGGGTGTGCTCTTGCACTATTTCATCAGCAACACTGCCTTGTATTAAGCATTTAATGATGAATTGACTAAATGTCTGTTTTATCAGACTCACTTTGACTATATATGTTGTAGCAAGAGATTGTTTCTCGCTTACGGCCATACCAGCCTGGGTACGCCCGATCTCGTCTGATCTCGGAAACTAAGCAGGGTCGGGCCTGGTTAGTACTTGGATGGGAGACCGCCTGGGAATACCAGGTGCTGTAAGCATTTTGTCCACGAGGGTGTGCCCCTGCACTATTTCATCAGCAACACTGCCTTGTAGTAAGCATTTAATGATGAATTGACTAAATGCAGCTTCCTGCCTTTTTAATAGGATCATATTTCCTTGTGTTTTCAATTAGCATCTGCCTTGTATTTATAAGACAAACAAGAATATTGTTGCTGAATGCAGCTTGTGTGTGCTTTGTGCTCCTTTGCCCTGTTCAAATGATGAAAGGAAATAAAGTTTGTATTTTATCCAACTACCTGTGCTAAAAAGTGATGGGAACAGTGTTTGTAATTTCTTCTACTTTTTCAGTGACACAAAGTTCAAGCTGCTTATCTAATTGGTGAAAATGCAATGTCTGTTTATCACACTCACTTTGACTATATATGTTGTAGCAAGAGATTGTTTCTCGCTTACGGCCATACCAGCCTGGGTACGCCCGATCTCGTCTGATCTCGGAAGCTAAGCAGGGTCGGGCCTGGTTAGTACTTGGATGGGAGACCGCCTGGGAATACCAGGTGCTGTAAGCATTTTGTCCACGAGGGTGTGCTCTTGCACTATTTCATCAGCAACACTGCCTTGTATTAAGCATTTAATGATGAATTGACTAAATGTCTGTTTTATCAGACTCACTTTGACTATATATGTTGTAGCAAGAGATTGTATCTCGCTTACGGCCATACCAGCCTGGGTACGCCCGATCTCGTCTGATCTCGGAAGCTAAGCAGGGTCGGGCCTGGTTAGTACTTGGATGGGAGACCGCCTGGGAATACCAGGTGCTGTAAGCATTTTGTCCACGAGGGTGTGCTCTTGCACTATTTCATCAGCAACACTGCTTTGTATTAAGCATTTAATGATGAATTGACTAAATGTCTGTTTTATCAGACTCACTTTGACTATATATGTTGTAGCAAGAGATTGTTTCTCGCTTACGGCCATACCAGCCTGGGTACGCCCGATCTCGTCTGATCTCGGAAGCTAAGCAGGGTCGGGCCTGGTTAGTACTTGGATGGGAGACCGCCTGGGAATACCAGGTGCTGTAAGCATTTTGTCCACGAGGGTGTGCTCTTGCACTATTTCATCAGCAACACTGCCTTGTATTAAGCATTTAATGATGAATTGACTAAATGTCTGTTTTATCAGACTCACTTTGACTATATATGTTGTAGCAAGAGATTCTATCTCGCTTACGGCCATACCAGCCTGGGTACGCCCGATCTAGTCTGATCTCGGAAGCTAAGCAGGGTCGGGCCTGGTTAGTACTTGGATGGGAGACCGCCTGGGAATACCAGGTGCTGTAAGCATTTTGTCCACGAGGGTGTGCTCTTGCACTATTTCATCAGCAACACTGCCTTGTATTAAGCATTTAATGATGAATTGACTAAATGTCTGTTTTATCAGACTCACTTTGACTATATATGTTGTAGCAAGAGATTGTTTCTCGCTTACGGCCATACCAGCCTGGGTACGCCCGATCTCGTCTGATCTCGGAAGCTAAGCAGGGTCGGGCCTGGTAAGTACTTGGATGGGAGACCGCCTGGGAATACCAGGTGCTGTAAGCATTTTGTCCACGAGGGTGTGCTCTTGCACTATTTCATCAGCAACACTGCCTTGTATTAAGCATTTAATGATGAATTGACTAAATGTCTGTTTTATCAGACTCACTTTGACTATATATGTTGTAGCAAGAGATTGTATCTCGCTTACGGCCATACCAGCCTGGGTACGCCCGATCTCGTCTGATCTCGGAAGCTAAGCAGGGTCGGGCCTGGTTAGTACTTGGATGGGAGACCGCCTGGGAATACCAGGTGCTGTAAGCATTTTGTCCACGAGGGTGTGCTCTTGCACTATTTCATCAGCAACACTGCTTTGTATTAAGCATTTAATGATGAATTGACTAAATGTCTGTTTTATCAGACTCACTTTGACTATATATGTTGTAGCAAGAGATTGTTTCTCGCTTACGGCCATACCAGCCTGGGTACGCCCGATCTCGTCTGATCTCGGAAGCTAAGCAGGGTCGGGCCTGGTTAGTACTTGGATGGGAGACCGCCTGGGAATACCAGGTGCTGTAAGCATTCTGTCCACGAGGGTGTGCTCTTGCACTATTTCATCAGCAACACTGCCTTGTATTAAGCATTTAATGATGAATTGACTAAATGTCTGTTTTATCAGACTCACTTTGACTATATATGTTGTAGCAAGAGATTGTTTCTCGCTTACGGCCATACCAGCCTGGGTACGCCCGATCTCGTCTGATCTCGGAAGCTAAGCAGGGTCGGGCCTGGTTAGTACTTGGATGGGAGACCGCCTGGGAATACCAGGTGCTGTAAGCATTTTGTCCACGAGGGTGTGCCCCTGCACTATTTCATCAGCAACACTGCCTTGTAGTAAGCATTTAATGATGAATTGACTAAATGCAGCTTCCTGCCTTTTTAATAGGATCATATTTCCTTGTGTTTTCAATTAGCATCTGCCTTGTATTTATAAGACAAACAAGAATATTGTTGCTGAATGCAGCTTGTGTGTGCTTTGTGCTCCTTTGCCCTGTTCAAATGATGAAAGGAAATAAAGTTTGTATTTTATCCAACTACCTGTGCTAAAAAGTGATGGGAACAGTGTTTGTAATTTCTTCTACTTTTTCAGTGACACAAAGTTCAAGCTGCTTATCTAATTGGTGAAAATGCAATGTCTGTTTATCACACTCACTTTGACTATATATGTTGTAGCAAGAGATTGCTTCTCGCTTACGGCCATACCAGCCTGGGTACGCCCGATCTCGTCTGATCTCGGAAGCTAAGCAGGGTCGGGCCTGGTTAGTACTTGGATGGGAGACCGCCTGGGAATACCAGGTGCTGTAAGCATTTTGTCCACGAGGGTGTGCTCTTGCACTATTTCATCAGCAACACTGCCTTGTATTAAGCATTTAATGATGAATTGACTAAATGTCTGTTTTATCAGACTCACTTTGACTATATATGTTGTAGCAAGAGATTGTTTCTCGCTTACGGCCATACCAGCCTGGGTACGCCCGATCTCGTCTGATCTCGGAAGCAAAGCAGGGTCGGGCCTGGTTAGTACTTGGATGGGAGACCGCCTGGGAATACCAGGTGCTGTAAGCATTTTGTCCACGAGGGTGTGCCCCTGCACTATTTCATCAGCAACACTGCCTTGTAGTAAGCATTTAATGATGAATTGACTAAATGCAGCTTCCTGCCTTTTTAATAGGATCAAATTTCCTTGTGTTTTCAATTAGCATCTGCCTTGTATTTATAAGACAAACAAGAATATTGTTGCTGAATGCAGCTTGTGTGTGCTTTGTGCTCCTTTGCCCTGTTCAAATGATGAAAGGAAATAAAGTTTGTATTTTATCCAACTACCTGTGCTAAAAAGTGATGGGAACAGTGTTTGTAATTTCTTCTACTTTTTCAGTGACACAAAGTTCAAGCTGCTTATCTAATTGGTGAAAATGCAATGTCTGGTTATCACACTCACTTTGACTATATATGTTGTAGCAAGAGATTGTTTCTCGCTTACGGCCATACCAGCCTGGGTACGCCCGATCTCGTCTGATCTCGGAAGCTAAGCAGGGTCGGGCCTGGTTAGTACTTGGATGGGTGACCGCCTGGGAATACAAGGTGCTGTAAGCATTTTGTCCACGAGGGTGTGCTCTTGCACTATTTCATCAGCAACACTGCCTTGTATTAAGCATTTAATGATGAATTGACTAAATGTCTGTTTTATCAGACTCACTTTGACTATATATGTTGTAGCAAGAGATTGTATCGCGCTTACGGCCATACCAGCCTGGGTACGCCCGATCTCGTCTGATCTCGGAAGCTAAGCAGGGTCGGGCCTGGTTAGTACTTGGATGGGAGACCGCCTGGGAATACCAGGTGCTGTAAGCATTTTGTCCACGAGGGTGTGCTCTTGCACTATTTCATCAGCAACACTGCCTTGTATTAAGCATTTAATGATGAATTGACTAAATGTCTGTTTTATCAGACTCACTTTGACTATATATGTTGTAGCAAGAGATTGTTTCTCGCTTACGGCCATACCAGCCTGGGTATGCCCGATCTCGTCTGATCTCGGAAGCTAAGCAGGGTCGGGCCTGGTTAGTACTTGGATGGGAGACCGCCTGGGAATACCAGGTGCTGTAAGCATTTTGTCCACGAGGGTGTGCCCCTGCACTATTTCATCAGCAACACTGCCTTGTAGTAAGCATTTAATGATGAATTGACTAAATGCAGCTTCCTGCCTTTTTAATAGGATCATATTTCCTTGTGTTTTCAATTAGCATCTGCCTTGTATTTATAAGACAAACAAGAATATTGTTGCTGAATGCAGCTTGTGTGTGCTTTGTGCTCCTTTGCCCTGTTCAAATGATGAAAGGAAATAAAGTTTGTATTTTATCCAACTACCTGTGCTAAAAAGTGATGGGAACAGTGTTTGTAATTTCTTCTACTTTTTCAGTGACACAAAGTTCAAGCTGCTTATCTAATTGGTGAAAATGCAATGTCTGGTTATCACACTCACTTTGACTATATATGTTGTAGCAAGAGATTGTTTCTCGCTTACGGCCATACCAGCCTGGGTACGCCCGATCTCGTCTGATCTCGGAAGCTAAGCAGGGTCGGGCCTGGTTAGTACTTGGATGGGAGACCGCCTGGGAATACCAGGTGCTGTAAGCATTTTGTCCACGAGGGTGTGCCCCTGCACTATTTCATCAGCAACACTGCCTTGTAGTAAGCATTTAATGATGAATTGACTAAATGCAGCTTCCTGCCTTTTTAATAGGATCAAATTTCCTTGTGTTTTCAATTAGCATCTGCCTTGTATTTATAAGACAAACAAGAATATTGTTGCTGAATGCAGCTTGTGTGTGCTTTGTGCTCCTTTGCCCTGTTCAAATGATGAAAGGAAATAAAGTTTGTATTTTATCCAACTACCTGTGCTAAAAAGTGATGGGAACAGTGTTTGTAATTTCTTCTACTTTTTCAGTGACACAAAGTTCAAGCTGCTTATCTAATTGGTGAAAATGCAATGTCTGTTTATCACACTCACTTTGACTATATATGTTGTAGCAAGAGTTCGTTTCTCGCTTACGGCCATACCAGCCTGGGTACGCCCGATCTCGTCTGATCTCGGAAGCTAAGCAGGGTCGGGCCTGGTTAGTACTTGGATGGGAGACCGCCTGGGAATACCAGGTGCTGTAAGCATTTTGTCCACGAGGGTGTGCTCTTGCACTATTTCATCAGCAACACTGCCTTGTATTAAGCATTTAATGATGAATTGACTAAATGTCTTTTTTATCAGACTCACTTTGACTATATATGTTGTAGCAAGAGATTGTATCTCGCTTACGGCCATACCAGCCTGGGTACGCCCGATCTCGTCTGATCTCGGAAGCTAAGCAGGGTCGGGCCTGGTTAGTACTTGGATGGGAGACCGCCTGGGAATACCAGGTGCTGTAAGCATTTTGTCCACGAGGGTGTGCTCTTGCACTATTTCATCAGCAACACTGCCTTGTATTAAGCATTTAATGATGAATTGACTAAATGTCTGTTTTATCAGACTCACTTTGACTATATATGTTGTAGCAAGAGATTGTTTCTCGCTTACGGCCATACCAGCCTGGGTACGCCCGATCTCGTCTGATCTCGGAAGCTAAGCAGGGTCGGGCCTGGTTAGTACTTGGATGGGAGACCGCCTGGGAATACCAGGTGCTGTAAGCATTTTGTCCACGAGGGTGTGCCCCTGCACTATTTCATCAGCAACACTGCCTTGTAGTAAGCATTTAATGATGAATTGACTAAATGCAGCTTCCTGCCTTTTTAATAGGATCAAATTTCCTTGTGTTTTCAATTAGCATCTGCCTTGTATTTATAAGACAAACAAGAATATTGTTGCTGAATGCAGCTTGTGTGTGCTTTGTGCTCCTTTGCCCTGTTCAAATGATGAAAGGAAATAAAGTTTGTATTTTATCCAACTACCTGTGCTAAAAAGTGATGGGAACAGTGTTTGTAATTTCTTCTACTTTTTCAGTGACACAAAGTTCAAGCTGCTTATCTAATTGGTGAAAATGCAATGTCTGTTTATCACACTCACTTTGACTATATATGTTGTAGCAAGAGATTGTTTCTCGCTTACGGCCATACCAGCCTGGGTACGCCCGATCTCGTCTGATCTCGGAAGCTAAGCAGGGTCGGGCCTGGTTAGTACTTGGATGGGAGACCGCCTGGGAATACCAGGTGCTGTAAGCATTTTGTCCACGAGGGTGTGCTCTTGCACTATTTCATCAGCAACACTGCCTTGTATTAAGCATTTAATGATGAATTGACTAAATGTCTGTTTTATCAGACTCACTTTGACTATATATGTTGTAGCAAGAGATTGTTTCTCGCTTACGGCCATACCAGCCTGGGTACGCCCGATCTCGTCTGATCTCGGAAGCTAAGCAGGGTCGGGCCTGGTTAGTACTTGGATGGGAGACCGCCTGGGAATACCAGGTGCTGTAAGCATTTTGTCCACGAGGGTGTGCCCCTGCACTATTTCATCAGCAACACTGCCTTGTAGTAAGCATTTAATGATGAATTGACTAAATGCAGCTTCCTGCCTTTTTAATAGGATCAAATTTCCTTGTGTTTTCAATTAGCATCTGCCTTGTATTTATAAGACAAACAAGAATATTGTTGCTGAATGCAGCTTGTGTGTGCTTTGTGCTCCTTTGCCCTGTTCAAATGATGAAAGGAAATAAAGTTTGTATTTTATCCAACTACCTGTGCTAAAAAGTGATGGGAACAGTGTTTGTAATTTCTTCTACTTTTTCAGTGACACAAAGTTCAAGCTGCTTATCTAATTGGTGAAAATGCAATGTCTGTTTATCACACTCACTTTGACTATATATGTTGTAGCAAGAGATTGTTTCTCGCTTACGGCCATACCAGCCTGGGTACGCCCGATCTCGTCTGATCTCGGAAGCTAAGCAGGGTCGGGCCTGGTTAGTACTTGGATGGGAGACCGCCTGGGAATACCAGGTGCTGTAAGCATTTTGTCCACGAGGGTGTGCTCTTGCACTATTTCATCAGCAACACTGCCTTGTATTAAGCATTTAATGATGAATTGACTAAATGTCTGTTTTATCAGACTCACTTTGACTATATATGTTGTAGCAAGAGATTGTTTCTCGCTTACGGCCATACCAGCCTGGGTACGCCCGATCTCGTCTGATCTCGGAAGCTAAGCAGGGTCGGGCCTGGTTAGTACTTGGATGGTAGACCGCCTGGGAATACCAGGTGCTGTAAGCATTTTGTTCACGAGGGTGTGCCCCTGCACTATTTCATCAGCAACACTGCCTTGTAGTAAGCATTTAATGATGAATTGACTAAATGCAGCTTCCTGCCTTTTTAATAGGATCAAATTTCCTTGTGTTTTCAATTAGCATCTGCCTTGTATTTATAAGACAAACAAGAATATTGTTGCTGAATGCAGCTTGTGTGTGCTTTGTGCTCCTTTGCCCTGTTCAAATGATGAAAGGAAATAAAGTTTGTATTTTATCCAACTACCTGTGCTAAAAAGTGATGGGAACAGTGTTTGTAATTTCTTCTACTTTTTCAGTGACACAAAGTTCAAGCTGCTTATCTAATTGGAGAAAATGCAATGTCAGTTTATCACACTCACTTTGACTATATATGTTGTAGCAAGAGATTGTTTCTCGCTTACGGCCATACCAGCCTGGGTACGCCCGATCTCGTCTGATCTCGGAAGCTAAGCAGGGTCGGGCCTGGTTAGTACTTGGATGGGAGACCGCCTGGGAATACCAGGTGCTGTAAGCATTTTGTCCACGAGGGTGTGCTCTTGCACTATTTCATCAGCAACACTGCCTTGTATTAAGCATTTAATGATGAATTGACTAAATGTCTGTTTTATCAGACTCACTTTGACTATATATGTTGTAGCAAGAGATTGTTTCTCGCTTACGGCCATACCAGCCTGGGTACGCCCGATCTCGTCTGATCTCGGAAGCTAAGCAGGGTCGGGCCTGGTTAGTACTTGGATGGGAGACCGCCTGGGAATACCAGGTGCTGTAAGCATTTTGTCCACGAGGGTGTGCCCCTGCACTATTTCATCAGCAACACTGCCTTGTAGTAAGCATTTAATGATGAATTGACTAAATGCAGCTTCCTGCCTTTTTAATAGGATCATATTTCCTTGTGTTTTCAATTAGCATCTGCCTTGTATTTATAAGACAAACAAGAATATTGTTGCTGAATGCAGCTTGTGTGTGCTTTGTGCTCCTTTGCCCTGTTCAAATGATGAAAGGAAATAAAGTTTGTATTTTATCCAACTACCTGTGCTAAAAAGTGATGGGAACAGTGTTTGTAATTTCTTCTACTTTTTCAGTGACACAAAGTTCAAGCTGCTTATCTAATTGGTGAAAATGCAATGTCTGGTTATCACACTCACTTTGACTATATATGTTGTAGCAAGAGATTGTTTCTCGCTTACGACCATACCAGCCTGGGTACGCCCGATCTCGTCTGATCTCGGAAGCTAAGCAGGGTCGGGCCTGGTTAGTACTTGGATGGGTGACCGCCTGGGAATACAAGGTGCTGTAAGCATTTTGTCCACGAGGGTGTGCTCTTGCACTATTTCATCAGCAACACTGCCTTGTATTAAGCATTTAATGATGAATTGACTAAATGTCTGTTTTATCAGACTCACTTTGACTATATATGTTGTAGCAAGAGATTGTATCGCGCTTACGGCCATACCAGCCTGGGTACGCCCGATCTCGTCTGATCTCGGAAGCTAAGCAGGGTCGGGCCTGGTTAGTACTTGGATGGGAGACCGCCTGGGAATACCAGGTGCTGTAAGCATTTTGTCCACGAGGGTGTGCTCTTGCACTATTTCATCAGCAACACTGCCTTGTATTAAGCATTTAATGATGAATTGACTAAATGTCTGTTTTATCAGACTCACTTTGACTATATATGTTGTAGCAAGAGATTGTTTCTCGCTTACGGCCATACCAGCCTGGGTATGCCCGATCTCGTCTGATCTCGGAAGCTAAGCAGGGTCGGGCCTGGTTAGTACTTGGATGGGAGACCGCCTGGGAATACCAGGTGCTGTAAGCATTTTGTCCACGAGGGTGTGCCCCTGCACTATTTCATCAGCAACACTGCCTTGTAGTAAGCATTTAATGATGAATTGACTAAATGCAGCTTCCTGCCTTTTTAATAGGATCATATTTCCTTGTGTTTTCAATTAGCATCTGCCTTGTATTTATAAGACAAACAAGAATATTGTTGCTGAATGCAGCTTGTGTGTGCTTTGTGCTCCTTTGCCCTGTTCAAATGATGAAAGGAAATAAAGTTTGTATTTTATCCAACTACCTGTGCTAAAAAGTGATGGGAACAGTGTTTGTAATTTCTTCTACTTTTTCAGTGACACAAAGTTCAAGCTGCTTATCTAATTGGTGAAAATGCAATGTCTGGTTATCACACTCACTTTGACTATATATGTTGTAGCAAGAGATTGTTTCTCGCTTACGGCCATACCAGCCTGGGTACGCCCGATCTCGTCTGATCTCGGAAGTTAAGCAGGGTCGGGCCTGGTTAGTACTTGGATGGGAGACCGCCTGGGAATACCAGGTGCTGTAAGCATTTTGTCCACGAGGGTGTGCCCCTGCACTATTTCATCAGCAACACTGCCTTGTAGTAAGCATTTAATGATGAATTGACTAAATGCAGCTTCCTGCCTTTTTAATAGGATCAAATTTCCTTGTGTTTTCAATTAGCATCTGCCTTGTATTTATAAGACAAACAAGAATATTGTTGCTGAATGCAGCTTGTGTGTGCTTTGTGCTCCTTTGCCCTGTTCAAATGATGAAAGGAAATAAAGTTTGTATTTTATCCAACTACCTGTGCTAAAAAGTGATGGGAACAGTGTTTGTAATTTCTTCTACTTTTTCAGTGACACAAAGTTCAAGCTGCTTATCTAATTGGTGAAAATGCAATGTCTGTTTATCACACTCACTTTGACTATATATGTTGTAGCAAGAGATTGTTTCTCGCTTACGGCCATACCAGCCTGGGTACGCCCGATCTCGTCTGATCTCGGAAGCTAAGCAGGGTCGGGCCTGGTTAGTACTTGGATGGGAGACCGCCTGGGAATACCAGGTGCTGTAAGCATTTTGTCCACGAGGGTGTGCTCTTGCACTATTTCATCAGCAACACTGCCTTGTATTAAGCATTTAATGATGAATTGACTAAATGTCTTTTTTATCAGACTCACTTTGACTATATATGTTGTAGCAAGAGATTGTATCTCGCTTACGGCCATACCAGCCTGGGTACGCCCGATCTCGTCTGATCTCGGAAGCTAAGCAGGGTCGGGCCTGGTTAGTACTTGGATGGGAGACCGCCTGGGAATACCAGGTGCTGTAAGCATTTTGTCCACGAGGGTGTGCTCTTGCACTATTTCATCAGCAACACTGCCTTGTATTAAGCATTTAATGATGAATTGACTAAATGTCTGTTTTATCAGACTCACTTTGACTATATATGTTGTAGCAAGAGATTGTTTCTCGCTTACGGCCATACCAGCCTGGGTACGCCCGATCTCGTCTGATCTCGGAAGCTAAGCAGGGTCGGGCCTGGTTAGTACTTGGATGGGAGACCGCCTGGGAATACCAGGTGCTGTAAGCATTTTGTCCACGAGGGTGTGCCCCTGCACTATTTCATCAGCAACACTGCCTTGTAGTAAGCATTTAATGATGAATTGACTAAATGCAGCTTCCTGCCTTTTTAATAGGATCAAATTTCCTTGTGTTTTCAATTAGCATCTGCCTTGTATTTATAAGACAAACAAGAATATTGTTGCTGAATGCAGCTTGTGTGTGCTTTGTGCTCCTTTGCCCTGTTCAAATGATGAAAGGAAATAAAGTTTGTATTTTATCCAACTACCTGTGCTAAAAAGTGATGGGAACAGTGTTTGTAATTTCTTCTACTTTTTCAGTGACACAAAGTTCAAGCTGCTTATCTAATTGGTGAAAATGCAATGTCTGTTTATCACACTCACTTTGACTATATATGTTGTAGCAAGAGATTGTTTCTCGCTTACGGCCATACCAGCCTGGGTACGCCCGATCTCGTCTGATCTCGGAAGCTAAGCAGGGTCGGGCCTGGTTAGTACTTGGATGGGAGACCGCCTGGGAATACCAGGTGCTGTAAGCATTTTGTCCACGAGGGTGTGCTCTTGCACTATTTCATCAGCAACACTGCCTTGTATTAAGCATTTAATGATGAATTGACTAAATGTCTGTTTTATCAGACTCACTTTGACTATATATGTTGTAGCAAGAGATTGTATCTCGCTTACGGCCATACCATCCTGGGTACGCCCGATCTCGTCTGATCTCGGAAGCTAAGCAGGGTCGGGCCTGGTTAGTACTTGGATGGTAGACCGCCTGGGAATACCAGGTGCTGTAAGCATTTTGTTCACGAGGGTGTGCCCCTGCACTATTTCATCAGCAACACTGCCTTGTAGTAAGCATTTAATGATGAATTGACTAAATGCAGCTTCCTGCCTTTTTAATAGGATCAAATTTCCTTGTGTTTTCAATTAGCATCTGCCTTGTATTTATAAGACAAACAAGAATATTGTTGCTGAATGCAGCTTGTGTGTGCTTTGTGCTCCTTTGCCCTGTTCAAATGATGAAAGGAAATAAAGTTTGTATTTTATCCAACTACCTGTGCTAAAAAGTGATGGGAACAGTGTTTGTAATTTCTTCTACTTTTTCAGTGACACAAAGTTCAAGCTGCTTATCTAATTGGAGAAAATGCAATGTCAGTTTATCACACTCACTTTGACTATATATGTTGTAGCAAGAGATTGTTTCTCGCTTACGGCCATACCAGCCTGGGTATGCCCGATCTCGTCTGATCTCGGAAGCTAAGCAGGGTCGGGCCTGGTTAGTACTTGGATGGGAGACCGCCTGGGAATACCAGGTGCTGTAAGCATTTTGTCCACGAGGGTGTGCTCTTGCACTATTTCATCAGCAACACTGCCTTGTATTAAGCATTTAATGATGAATTGACTAAATGTCTGTTTTATCAGACTCACTTTGACTATATATGTTGTAGCAAGAGATTGTTTCTCGCTTACGGCCATACCAGCCTGGGTACGCCCGATCTCGTCTGATCTCGGAAGCTAAGCAGGGTCGGGCCTGGTTAGTACTTGGATGGTAGACCGCCTGGGAATACCAGGTGCTGTAAGCATTTTGTTCACGAGGGTGTGCCCCTGCACTATTTCATCAGCAACACTGCCTTGTAGTAAGCATTTAATGATGAATTGACTAAATGCAGCTTCCTGCCTTTTTAATAGGATCAAATTTCCTTGTGTTTTCAATTAGCATCTGCCTTGTATTTATAAGACAAACAAGAATATTGTTGCTGAATGCAGCTTGTGTGTGCTTTGTGCTCCTTTGCCCTGTTCAAATGATGAAAGGAAATAAAGTTTGTATTTTATCCAACTACCTGTGCTAAAAAGTGATGGGAACAGTGTTTGTAATTTCTTCTACTTTTTCAGTGACACAAAGTTCAAGCTGCTTATCTAATTGGAGAAAATGCAATGTCAGTTTATCACACTCACTTTGACTATATATGTTGTAGCAAGAGATTGTTTCTCGCTTACGGCCATACCAGCCTGGGTACGCCCGATCTCGTCTGATCTCGGAAGCTAAGCAGGGTCGGGCCTGGTTAGTACTTGGATGGGAGACCGCCTGGGAATACCAGGTGCTGTAAGAATTTTGTCCACGAGGGTGTGCTCTTGCACTATTTCATCAGCAACACTGCCTTGTATTAAGCATTTAATGATGAATTGACTAAATGTCTGTTTTATCAGACTCACTTTGACTATATATGTTGTAGCAAGAGATTGTTTCTCGCTTACGGCCATACCAGCCTGGGTACGCCCGATCTCGTCTGATCTCGGAAGCTAAGCAGGGTCGGGCCTGGTTAGTACTTGGATGGGAGACCGCCTGGGAATACCAGGTGCTGTAAGCATTTTGTCCACGAGGGTGTGCCCCTGCACTATTTCATCAGCAACACTGCCTTGTAGTAAGCATTTAATGATGAATTGACTAAATGCAGCTTCCTGCCTTTTTAATAGGATCATATTTCCTTGTGTTTTCAATTAGCATCTGCCTTGTATTTATAAGACAAACAAGAATATTGTTGCTGAATGCAGCTTGTGTGTGCTTTGTGCTCCTTTGCCCTGTTCAAATGATGAAAGGAAATAAAGTTTGTATTTTATCCAACTACCTGTGCTAAAAAGTGATGGGAACAGTGTTTGTAATTTCTTCTACTTTTTCAGTGACACAAAGTTCAAGCTGCTTATCTAATTGGTGAAAATGCAATGTCTGGTTATCACACTCACTTTGACTATATATGTTGTAGCAAGAGATTGTTTCTCGCTTACGACCATACCAGCCTGGGTACGCCCGATCTCGTCTGATCTCGGAAGCTAAGCAGGGTCGGGCCTGGTTAGTACTTGGATGGGTGACCGCCTGGGAATACAAGGTGCTGTAAGCATTTTGTCCACGAGGGTGTGCTCTTGCACTATTTCATCAGCAACACTGCCTTGTATTAAGCATTTAATGATGAATTGACTAAATGTCTGTTTTATCAGACTCACTTTGACTATATATGTTGTAGCAAGAGATTGTATCGCGCTTACGGCCATACCAGCCTGGGTACGCCCGATCTCGTCTGATCTCGGAAGCTAAGCAGGGTCGGGCCTGGTTAGTACTTGGATGGGAGACCGCCTGGGAATACCAGGTGCTGTAAGCATTTTGTCCACGAGGGTGTGCTCTTGCACTATTTCATCAGCAACACTGCCTTGTATTAAGCATTTAATGATGAATTGACTAAATGTCTGTTTTATCAGACTCACTTTGACTATATATGTTGTAGCAAGAGATTGTTTCTCGCTTACGGCCATACCAGCCTGGGTATGCCCGATCTCGTCTGATCTCGGAAGCTAAGCAGGGTCGGGCCTGGTTAGTACTTGGATGGGAGACCGCCTGGGAATACCAGGTGCTGTAAGCATTTTGTCCACGAGGGTGTGCCCCTGCACTATTTCATCAGCAACACTGCCTTGTAGTAAGCATTTAATGATGAATTGACTAAATGCAGCTTCCTGCCTTTTTAATAGGATCATATTTCCTTGTGTTTTCAATTAGCATCTGCCTTGTATTTATAAGACAAACAAGAATATTGTTGCTGAATGCAGCTTGTGTGTGCTTTGTGCTCCTTTGCCCTGTTCAAATGATGAAAGGAAATAAAGTTTGTATTTTATCCAACTACCTGTGCTAAAAAGTGATGGGAACAGTGTTTGTAATTTCTTCTACTTTTTCAGTGACACAAAGTTCAAGCTGCTTATCTAATTGGTGAAAATGCAATGTCTGGTTATCACACTCACTTTGACTATATATGTTGTAGCAAGAGATTGTTTCTCGCTTACGGCCATACCAGCCTGGGTACGCCCGATCTCGTCTGATCTCGGAAGCTAAGCAGGGTCGGGCCTGGTTAGTACTTGGATGGGAGACCGCCTGGGAATACCAGGTGCTGTAAGCATTTTGTCCACGAGGGTGTGCCCCTGCACTATTTCATCAGCAACACTGCCTTGTAGTAAGCATTTAATGATGAATTGACTAAATGCAGCTTCCTGCCTTTTTAATAGGATCAAATTTCCTTGTGTTTTCAATTAGCATCTGCCTTGTATTTATAAGACAAACAAGAATATTGTTGCTGAATGCAGCTTGTGTGTGCTTTGTGCTCCTTTGCCCTGTTCAAATGATGAAAGGAAATAAAGTTTGTATTTTATCCAACTACCTGTGCTAAAAAGTGATGGGAACAGTGTTTGTAATTTCTTCTACTTTTTCAGTGACACAAAGTTCAAGCTGCTTATCTAATTGGTGAAAATGCAATGTCTGTTTATCACACTCACTTTGACTATATATGTTGTAGCAAGAGATTGTTTCTCGCTTACGGCCATACCAGCCTGGGTACGCCCGATCTCGTCTGATCTCGGAAGCTAAGCAGGGTCGGGCCTGGTTAGTACTTGGATGGGAGACCGCCTGGGAATACCAGGTGCTGTAAGCATTTTGTCCACGAGGGTGTGCTCTTGCACTATTTCATCAGCAACACTGCCTTGTATTAAGCATTTAATGATGAATTGACTAAATGTCTTTTTTATCAGACTCACTTTGACTATATATGTTGTAGCAAGAGATTGTATCTCGCTTACGGCCATACCAGCCTGGGTACGCCCGATCTCGTCTGATCTCGGAAGCTAAGCAGGGTCGGGCCTGGTTAGTACTTGGATGGGAGACCGCCTGGGAATACCAGGTGCTGTAAGCATTTTGTCCACGAGGGTGTGCTCTTGCACTATTTCATCAGCAACACTGCCTTGTATTAAGCATTTAATGATGAATTGACTAAATGTCTGTTTTATCAGACTCACTTTGACTATATATGTTGTAGCAAGAGATTGTTTCTCGCTTACGGCCATACCAGCCTGGGTACGCCCGATCTCGTCTGATCTCGGAAGCTAAGCAGGGTCGGGCCTGGTTAGTACTTGGATGGGAGACCGCCTGGGAATACCAGGTGCTGTAAGCATTTTGTCCACGAGGGTGTGCCCCTGCACTATTTCATCAGCAACACTGCCTTGTAGTAAGCATTTAATGATGAATTGACTAAATGCAGCTTCCTGCCTTTTTAATAGGATCAAATTTCCTTGTGTTTTCAATTAGCATCTGCCTTGTATTTATAAGACAAACAAGAATATTGTTGCTGAATGCAGCTTGTGTGTGCTTTGTGCTCCTTTGCCCTGTTCAAATGATGAAAGGAAATAAAGTTTGTATTTTATCCAACTACCTGTGCTAAAAAGTGATGGGAACAGTGTTTGTAATTTCTTCTACTTTTTCAGTGACACAAAGTTCAAGCTGCTTATCTAATTGGTGAAAATGCAATGTCTGTTTATCACACTCACTTTGACTATATATGTTGTAGCAAGAGATTGTTTCTCGCTTACGGCCATACCAGCCTGGGTACGCCCGATCTCGTCTGATCTCGGAAGCTAAGCAGGGTCGGGCCTGGTTAGTACTTGGATGGTAGACCGCCTGGGAATACCAGGTGCTGTAAGCATTTTGTTCACGAGGGTGTGCCCCTGCACTATTTCATCAGCAACACTGCCTTGTAGTAAGCATTTAATGATGAATTGACTAAATGCAGCTTCCTGCCTTTTTAATAGGATCAAATTTCCTTGTGTTTTCAATTAGCATCTGCCTTGTATTTATAAGACAAACAAGAATATTGTTGCTGAATGCAGCTTGTGTGTGCTTTGTGCTCCTTTGCCCTGTTCAAATGATGAAAGGAAATAAAGTTTGTATTTTATCCAACTACCTGTGCTAAAAAGTGATGGGAACAGTGTTTGTAATTTCTTCTACTTTTTCAGTGACACAAAGTTCAAGCTGCTTATCTAATTGGAGAAAATGCAATGTCAGTTTATCACACTCACTTTGACTATATATGTTGTAGCAAGAGATTGTTTCTCGCTTACGGCCATACCAGCCTGGGTACGCCCGATCTCGTCTGATCTCGGAAGCTAAGCTGGGTCGGGCCTGGTTAGTACTTGGATGGGAGACCGCCTGGGAATACCAGGTGCTGTAAGCATTTTGTCCACGAGGGTGTGCTCTTGCACTATTTCATCAGCAACACTGCCTTGTATTAAGCATTTAATGATGAATTGACTAAATGTCTGTTTTATCAGACTCACTTTGACTATATATGTTGTAGCAAGAGATTGTTTCTCGCTTACGGCCATACCAGCCTGGGTACGCCCGATCTCGTCTGATCTCGGAAGCTAAGCAGGGTCGGGCCTGGTTAGTACTTGGATGGGAGACCGCCTGGGAATACCAGGTGCTGTAAGCATTTTGTCCACGAGGGTGTGCCCCTGCACTATTTCATCAGCAACACTGCCTTGTAGTAAGCATTTAATGATGAATTGACTAAATGCAGCTTCCTGCCTTTTTAATAGGATCAAATTTCCTTGTGTTTTCAATTAGCATCTGCCTTGTATTTATAAGACAAACAAGAATATTGTTGCTGAATGCAGCTTGTGTGTGCTTTGTGCTCCTTTGCCCTGTTCAAATGATGAAAGGAAATAAAGTTTGTATTTTATCCAACTACCTGTGCTAAAAAGTGATGGGAACAGTGTTTGTAATTTCTTCTACTTTTTCAGTGACACAAAGTTCAAGCTGCTTATCTAATTGGAGAAAATGCAATGTCAGTTTATCACACTCACTTTGACTATATATGTTGTAGCAAGAGATTGTTTCTCGCTTACGGCCATACCAGCCTGGGTACGCCCGATCTCGTCTGATCTCGGAAGCTAAGCAGGGTCGGGCCTGGTTAGTACTTGGATGGGAGACCGCCTGGGAATACCAGGTGCTGTAAGCATTTTGTCCACGAGGGTGTGCTCTTGCACTATTTCATCAGCAACACTGCCTTGTATTAAGCATTTAATGATGAATTGACTAAATGTCTGTTTTATCAGACTCACTTTGACTATATATGTTGTAGCAAGAGATTGTATCTCGCTTACGGCCATACCAGCCTGGGTACGCCCGATCTCGTCTGATCTCGGAAGCTAAGCAGGGTCGGGCCTGGTTAGTACTTGGATGGTAGACCGCCTGGGAATACCAGGTGCTGTAAGCATTTTGTTCACGAGGGTGTGCCCCTGCACTATTTCATCAGCAACACTGCCTTGTAGTAAGCATTTAATGATGAATTGACTAAATGCAGCTTCCTGCCTTTTTAATAGGATCAAATTTCCTTGTGTTTTCAATTAGCATCTGCCTTGTATTTATAAGACAAACAAGAATATTGTTGCTGAATGCAGCTTGTGTGTGCTTTGTGCTCCTTTGCCCTGTTCAAATGATGAAAGGAAATAAAGTTTGTATTTTATCCAACTACCTGTGCTAAAAAGTGATGGGAACAGTGTTTGTAATTTCTTCTACTTTTTCAGTGACACAAAGTTCAAGCTGCTTATCTAATTGGAGAAAATGCAATGTCAGTTTATCACACTCACTTTGACTATATATGTTGTAGCAAGAGATTGTTTCTCGCTTACGGCCATACCAGCCTGGGTACGCCCGATCTCGTCTGATCTCGGAAGCTAAGCAGGGTCGGGCCTGGTTAGTACTTGGATGGGAGACCGCCTGGGAATACCAGGTGCTGTAAGCATTTTGTCCACGAGGGTGTGCTCTTGCACTATTTCATCAGCAACACTGCCTTGTATTAAGCATTTAATGATGAATTGACTAAATGTCTGTTTTATCAGACTCACTTTGACTATATATGTTGTAGCAAGAGATTGTTTCTCGCTTACGGCCATACCAGCCTGGGTACGCCCGATCTCGTCTGATCTCGGAAGCTAAGCAGGGTCGGGCCTGGTTAGTACTTGGATGGGAGACCGCCTGGGAATACCAGGTGCTGTAAGCATTTTGTCCACGAGGGTGTGCCCCTGCACTATTTCATCAGCAACACTGCCTTGTAGTAAGCATTTAATGATGAATTGACTAAATGCAGCTTCCTGCCTTTTTAATAGGATCAAATTTCCTTGTGTTTTCAATTAGCATCTGCCTTGTATTTATAAGACAAACAAGAATATTGTTGCTGAATGCAGCTTGTGTGTGCTTTGTGCTCCTTTGCCCTGTTCAAATGATGAAAGGAAATAAAGTTTGTATTTTATCCAACTACCTGTGCTAAAAAGTGATGGGAACAGTGTTTGTAATTTCTTCTACTTTTTCAGTGACACAAAGTTCAAGCTAATTATCTAATTGGTGAAAATGCAATGTCTGTTTATCAGACTCACTTTGACTATATATGTTGTAGCAAGAGATTGTTTCTCGCTTACGGCCATACCAGCCTGGGTACGCCCGATCTCGTCTGATCTCGGAAGCTAAGCAGGGTCGGGCCTGGTTAGTACTTGGATGGGAGACCGCCTGGGAATACCAGGTGCTGTAAGCATTTTGTCCACGAGGGTGTGCTCTTGCACTATTTCATCAGCAACACTGCCTTGTATTAAGCATTTAATGATGAATTGACTAAATGTCTGTTTTATCAGACTCACTTTGACTATATATGTTGTAGCAAGAGATTGTATCTCGCTTACGGCCATACCAGCCTGGGTACGCCCGATCTCGTCTGATCTCGGAAGCTAAGCAGGGTCGGGCCTGGTTAGTACTTGGATGGGAGACCGCCTGGGAATACCAGGTGCTGTAAGCATTTTGTCCACGAGGGTGTGCCCCTGCACTATTTCATCAGCAACACTGCCTTGTAGTAAGCATTTAATGATGAATTGACTAAATGCAGCTTCCTGCCTTTTTAATAGGATCAAATTTCCTTGTGTTTTCAATTAGCATCTGCCTTGTATTTATAAGACAAACAAGAATATTGTTGCTGAATGCAGCTTGTGTGTGCTTTGTGCTCCTTTGCCCTGTTCAAATGATGAAAGGAAATAAAGTTTGTATTTTATCCAACTACCTGTGCTAAAAAGTGATGGGAACAGTGTTTGTAATTTCTTCTACTTTTTCAGTGACACAAAGTTCAAGCTGCTTATCTAATTGGTGAAAATGCAATGTCTGTTTATCACACTCACTTTGACTATATATGTTGTAGCAAGAGATTGTTTCTCGCTTACGGCCATACCAGCCTGGGTACGCCCGATCTCGTCTGATCTCGGAAGCTAAGCAGGGTCGGGCCTGGTTAGTACTTGGATGGGAGACCGCCTGGGAATACCAGGTGCTGTAAGCATTTTGTCCACGAGGGTGTGCTCTTGCACTATTTCATCAGCAACACTGCCTTGTATTAAGCATTTAATGATGAATTGACTAAATGTCTGTTTTATCAGACTCACTTTGACTATATATGTTGTAGCAAGAGATTGTATCTCGCTTACGGCCATACCAGCCTGGGTACGCCCGATCTCGTCTGATCTCGGAAGCTAAGCAGGGTCGGGCCTGGTTAGTACTTGGATGGTAGACCGCCTGGGAATACCAGGTGCTGTAAGCATTTTGTTCACGAGGGTGTGCCCCTGCACTATTTCATCAGCAACACTGCCTTGTAGTAAGCATTTAATGATGAATTGACTAAATGCAGCTTCCTGCCTTTTTAATAGGATCAAATTTCCTTGTGTTTTCAATTAGCATCTGCCTTGTATTTATAAGACAAACAAGAATATTGTTGCTGAATGCAGCTTGTGTGTGCTTTGTGCTCCTTTGCCCTGTTCAAATGATGAAAGGAAATAAAGTTTGTATTTTATCCAACTACCTGTGCTAAAAAGTGATGGGAACAGTGTTTGTAATTTCTTCTACTTTTTCAGTGACACAAAGTTCAAGCTGCTTATCTAATTGGAGAAAATGCAATGTCAGTTTATCACACTCACTTTGACTATATATGTTGTAGCAAGAGATTGTTTCTCGCTTACGGCCATACCAGCCTGGGTACGCCCGATCTCGTCTGATCTCGGAAGCTAAGCAGGGTCGGGCCTGGTTAGTACTTGGATGGGAGACCGCCTGGGAATACCAGGTGCTGTAAGCATTTTGTCCACGAGGGTGTGCTCTTGCACTATTTCATCAGCAACACTGCCTTGTATTAAGCATTTAATGATGAATTGACTAAATGTCTGTTTTATCAGACTCACTTTGACTATATATGTTGTAGCAAGAGATTGTTTCTCGCTTACGGCCATACCAGCCTGGGTACGCCCGATCTCGTCTGATCTCGGAAGCTAAGCAGGGTCGGGCCTGGTTAGTACTTGGATGGGAGACCGCCTGGGAATACCAGGTGCTGTAAGCATTTTGTCCACGAGGGTGTGCCCCTGCACTATTTCATCAGCAACACTGCCTTGTAGTAAGCATTTAATGATGAATTGACTAAATGCAGCTTCCTGCCTTTTTAATAGGATCAAATTTCCTTGTGTTTTCAATTAGCATCTGCCTTGTATTTATAAGACAAACAAGAATATTGTTGCTGAATGCAGCTTGTGTGTGCTTTGTGCTCCTTTGCCCTGTTCAAATGATGAAAGGAAATAAAGTTTGTATTTTATCCAACTACCTGTGCTAAAAAGTGATGGGAACAGTGTTTGTAATTTCTTCTACTTTTTCAGTGACACAAAGTTCAAGCTGCTTATCTAATTGGTGAAAATGCAATGTCTGTTTATCACACTCACTTTGACTATATATGTTGTAGCAAGAGATTGTTTCTCGCTTACGGCCATACCAGCCTGGGTACGCCCGATCTCGTCTGATCTCGGAAGCTAAGCAGGGTCGGGCCTGGTTAGTACTTGGATGGGAGACCGCCTGGGAATACCAGGTGCTGTAAGCATTTTGTCCACGAGGGTGTGCTCTTGCACTATTTCATCAGCAACACTGCCTTGTATTAAGCATTTAATGATGAATTGACTAAATGTCTGTTTTATCAGACTCACTTTGACTATATATGTTGTAGCAAGAGATTGTATCTCGCTTACGGCCATACCAGCCTGGGTACGCCCGATCTCGTCTGATCTCGGAAGCTAAGCAGGGTCGGGCCTGGTTAGTACTTGGATGGTAGACCGCCTGGGAATACCAGGTGCTGTAAGCATTTTGTTCACGAGGGTGTGCCCCTGCACTATTTCATCAGCAACACTGCCTTGTAGTAAGCATTTAATGATGAATTGACTAAATGCAGCTTCCTGCCTTTTTAATAGGATCAAATTTCCTTGTGTTTTCAATTAGCATCTGCCTTGTATTTATAAGACAAACAAGAATATTGTTGCTGAATGCAGCTTGTGTGTGCTTTGTGCTCCTTTGCCCTGTTCAAATGATGAAAGGAAATAAAGTTTGTATTTTATCCAACTACCTGTGCTAAAAAGTGATGGGAACAGTGTTTGTAATTTCTTCTACTTTTTCAGTGACACAAAGTTCAAGCTGCTTATCTAATTGGAGAAAATGCAATGTCAGTTTATCACACTCACTTTGACTATATATGTTGTAGCAAGAGATTGTTTCTCGCTTACGGCCATACCAGCCTGGGTACGCCCGATCTCGTCTGATCTCGGAAGCTAAGCAGGGTCGGGCCTGGTTAGTACTTGGATGGGAGACCGCCTGGGAATACCAGGTGCTGTAAGCATTTTGTCCACGAGGGTGTGCTCTTGCACTATTTCATCAGCAACACTGCCTTGTATTAAGCATTTAATGATGAATTGACTAAATGTCTGTTTTATCAGACTCACTTTGACTATATATGTTGTAGCAAGAGATTGTTTCTCGCTTACGGCCATACCAGCCTGGGTACGCCCGATCTCGTCTGATCTCGGAAGCTAAGCAGTGTCGGGCCTGGTTAGTACTTGGATGGGAGACCGCCTGGGAATACCAGGTGCTGTAAGCATTTTGTCCACGAGGGTGTGCCCCTGCACTATTTCATCAGCAACACTGCCTTGTAGTAAGCATTTAATGATGAATTGACTAAATGCAGCTTCCTGCCTTTTTAATAGGATCAAATTTCCTTGTGTTTTCAATTAGCATCTGCCTTGTATTTATAAGACAAACAAGAATATTGTTGCTGAATGCAGCTTGTGTGTGCTTTGTGCTCCTTTGCCCTGTTCAAATGATGAAAGGAAATAAAGTTTGTATTTTATCCAACTACCTGTGCTAAAAAGTGATGGGAACAGTGTTTGTAATTTCTTCTACTTTTTCAGTGACACAAAGTTCAAGCTGCTTATCTAATTGGTGAAAATGCAATGTCTGTTTATCACACTCACTTTGACTATATATGTTGTAGCAAGAGATTGTTTCTCGCTTACGGCCATACCAGCCTGGGTACGCCCGATCTCGTCTGATCTCGGAAGCTAAGCAGGGTCGGGCCTGGTTAGTACTTGGATGGGAGACCGCCTGGGAATACCAGGTGCTGTAAGCATTTTGTCCACGAGGGTGTGCTCTTGCACTATTTCATCAGCAACACTGCCTTGTATTAAGCATTTAATGATGAATTGACTAAATGTCTGTTTTATCAGACTCACTTTGACTATATATGTTGTAGCAAGAGATTGTTTCTCGCTTACGGCCATACCAGCCTGGGTACGCCCGATCTCGTCTGATCTCGGAAGCTAAGCAGGGTCGGGCCTGGTTAGTACTTGGATGGGAGACCGCCTGGGAATACCAGGTGCTGTAAGCATTTTGTCCACGAGGGTGTGCCCCTGCACTATTTCATCAGCAACACTGCCTTGTAGTAAGCATTTAATGATGAATTGACTAAATGCAGCTTCCTGCCTTTTTAATAGGATCAAATTTCCTTGTGTTTTCAATTAGCATCTGCCTTGTATTTATAAGACAAACAAGAATATTGTTGCTGAATGCAGCTTGTGTGTGCTTTGTGCTCCTTTGCCCTGTTCAAATGATGAAAGGAAATAAAGTTTGTATTTTATCCAACTACCTGTGCTAAAAAGTGATGGGAACAGTGTTTGTAATTTCTTCTACTTTTTCAGTGACACAAAGTTCAAGCTGCTTATCTAATTGGTGAAAATGCAATGTCTGTTTATCACACTCACTTTGACTATATATGTTGTAGCAAGAGATTGTTTCTCGCTTACGGCCATACCAGCCTGGGTACGCCCGATCTCGTCTGATCTCGGAAGCTAAGCAGGGTCGGGCCTGGTTAGTACTTGGATGGGAGACCGCCTGGGAATACCAGGTGCTGTAAGCATTTTGTCCACGAGGGTGTGCTCTTGCACTATTTCATCAGCAACACTGCCTTGTATTAAGCATTTAATGATGAATTGACTAAATGTCTGTTTTATCAGACTCACTTTGACTATATATGTTGTAGCAAGAGATTGTATCTCGCTTACGGCCATACCAGCCTGGGTACGCCCGATCTCGTCTGATCTCGGAAGCTAAGCAGGGTCGGGCCTTGTTAGTACTTGGATGGTAGACCGCCTGGGAATACCAGGTGCTGTAAGCATTTTGTTCACGAGGGTGTGCCCCTGCACTATTTCATCAGCAACACTGCCTTGTAGTAAGCATTTAATGATGAATTGACTAAATGCAGCTTCCTGCCTTTTTAATAGGATCAAATTTCCTTGTGTTTTCAATTAGCATCTGCCTTGTATTTATAAGACAAACAAGAATATTGTTGCTGAATGCAGCTTGTGTGTGCTTTGTGCTCCTTTGCCCTGTTCAAATGATGAAAGGAAATAAAGTTTGTATTTTATCCAACTACCTGTGCTAAAAAGTGATGGGAACAGTGTTTGTAATTTCTTCTACTTTTTCAGTGACACAAAGTTCAAGCTGCTTATCTAATTGGAGAAAATGCAATGTCAGTTTATCACACTCACTTTGACTATATATGTTGTAGCAAGAGATTGTTTCTCGCTTACGTCTATACCAGCCTGGGTACGCCCGATCTCGTCTGATCTCGGAAGCTAAGCAGGGTCGGGCCTGGTTAGTACTTGGATGGGAGACCGCCTGGGAATACCAGGTGCTGTAAGCATTTTGTCCACGAGGGTGTGCTCTTGCACTATTTCATCAGCAACACTGCCTTGTATTAAGCATTTAATGATGAATTGACTAAATGTCTGTTTTATCAGACTCACTTTGACTATATATGTTGTAGCAAGAGATTGTATCTCGCTTACGGCCATACCAGCCTGGGTACGCCCGATCTCGTCTGATCTCGGAAGCTAAGCAGGGTCGGGCCTGGTTAGTACTTGGATGGGAGACCGCCTGGGAATACCAGGTGCTGTAAGCATTTTGTCCACGAGGGTGTGCTCTTGCACTATTTCATCAGCAACACTGCCTTGTATTAAGCATTTAATGATGAATTGACTAAATGTCTGTTTTATCAGACTCACTTTGACTATATATGTTGTAGCAAGAGATTGTTTCTCGCTTACGGCCATACCAGCCTGGGTACGCCCGATCTCGTCTGATCTCGGAAGCTAAGCAGTGTCGGGCCTGGTTAGTACTTGGATGGGAGACCGCCTGGGAATACCAGGTGCTGTAAGCATTTTGTCCACGAGGGTGTGCCCCTGCACTATTTCATCAGCAACACTGCCTTGTAGTAAGCATTTAATGATGAATTGACTAAATGCAGCTTCCTGCCTTTTTAATAGGATCAAATTTCCTTGTGTTTTCAATTAGCATCTGCCTTGTATTTATAAGACAAACAAGAATATTGTTGCTGAATGCAGCTTGTGTGTGCTTTGTGCTCCTTTGCCCTGTTCAAATGATGAAAGGAAATAAAGTTTGTATTTTATCCAACTACCTGTGCTAAAAAGTGATGGGAACAGTGTTTGTAATTTCTTCTACTTTTTCAGTGACACAAAGTTCAAGCTGCTTATCTAATTGGTGAAAATGCAATGTCTGTTTATCACACTCACTTTGACTATATATGTTGTAGCAAGAGATTGTTTCTCGCTTACGGCCATACCAGCCTGGGTACGCCCGATCTCGTCTGATCTCGGAAGCTAAGCAGGGTCGGGCCTGGTTAGTACTTGGATGGGAGACCGCCTGGGAATACCAGGTGCTGTAAGCATTTTGTCCACGAGGGTGTGCTCTTGCACTATTTCATCAGCAACACTGCCTTGTATTAAGCATTTAATGATGAATTGACTAAATGTCTGTTTTATCAGACTCACTTTGACTATATATGTTGTAGCAAGAGATTGTATCTCGCTTACGGCCATACCAGCCTGGGTACGCCCGATCTCGTCTGATCTCGGAAGCTAAGCAGGGTCGGGCCTGGTTAGTACTTGGATGGTAGACCGCCTGGGAATACCAGGTGCTGTAAGCATTTTGTTCACGAGGGTGTGCCCCTGCACTATTTCATCAGCAACACTGCCTTGTAGTAAGCATTTAATGATGAATTGACTAAATGCAGCTTCCTGCCTTTTTAATAGGATCAAATTTCCTTGTGTTTTCAATTAGCATCTGCCTTGTATTTATAAGACAAACAAGAATATTGTTGCTGAATGCAGCTTGTGTGTGCTTTGTGCTCCTTTGCCCTGTTCAAATGATGAAAGGAAATAAAGTTTGTATTTTATCCAACTACCTGTGCTAAAAAGTGATGGGAACAGTGTTTGTAATTTCTTCTACTTTTTCAGTGACACAAAGTTCAAGCTGCTTATCTAATTGGAGAAAATGCAATGTCTGTTTATCACACTCACTTTGACTATATATGTTGTAGCAAGAGATTGTTTCTCGCTTACGGCCATACCAGCCTGGGTACGCCCGATCTCGTCTGATCTCGGAAGCTAAGCAGGGTCGGGCCTGGTTAGTACTTGGATGGGAGACCGCCTGGGAATACCAGGTGCTGTAAGCATTTTGTCCACGAGGGTGTGCTCTTGCACTATTTCATCAGCAACACTGCCTTGTATTAAGCATTTAATGATGAATTGACTAAATGTCTGTTTTATCAGACTCACTTTGACTATATATGTTGTAGCAAGAGATTGTATCTCGCTTACGGCCATACCAGCCTGGGTACGCCCGATCTCGTCTGATCTCGGAAGCTAAGCAGGGTCGG
Source organism: Salmo salar (assembly GCF_965601325.2). Taxonomy (NCBI): domain Eukaryota; kingdom Metazoa; phylum Chordata; class Actinopteri; order Salmoniformes; family Salmonidae; genus Salmo; species Salmo salar. The sequence goes on from NC_138298.1 coordinate 666,064, forward strand.
GCCTGGTTAGTACTTGGATGGGAGACCGCCTGGGAATACCAGGTGCTGTAAGCATTTTGTCCACGAGGGTGTGCTCTTGCACTGTTTCATCAGCAACACTGCCTTGTATTAAGCATTTAATGATGAATTGACTAAATGTCTGTTTTATCAGACTCACTTTGACTATATATGTTGTAGCAAGAGATTGTTTCTCGCTTACGGCCATACCAGCCTGGGTACGCCCGATCTCGTCTGATCTCGGAAGCTAAGCAGGGTCGGGCCTGGTTAGTACTTGGATGGGAGACCGCCTGGGAATACCAGGTGCTGTAAGCATTTTGTCCACGAGGGTGTGCCCCTGCACTATTTCATCAGCAACACTGCCTTGTAGTAAGCATTTAATGATGAATTGACTAAATGCAGCTTCCTGCCTTTTTAATAGGATCAAATTTCCTTGTGTTTTCAATTAGCATCTGCCTTGTATTTATAAGACAAACAAGAATATTGTTGCTGAATGCAGCTTGTGTGTGCTTTGTGCTCCTTTGCCCTGTTCAAATGATGAAAGGAAATAAAGTTTGTATTTTATCCAACTACCTGTGCTAAAAAGTGATGGGAACAGTGTTTGTAATTTCTTCCACTTTTTCAGTGACACAAAGTTCAAGCTGCTTATCTAATTGGTGAAAATGCAATGTCTGTTTATCACACTCACTTTGACTATATATGTTGTAGCAAGAGATTGTTTCTCGCTTACGGCCATACCAGCCTGGGTACGCCCGATCTCGTCTGATCTCGGAAGCTAAGCAGGGTCGGGCCTGGTTAGTACTTGGATGGGAGACCGCCTGGGAATACCAGGTGCTGTAAGCATTTTGTCCACGAGGGTGTGCTCTTGCACTATTTCATCAGCAACACTGCCTTGTATTAAGCATTTAATGATGAATTGACTAAATGTCTGTTTTATCAGACTCACTTTGACTATATATGTTGTAGCAAGAGGTTGTTTCTCGCTTACGGCCATACCAGCCTGGGTACGCCCGATCTCGTCTGATCTCGGAAGCTAAGCAGTGTCGGGCCTGGTTAGTACTTGGATGGGAGACCGCCTGGGAATACCAGGTGCTGTAAGCATTTTGTCCACGAGGGTGTGCCCCTGCACTATTTCATCAGCAACACTGCCTTGTAGTAAGCATTTAATGATGAATTGACTAAATGCAGCTTCCTGCCTTTTTAATAGGATCAAATTTCCTTGTGTTTTCGATTAGCATCTGCCTTGTATTTATAAGACAAACAAGAATATTGTTGCTGAATGCAGCTTGTGTGTGCTTTGTGCTCCTTTGCCCTGTTCAAATGATGAAAGGAAATAAAGTTTGTATTTTATCCAACTACCTGTGCTAAAAAGTGATGGGAACAGTGTTTGTAATTTCTTCTACTTTTTCAGTGACACAAAGTTCAAGCTGCTTATCTAAT
>NC_138298.1:672500-715000 GCF_965601325.2 Salmo salar
AGACTCACTTTGACTATATATGTTGTAGCAAGAGATTGTATCTCGCTTACGGCCATACCAGCCTGGGTACGCCCGATCTCGTCTGATCTCGGAAGCTAAGCAGGGTCGGGCCTGGTTAGTACTTGGATGGTAGACCGCCTGGGAATACCAGGTGCTGTAAGCATTTTGTTCACGAGGGTGTGCCCCTGCACTATTTCATCAGCAACACTGCCTTGTAGTAAGCATTTAATGATGAATTGACTAAATGCAGCTTCCTGCCTTTTTAATAGGATCAAATTTCCTTGTGTTTTCAATTAGCATCTGCCTTGTATTTATAAGACAAACAAGAATATTGTTGCTGAATGCAGCTTGTGTGTGCTTTGTGCTCCTTTGCCCTGTTCAAATGATGAAAGGAAATAAAGTTTGTATTTTATCCAACTACCTGTGCTAAAAAGTGATGGGAACAGTGTTTGTAATTTCTTCTACTTTTTCAGTGACACAAAGTTCAAGCTGCTTATCTAATTGGTGAAAATGCAATGTCTGTTTATCACACTCACTTTGACTATATATGTTGTAGCAAGAGATTGTTTCTCGCTTACGGCCATACCAGCCTGGGTACGCCCGATCTCGTCTGATCTCGGAAGCTAAGCAGGGTCGGGCCTGGTTAGTACTTGGATGGGAGACCGCCTGGGAATACCAGGTGCTGTAAGCATTTTGTCCACGAGGGTGTGCTCTTGCACTATTTCATCAGCAACACTGCCTTGTATTAAGCATTTAATGATGAATTGACTAAATGTCTGTTTTATCAGACTCACTTTGACTATATATGTTGTAGCAAGAGATTGTTTCTCGCTTACGGCCATACCAGCCTGGGTACGCCCGATCTCGTCTGATCTCGGAAGCTAAGCAGTGTCGGGCCTGGTTAGTACTTGGATGGGAGACCGCCTGGGAATACCAGGTGCTGTAAGCATTTTGTCCACGAGGGTGTGCCCCTGCACTATTTCATCAGCAACACTGCCTTGTAGTAAGCATTTAATGATGAATTGACTAAATGCAGCTTCCTGCCTTTTTAATAGGATCAAATTTCCTTGTGTTTTCAATTAGCATCTGCCTTGTATTTATAAGACAAACAAGAATATTGTTGCTGAATGCAGCTTGTGTGTGCTTTGTGCTCCTTTGCCCTGTTCAAATGATGAAAGGAAATAAAGTTTGTATTTTATCCAACTACCTGTGCTAAAAAGTGATGGGAACAGTGTTTGTAATTTCTTCTACTTTTTCAGTGACACAAAGTTCAAGCTGCTTATCTAATTGGTGAAAATGCAATGTCTGTTTATCACACTCACTTTGACTATATATGTTGTAGCAAGAGATTGTATCTCGCTTACGGCCATACCAGCCTGGGTACGCCCGATCTCGTCTGATCTCGGAAGCTAAGCAGGGTCGGGCCTGGTTAGTACTTGGATGGTAGACCGCCTGGGAATACCAGGTGCTGTAAGCATTTTGTTCACGAGGGTGTGCCCCTGCACTATTTCATCAGCAACACTGCCTTGTAGTAAGCATTTAATGATGAATTGACTAAATGCAGCTTCCTGCCTTTTTAATAGGATCAAATTTCCTTGTGTTTTCAATTAGCATCTGCCTTGTATTTATAAGACAAACAAGAATATTGTTGCTGAATGCAGCTTGTGTGTGCTTTGTGCTCCTTTGCCCTGTTCAAATGATGAAAGGAAATAAAGTTTGTATTTTATCCAACTACCTGTGCTAAAAAGTGATGGGAACAGTGTTTGTAATTTCTTCTACTTTTTCAGTGACACAAAGTTCAAGCTGCTTATCTAATTGTTGAAAATGCAATGTCTGTTTATCACACTCACTTTGACTATATATGTTGTAGCAAGAGATTGTTTCTCGCTTACGGCCATACCAGCCTGGGTACGCCCGATCTCGTCTGATCTCGGAAGCTAAGCAGGGTCGGGCCTGGTTAGTACTTGGATGGGAGACCGCCTGGGAATACCAGGTGCTGTAAGCATTTTGTCCACGAGGGTGTGCTCTTGCACTATTTCATCAGCAACACTGCCTTGTATTAAGCATTTAATGATGAATTGACTAAATGTCTGTTTTATCAGACTCACTTTGACTATATATGTTGTAGCAAGAGATTGTTTCTCGCTTACGGCCATACCAGCCTGGGTACGCCCGATCTCGTCTGATCTCGGAAGCTAAGCAGGGTCGGGCCTGGTTAGTACTTGGATGGGAGACCGCCTGGGAATACCAGGTGCTGTAAGCATTTTGTCCACGAGGGTGTGCCCCTGCACTATTTCATCAGTAACACTGCCTTGTAGTAAGCATTTAATGATGAATTGACTAAATGCAGCTTCCTGCCTTTTTAATAGGATCAAATTTCCTTGTGTTTTCAATTAGCATCTGCCTTGTATTTATAAGACAAACAAGAATATTGTTGCTGAATGCAGCTTGTGTGTGCTTTGTGCTCCTTTGCCCTGTTCAAATGATGAAAGGAAATAAAGTTTGTATTTTATCCAACTACCTGTGCTAAAAAGTGATGGGAACAGTGTTTGTAATTTCTTCTACTTTTTCAGTGACACAAAGTTCAAGCTGCTTATCTAATTGGTGAAAATGCAATGTCTGTTTATCACACTCACTTTGACTATATATGTTGTAGCAAGAGATTGTTTCTCGCTTACGGCCATACCAGCCTGGGTACGCCCGATCTCGTCTGATCTCGGAAGCTAAGCAGGGTCAGGCCTGGTTAGTACTTGGATGGGAGACCGCCTGGGAATACCAGGTGCTGTAAGCCTTTTGTCCACGAGGGTGTGCTCTTGCACTATTTCATCAGCAACACTGCCTTGTATTAAGCATTTAATGATGAATTGACTAAATGTCTGTTTTATCAGACTCACTTTGACTATATATGTTGTAGCAAGAGATTGTATCTCGCTTACGGCCATACCAGCCTGGGTACGCCCGATCTCGTCTGATCTCGGAAGCTAAGCAGGGTCGGGCCTGGTTAGTACTTGGATGGTAGACCGCCTGGGAATACCAGGTGCTGTAAGCATTTTGTTCACGAGGGTGTGCCCCTGCACTATTTCATCAGCAACACTGCCTTGTAGTAAGCATTTAATGATGAATTGACTAAATGCAGCTTCCTGCCTTTTTAATAGGATCAAATTTCCTTGTGTTTTCAATTAGCATCTGCCTTGTATTTATAAGACAAACAAGAATATTGTTGCTGAATGCAGCTTGTGTGTGCTTTGTGCTCCTTTGCCCTGTTCAAATGATGAAAGGAAATAAAGTTTGTATTTTATCCAACTACCTGTGCTAAAAAGTGATGGGAACAGTGTTTGTAATTTCTTCTACTTTTTCAGTGACACAAAGTTCAAGCTGCTTATCTAATTGTTGAAAATGCAATGTCTGTTTATCACACTCACTTTGACTATATATGTTGTAGCAAGAGATTGTTTCTCTCTTACGGCCATACCATCCTGGGTACGCCCGATCTCATCTGATCTCGGAAGCTAAGCAGGGTCGGGCCTGGTTAGTACTTGGATGGGAGACCGCCTGGGAATACCAGGTGCTGTAAGCATTTTGTCCACGAGGGTGTGCTCTTGCACTATTTCATCAGCAACACTGCCTTGTATTAAGCATTTAATGATGAATTGACTAAATGTCTGTTTTATCAGACTCACTTTGACTATATATGTTGTAGCAAGAGATTGTATCTCGCTTACGGCCATACCAGCCTGGGTACGCCCGATCTCGTCTGATCTCGGAAGCTAAGCAGGGTCGGGCCTGGTTAGTACTTGGATGGGAGACCGCCTGGGAATACCAGGTGCTGTAAGCATTTTGTCCACGAGGGTGTGCTCTTGCACTATTTCATCAGCAACACTGCCTTGTATTAAGCATTTAATGATGAATTGACTAAATGTCTGTTTTATCAGACTCACTTTGACTATATATGTTGTAGCAAGAGATTGTTTCTCGCTTACGGCCATACCAGCCTGGGTACGCCCGATCTCGTCTGATCTCGGAAGCTAAGCAGGGTCGGGCCTGGTTAGTACTTGGATGGGAGACCGCCTGGGAATACCAGGTGCTGTAAGCATTTTGTCCACGAGGGTGTGCTCTTGCACTATTTCATCAGCAACACTGCCTTGTATTAAGCATTTAATGATGAATTGACTAAATGTCTGTTTTATCAGACTCACTTTGACTATATATGTTGTAGCAAGAGATTGTATCGCGCTTACGGCCATACCAGCCTGGGTACGCCCGATCTCGTCTGATCTCGGAAGCTAAGCAGGGTCGGGCCTGGTTAGTACTTGGATGGGAGACCGCCTGGGAATACCAGGTGCTGTAAGCATTTTGTCCACGAGGGTGTGCTCTTGCACTATTTCATCAGCAACACTGCCTTGTATTAAGCATTTAATGATGAATTGACTAAATGTCTGTTTTATCAGACTCACTTTGACTATATATGTTGTAGCAAGAGATTGTTTCTCGCTTACGGCCATACCAGCCTGGGTACGCCCGATCTCGTCTGATCTCGGAAGCTAAGCAGGGTCGGGCCTGGTTAGTACTTGGATGGGAGACCGCCTGGGAATACCAGGTGCTGTAAGCATTTTGTCCACGAGGGTGTGCCCCTGCACTATTTCATCAGCAACACTGCCTTGTAGTAAGCATTTAATGATGAATTGACTAAATGCAGCTTCCTGCCTTTTTAATAGGATCAAATTTCCTTGTGTTTTCAATTAGCATCTGCCTTGTATTTATAAGACAAACAAGAATATTGTTGCTGAATGCAGCTTGTGTGTGCTTTGTGCTCCTTTGCCCTGTTCAAATGATGAAAGGAAATAAAGTTTGTATTTTATCCAACTACCTGTGCTAAAAAGTGATGGGAACAGTGTTTGTAATTTCTTCTACTTTTTCAGTGACACAAAGTTCAAGCTGCTTATCTAATTGGTGAAAATGCAATGTCTGTTTATCACACTCACTTTGACTATATATGTTGTAGCAAGAGATTGTTTCTCGCTTACGGCCATACCAGCCTGGGTACGCCCGATCTCGTCTGATCTCGGAAGCTAAGCAGGGTCGGGCCTGGTTAGTACTTGGATGGGAGACCGCCTGGGAATACCAGGTGCTGTAAGCATTTTGTCCACGAGGGTGTGCTCTTGCACTATTTCATCAGCAACACTGCCTTGTATTAAGCATTTAATGATGAATTGACTAAATGTCTGTTTTATCAGACTCACTTTGACTATATATGTTGTAGCAAGAGATTGTTTCTCGCTTACGGCCATACCAGCCTGGGTACGCCCGATCTCGTCTGATCTCGGAAGCTAAGCAGTGTCGGGCCTGGTTAGTACTTGGATGGGAGACCGCCTGGGAATACCAGGTGCTGTAAGCATTTTGTCCACGAGGGTGTGCCCCTGCACTATTTCATCAGCAACACTGCCTTGTAGTAAGCATTTAATGATGAATTGACTAAATGCAGCTTCCTGCCTTTTTAATAGGATCAAATTTCCTTGTGTTTTCAATTAGCATCTGCCTTGTATTTATAAGACAAACAAGAATATTGTTGCTGAATGCAGCTTGTGTGTGCTTTGTGCTCCTTTGCCCTGTTCAAATGATGAAAGGAAATAAAGTTTGTATTTTATCCAACTACCTGTGCTAAAAAGTGATGGGAACAGTGTTTGTAATTTCTTCTACTTTTTCAGTGACACAAAGTTCAAGCTGCTTATCTAATTGGTGAAAATGCAATGTCTGTTTATCACACTCACTTTGACTATATATGTTGTAGCAAGAGATTGTATCTCGCTTACGGCCATACCAGCCTGGGTACGCCCGATCTCGTCTGATCTCGGAAGCTAAGCAGGGTCGGGCCTGGTTAGTACTTGGATGGTAGACCGCCTGGGAATACCAGGTGCTGTAAGCATTTTGTTCACGAGGGTGTGCCCCTGCACTATTTCATCAGCAACACTGCCTTGTAGTAAGCATTTAATGATGAATTGACTAAATGCAGCTTCCTGCCTTTTTAATAGGATCAAATTTCCTTGTGTTTTCAATTAGCATCTGCCTTGTATTTATAAGACAAACAAGAATATTGTTGCTGAATGCAGCTTGTGTGTGCTTTGTGCTCCTTTGCCCTGTTCAAATGATGAAAGGAAATAAAGTTTGTATTTTATCCAACTACCTGTGCTAAAAAGTGATGGGAACAGTGTTTGTAATTTCTTCTACTTTTTCAGTGACACAAAGTTCAAGCTGCTTATCTAATTGTTGAAAATGCAATGTCTGTTTATCACACTCACTTTGACTATATATGTTGTAGCAAGAGATTGTTTCTCGCTTACGGCCATACCAGCCTGGGTACGCCCGATCTCGTCTGATCTCGGAAGCTAAGCAGGGTCGGGCCTGGTTAGTACTTGGATGGGAGACCGCCTGGGAATACCAGGTGCTGTAAGGATTTTGTCCACGAGGGTGTGCTCTTGCACTATTTCATCAGCAACACTGCCTTGTATTAAGCATTTAATGATGAATTGACTAAATGTCTGTTTTATCAGACTCACTTTGACTATATATGTTGTAGCAAGAGATTGTTTCTCGCTTACGGCCATACCAGCCTGGGTACGCCCGATCTCGTCTGATCTCGGAAGCTAAGCAGGGTCGGGCCTGGTTAGTACTTGGATGGGAGACCGCCTGGGAATACCAGGTGCTGTAAGCATTTTGTCCACGAGGGTGTGCCCCTGCACTATTTCATCAGTAACACTGCCTTGTAGTAAGCATTTAATGATGAATTGACTAAATGCAGCTTCCTGCCTTTTTAATAGGATCAAATTTCCTTGTGTTTTCAATTAGCATCTGCCTTGTATTTATAAGACAAACAAGAATATTGTTGCTGAATGCAGCTTGTGTGTGCTTTGTGCTCCTTTGCCCTGTTCAAATGATGAAAGGAAATAAAGTTTGTATTTTATCCAACTACCTGTGCTAAAAAGTGATGGGAACAGTGTTTGTAATTTCTTCTACTTTTTCAGTGACACAAAGTTCAAGCTGCTTATCTAATTGGTGAAAATGCAATGTCTGTTTATCACACTCACTTTGACTATATATGTTGTAGCAAGAGATTGTTTCTCGCTTACGGCCATACCAGCCTGGGTACGCCCGATCTCGTCTGATCTCGGAAGCTAAGCAGGGTCAGGCCTGGTTAGTACTTGGATGGGAGACCGCCTGGGAATACCAGGTGCTGTAAGCCTTTTGTCCACGAGGGTGTGCTCTTGCACTATTTCATCAGCAACACTGCCTTGTATTAAGCATTTAATGATGAATTGACTAAATGTCTGTTTTATCAGACTCACTTTGACTATATATGTTGTAGCAAGAGATTGTATCTCGCTTACGGCCATACCAGCCTGGGTACGCCCGATCTCGTCTGATCTCGGAAGCTAAGCAGGGTCGGGCCTGGTTAGTACTTGGATGGTAGACCGCCTGGGAATACCAGGTGCTGTAAGCATTTTGTTCACGAGGGTGTGCCCCTGCACTATTTCATCAGCAACACTGCCTTGTAGTAAGCATTTAATGATGAATTGACTAAATGCAGCTTCCTGCCTTTTTAATAGGATCAAATTTCCTTGTGTTTTCAATTAGCATCTGCCTTGTATTTATAAGACAAACAAGAATATTGTTGCTGAATGCAGCTTGTGTGTGCTTTGTGCTCCTTTGCCCTGTTCAAATGATGAAAGGAAATAAAGTTTGTATTTTATCCAACTACCTGTGCTAAAAAGTGATGGGAACAGTGTTTGTAATTTCTTCTACTTTTTCAGTGACACAAAGTTCAAGCTGCTTATCTAATTGTTGAAAATGCAATGTCTGTTTATCACACTCACTTTGACTATATATGTTGTAGCAAGAGATTGTTTCTCTCTTACGGCCATACCATCCTGGGTACGCCCGATCTCATCTGATCTCGGAAGCTAAGCAGGGTCGGGCCTGGTTAGTACTTGGATGGGAGACCGCCTGGGAATACCAGGTGCTGTAAGCATTTTGTCCACGAGGGTGTGCTCTTGCACTATTTCATCAGCAACACTGCCTTGTATTAAGCATTTAATGATGAATTGACTAAATGTCTGTTTTATCAGACTCACTTTGACTATATATGTTGTAGCAAGAGATTGTATCTCGCTTACGGCCATACCAGCCTGGGTACGCCCGATCTCGTCTGATCTCGGAAGCTAAGCAGGGTCGGGCCTGGTTAGTACTTGGATGGGAGACCGCCTGGGAATACCAGGTGCTGTAAGCATTTTGTCCACGAGGGTGTGCTCTTGCACTATTTCATCAGCAACACTGCCTTGTATTAAGCATTTAATGATGAATTGACTAAATGTCTGTTTTATCAGACTCACTTTGACTATATATGTTGTAGCAAGAGATTGTTTCTCGCTTACGGCCATACCAGCCTGGGTACGCCCGATCTCGTCTGATCTCGGAAGCTAAGCAGGGTCGGGCCTGGTTAGTACTTGGATGGGAGACCGCCTGGGAATACCAGGTGCTGTAAGCATTTTGTCCACGAGGGTGTGCTCTTGCACTATTTCATCAGCAACACTGCCTTGTATTAAGCATTTAATGATGAATTGACTAAATGTCTGTTTTATCAGACTCACTTTGACTATATATGTTGTAGCAAGAGATTGTATCGCGCTTACGGCCATACCAGCCTGGGTACGCCCGATCTCGTCTGATCTCGGAAGCTAAGCAGGGTCGGGCCTGGTTAGTACTTGGATGGGAGACCGCCTGGGAATACCAGGTGCTGTAAGCATTTTGTCCACGAGGGTGTGCTCTTGCACTATTTCATCAGCAACACTGCCTTGTATTAAGCATTTAATGATGAATTGACTAAATGTCTGTTTTATCAGACTCACTTTGACTATATATGTTGTAGCAAGAGATTGTTTCTCGCTTACGGCCATACCAGCCTGGGTACGCCCGATCTCGTCTGATCTCGGAAGCTAAGCAGGGTCGGGCCTGGTTAGTACTTGGATGGGAGACCGCCTGGGAATACCAGGTGCTGTAAGCATTTTGTCCACGAGGGTGTGCCCCTGCACTATTTCATCAGCAACACTGCCTTGTAGTAAGCATTTAATGATGAATTGACTAAATGCAGCTTCCTGCCTTTTTAATAGGATCAAATTTCCTTGTGTTTTCAATTAGCATCTGCCTTGTATTTATAAGACAAACAAGAATATTGTTGCTGAATGCAGCTTGTGTGTGCTTTGTGCTCCTTTGCCCTGTTCAAATGATGAAAGGAAATAAAGTTTGTATTTTATCCAACTACCTGTGCTAAAAAGTGATGGGAACAGTGTTTGTAATTTCTTCTACTTTTTCAGTGACACAAAGTTCAAGCTGCTTATCTAATTGGTGAAAATGCAATGTCTGTTTATCACACTCACTTTGACTATATATGTTGTAGCAAGAGATTGTTTCTCGCTTACGGCCATACCAGCCTGGGTACGCCCGATCTCGTCTGATCTCGGAAGCTAAGCAGGGTCAGGCCTGGTTAGTACTTGGATGGGAGACCGCCTGGGAATACCAGGTGCTGTAAGCATTTTGTCCACGAGGGTGTGCTCTTGCACTATTTCATCAGCAACACTGCCTTGTATTAAGCATTTAATGATGAATTGACTAAATGTCTGTTTTATCAGACTCACTTTGACTATATATGTTGTAGCAAGAGATTGTTTCTCGCTTACGGCCATACCAGCCTGGGTACGCCCGATCTCGTCTGATCTCGGAAGCTAAGCAGGGTCGGGCCTGGTTAGTACTTGGATGGGAGACCGCCTGGGAATACCAGGTGCTGTAAGCATTTTGTCCACGAGGGTGTGCTCTTGCACTATTTCATCAGCAACACTGCCTTGTATTAAGCATTTAATGATGAATTGACTAAATGTCTGTTTTATCAGACTCACTTTGACTATATATGTTGTAGCAAGAGATTGTATCTCGCTTACGGCCATACCAGCCTGGGTACGCCCGATCTCGTCTGATCTCGGAAGCTAAGCAGGGTCGGGCCTGGTTAGTACTTGGATGGTAGACCGCCTGGGAATACCAGGTGCTGTAAGCATTTTGTTCACGAGGGTGTGCCCCTGCACTATTTCATCAGCAACACTGCCTTGTAGTAAGCATTTAATGATGAATTGACTAAATGCAGCTTCCTGCCTTTTTAATAGGATCAAATTTCCTTGTGTTTTCAATTAGCATCTGCCTTGTATTTATAAGACAAACAAGAATATTGTTGCTGAATGCAGCTTGTGTGTGCTTTGTGCTCCTTTGCCCTGTTCAAATGATGAAAGGAAATAAAGTTTGTATTTTATCCAACTACCTGTGCTAAAAAGTGATGGGAACAGTGTTTGTAATTTCTTCTACTTTTTCAGTGACACAAAGTTCAAGCTGCTTATCTAATTGTTGAAAATGCAATGTCTGTTTATCACACTCACTTTGACTATATATGTTGTAGCAAGAGATTGTTTCTCTCTTACGGCCATACCATCCTGGGTACGCCCGATCTCATCTGATCTCGGAAGCTAAGCAGGGTCGGGCCTGGTTAGTACTTGGATGGGAGACCGCCTGGGAATACCAGGTGCTGTAAGCATTTTGTCCACGAGGGTGTGCTCTTGCACTATTTCATCAGCAACACTGCCTTGTATTAAGCATTTAATGATGAATTGACTAAATGTCTGTTTTATCAGACTCACTTTGACTATATATGTTGTAGCAAGAGATTGTATCTCGCTTACGGCCATACCAGCCTGGGTACGCCCGATCTCGTCTGATCTCGGAAGCTAAGCAGGGTCGGGCCTGGTTAGTACTTGGATGGGAGACCGCCTGGGAATACCAGGTGCTGTAAGCATTTTGTCCACGAGGGTGTGCTCTTGCACTATTTCATCAGCAACACTGCCTTGTATTAAGCATTTAATGATGAATTGACTAAATGTCTGTTTTATCAGACTCACTTTGACTATATATGTTGTAGCAAGAGATTGTTTCTCGCTTACGGCCATACCAGCCTGGGTACGCCCGATCTCGTCTGATCTCGGAAGCTAAGCAGGGTCGGGCCTGGTTAGTACTTGGATGGGAGACCGCCTGGGAATACCAGGTGCTGTAAGCATTTTGTCCACGAGGGTGTGCTCTTGCACTATTTCATCAGCAACACTGCCTTGTATTAAGCATTTAATGATGAATTGACTAAATGTCTGTTTTATCAGACTCACTTTGACTATATATGTTGTAGCAAGAGATTGTATCGCGCTTACGGCCATACCAGCCTGGGTACGCCCGATCTCGTCTGATCTCGGAAGCTAAGCAGGGTCGGGCCTGGTTAGTACTTGGATGGGAGACCGCCTGGGAATACCAGGTGCTGTAAGCATTTTGTCCACGAGGGTGTGCTCTTGCACTATTTCATCAGCAACACTGCCTTGTATTAAGCATTTAATGATGAATTGACTAAATGTCTGTTTTATCAGACTCACTTTGACTATATATGTTGTAGCAAGAGATTGTTTCTCGCTTACGGCCATACCAGCCTGGGTACGCCCGATCTCGTCTGATCTCGGAAGCTAAGCAGGGTCGGGCCTGGTTAGTACTTGGATGGGAGACCGCCTGGGAATACCAGGTGCTGTAAGCATTTTGTCCACGAGGGTGTGCCCCTGCACTATTTCATCAGCAACACTGCCTTGTAGTAAGCATTTAATGATGAATTGACTAAATGCAGCTTCCTGCCTTTTTAATAGGATCAAATTTCCTTGTGTTTTCAATTAGCATCTGCCTTGTATTTATAAGACAAACAAGAATATTGTTGCTGAATGCAGCTTGTGTGTGCTTTGTGCTCCTTTGCCCTGTTCAAATGATGAAAGGAAATAAAGTTTGTATTTTATCCAACTACCTGTGCTAAAAAGTGATGGGAACAGTGTTTGTAATTTCTTCTACTTTTTCAGTGACACAAAGTTCAAGCTGCTTATCTAATTGGTGAAAATGCAATGTCTGTTTATCACACTCACTTTGACTATATATGTTGTAGCAAGAGATTGTTTCTCGCTTACGGCCATACCAGCCTGGGTACGCCCGATCTCGTCTGATCTCGGAAGCTAAGCAGGGTCAGGCCTGGTTAGTACTTGGATGGGAGACCGCCTGGGAATACCAGGTGCTGTAAGCATTTTGTCCACGAGGGTGTGCTCTTGCACTATTTCATCAGCAACACTGCCTTGTATTAAGCATTTAATGATGAATTGACTAAATGTCTGTTTTATCAGACTCACTTTGACTATATATGTTGTAGCAAGAGATTGTTTCTCGCTTACGGCCATACCAGCCTGGGTACGCCCGATCTCGTCTGATCTCGGAAGCTAAGCAGGGTCGGGCCTGGTTAGTACTTGGATGGGAGACCGCCTGGGAATACCAGGTGCTGTAAGCATTTTGTCCACGAGGGTGTGCTCTTGCACTATTTCATCAGCAACACTGCCTTGTATTAAGCATTTAATGATGAATTGACTAAATGTCTGTTTTATCAGACTCACTTTGACTATATATGTTGTAGCAAGAGATTGTATCTCGCTTACGGCCATACCAGCCTGGGTACGCCCGATCTCGTCTGATCTCGGAAGCTAAGCAGGGTCGGGCCTGGTTAGTACTTGGATGGTAGACCGCCTGGGAATACCAGGTGCTGTAAGCATTTTGTTCACGAGGGTGTGCCCCTGCACTATTTCATCAGCAACACTGCCTTGTAGTAAGCATTTAATGATGAATTGACTAAATGCAGCTTCCTGCCTTTTTAATAGGATCAAATTTCCTTGTGTTTTCAATTAGCATCTGCCTTGTATTTATAAGACAAACAAGAATATTGTTGCTGAATGCAGCTTGTGTGTGCTTTGTGCTCCTTTGCCCTGTTCAAATGATGAAAGGAAATAAAGTTTGTATTTTATCCAACTACCTGTGCTAAAAAGTGATGGGAACAGTGTTTGTAATTTCTTCTACTTTTTCAGTGACACAAAGTTCAAGCTGCTTATCTAATTGTTGAAAATGCAATGTCTGTTTATCACACTCACTTTGACTATATATGTTGTAGCAAGAGATTGTTTCTCTCTTACGGCCATACCAGCCTGGGTACGCCCGATCTCATCTGATCTCGGAAGCTAAGCAGGGTCGGGCCTGGTTAGTACTTCGATGGGAGACCGCCTGGGAATACCAGGTGCTGTAAGCATTTTGTCCACGAGGGTGTGCTCTTGCACTATTTCATCAGCAACACTGCCTTGTATTAAGCATTTAATGATGAATTGACTAAATATCTGTTTTATCAGACTCACTTTGACTATATATGTTGTAGCAAGAGATTGTATCTCGCTTACGGCCATACCAGCCTGGGGGCGCTAATCCTTGATTGGAGAAGTGACGACAGGTGCGAGTAATTGAGCTGTGAGTGTTTGCTTGAGAGTGTTTGCTCGAGAGCTATTTTCGTTTCTTTTTTTGGTTTTTGCAATATAATTTATTGTTTTTTTATTTGGATAGTTTTTAGTTTTGTTTAGTTTTCCCCCCCTGCAGTTTTGCTGCCTGGGGGAGGTTTTTTCGCTTTCATTTTTGATTTACAATGACGGACAACATGGCAACGACAAACGGAACGGACAAAGACAACGAAAATGCGCAACGGAAGGAAAACGAAAATAAAGAAGGAATGAAATATGGCAAAGAATACACGGTGGCAATTGAGTTGGTGGGAGAAGAAAAGATGACGACGATGGAATTACTGCGAGCAATTAAGGAGATGTGTGGAGAGGTGGTGGGATGCCGAATGAAAGGCGAGAAGAAGTATGAAATTACGATGAAAAACGGAAAAGGTAAAGAACGGCTAATGGACGGTTTAAGGATAAAGGACACCAGGATTATGGCGAGAGATGTGAATGTAAATGAATTGGTGGTGTCTTTTATGAATCTCCCGGTATACATCGAAGACAAAGTTATACTGGACAAGCTGAGTAGCTGGGGAGTAACGGCCGTCTCGGAGATAAGGAGGAGAGTTTGGCCTGGAACGGAGGTGGTTGACGGAACACGGTTTTGTAAAGTTAAATTTACGGAAAAAGTAAAATCATTGCCATATTCCACAAAAATTGAGACGCTGGAAGGAGCTGAATACTTCAGGGTGATCCATGACAAGCAGGTCAGAGTTTGTCGATTGTGTATACAACCTGGGCACATAGTTAAAGATTGCCCTGAATTCAAGTGTTTCAAGTGCGGCAATCAAGGCCATTATGCGAGAGAGTGTGTCGGAGAGAAGGAAAGGAATGTTTGTGGAAGATGCAGAAAGAGATTGGCGGAGTGCAACTGTGGAGAAGTTATGACTGAAGAGGGGAGTCAAGTACTATTCGAGGAAGCAGTTGTATCATCGCAAGAAGGAGAAGAAGATGGAGGAGAGGACGTGGTGGAAGGTGGAGAGACGGAGGAAGGAAGAAGGGAGAAGAAAGAAGACCAGAAGATTAACGAAATTGGGAGCAGTATGGATTCGGAAATAAGAAGGTGGAGTTTTCAGGAGGAGAGGGGAAGTGGATTGGGGGGAAGCACGGGGGACTCACGGGTTTTGGGGGAAAGCACAGCACAAACAAGTACCTCGGGGGGTGAAGAAATGGAGAGGGTCTTAAGTTTAATGACAATAACAGAGACGGGTATGAACACGGGGAGCACAACGACTACTACACGTGAGACGGAGATGAACATTCCAGAAACGGCGGAGAACACGGGGAGCACAACGAACATTCCAGAATCGGCGATGAACACGGGGAGCACAACGAGCATTCCAGAATCGGCGATGAACACGGGGAGCACAACGGATGAGGGTGTAAAGAAGAAAAGTTGGCTGGATGAAATGGACTTGGAGGAGATATCGGACTCGGATGATGGGGAAAAATTTGAAAGAATGAGAGGAGGATACAGGAAGAGGAAAGCAGCGGAGGGGGGGGAGAGAAAGGGTGGAAGAGGAAAGAAACTGGATAAAAGGTAGAGGATAATGAAATTATATTTTATAATTTTATTATTTATTAGTATGGTAACAATAATGTCGATAAATGCGAATGGGTTGAGAACAATAGGAAAATTTAATAGAATAGTACACATAAAGAATTCTGATATTTTATGTATTCAAGAGACGCACTGGGATAATATGTGTGTTTTAGAAATTCAGAAAATATGGAGGGATTTTATTTATGTAAACAATGGTAGGGGGAATTCATGTGGGGTTGCAATTTTAATAAGGAAGGATGTAGTAGAAAATGTGAAGAAGATATATAATGATAATAATGGGAGGATTTTAATTTTAGATTTTGAATATATGAGTAGGGTTTTTAGGATTATAAATATTTATGCGCCGAATAATGAAATAGAGACAAGGAATTTATTTTTAGAATTAGCGAAATGGTGCAAGGGAAACTGTATTTTAGTTGGGGATTTTAATGTAAAAATGGATAGACTAGATATGACAAGGGGAGCTATTTTTAGAAGTGACGTATCTAGGGGGGTTTTAAGGAAGATGATGGTTGAAAACAATTTAATTGATATATGGAGGGAGGAGAATCCGAATAAGAGAGAATTTTCTAGAAGGCAGGTGGTTTTAGGGGAATTGAAACAGACACGGATAGATTTGGTTTTAGTAAATGAAGGGTTAAGGAATTTTATGAAGGATATTAAATATATTTTTACAACTTTTAGTGATCATGCTGGGTTAACATTTTCGGTGGGGTTAGATAAGGAAAGGAAAGGGGGGGGAATATGGTGTATGAATGCAGGGTATCTAGGTGATGAGGAATACGGGAAACAACTTAAATCTTTGATAGAACATGAAATGGAGGATAAGCAAAAAGGGAATGATAAGTGCAAGTGGTGGGAAAATGTTAAAGAAAAAATAAAAGTTTTTAGTATTAGATATGCAAGGAAGCAGAGGAGTAGGATGACAAGAGCAGAAAATTATTTAAGAACAAAATTGAATGAAGAAATGAAGAAATGTGATAGTGATCCTGATTATACTATTGAAAAGTTTTTAGATTTAAAAGAAAAATTGAGCAAATGTGAAATAGATAAGTGTAAGGGTGCAATTATAAGAAGTAGGGCAAAATATGTTTTAGAAGGGGAGAAATGTACGTCGTTTTTTCTTGGTTTAGAGAAAACTAAACAGATGAAATCATATATTAGTGAGATTGAAAATGTAAAGGGTGAAGTAGTAAATGATTATGTGGAGATATTAGAAACGGTACAGAATTTTTATAAGGATTTATTTAAGAAAGGGGAGGTGGATGAGGGGTGTGTAAAAGAGATTTTAAGTAGTGTTGATGTGCAAATTGGTGTTGAGGATAAGCAAATGTGTGATAGGAAGATAACAATGGATGAAGTGAAAGATGCAATTAAGGGTTTACAAATAAATAAAAGTCCTGGAGTAGATGGACTAATTGCAGAGTTTTATAAAATGTATGAAAGTATTTTAGCACCTATTTTATTAGAAGTATATCAATATATGGAAGACAATAATACTGTTTCAGATTCCATGGTGACAGGGCTGATATCGATTTTATATAAAAATAAGGGGAGTAAATTGAAATTAGAAAATTATAGGCCAATTAGTTTATTAAACTCAGATTATAAGATTTTAGCTAAGATACTGGCAAATAGGATGAAGATGGTTTTAAATGATATTATAGCACCTACACAAAATTATACTGTGCCTGGAAGAGATATAGCAGATACCATAACTACACTTAGAGATGTGATAAATAAAATGAATAGCGATAAGATAGGGGGAATTGTTTTAAGTATAGATTTTAATAAAGCTTTTGACAGGGTGGAACATGATTTTATGTTTAGGGTACTGGAAAAGTATGGGTTTGGAAATGGAATTATAAGATGGATAAAATTATTATATAGAAAGGCTAAAAGTAGGGTTAAATGTAATGGGATTTTAACAGATTCTTTTATTCTTGAGAGATCAGTGAGACAGGGGTGCCCTTTATCAGCTTTATTGTTTGTTTTATCGGTAGAACCCTTAGCGGCATACCTTAAAAAAGATCATTTTATAAATTGTGTAGAGACTCCGCAAGGAGGTTTTAGTTTAATTCATCAATATGCAGACGATACCACAATTACAGTCAGAGATGAGGGAAGTGTTAAAAGGGTGATGGAGTGTTTTAAAGTATATGAGAAAGCCTCAGGAGCTAAAGTGAATATGGAGAAGTCAGTAATAATGTATGTTGGGAAGAATAATGAGGGGACTTTTCCTTTTAAGGTGGTAAATGATTATTTTAAGGTGTTAGGTGTGTTTTTAGGGGTGAAGGAACAAGAAGCTAGGGATCTGACATGGAGTGGGGTTATAAACAAAGTTAGGAAGGTAGTAAATATGTGGAGGGGGAGGGCTTTGAAATTAAAAGGGAAAGTAATTGTTGTAAATTCCTTGCTGATGTCAATTTTTATTCATGTCATGAACGTTTTAGATGTACCAGAATGGGTTTTATCTGAAATGAATATGATTTTAGTTGATTTTTTATGGGATGGGAAAGGAGCGAAAATTTCTTTTAAAACATTGATTGCAGGTTATGAGGAGGGGGGTTTGAAGTTGGTGGATTTAAATGTAAGGAAAAAAGCAATTAGAGTTAAAATGGTACGGAAATATTTATATGGTGAACTAGATTATGGATGGAAAAGATTTTTTAAGGAGTATTTGCAGGAGGTTGGGAGGATGGGGGACAATGGTTTATTGATGTGCATGAAAAAAGAAATGTTAAGTAATATACCATTGTTTTATAGAGAAGTGTTTGAAGCTTGGGGGGAGTTTTTACCAAATATTTATTATGAGTGTACCATTTTAGACAATATTTTAAATCAGCCAATTTTCTTAAATCCCAAGATACAATATAATAATAAGATGTTGTTTTGTAAATATTTTATGAGGGCTGGGATGAGACAGATTGGGGATATTTTATACGAGGTCATTCCAGGGTTCCTTACTGTACAAGCGATTTATGATAATGTTTGTGAAGTGGAAGATGAAATAAGCAAAACTACAGTAGATAATATGTATAAGAGAATTTTAGGGTGTATTCCTGAAGAATGGGTGCTTTTAATAAATACAGAGGTGGTTGAGAGAGCTAAGGGTTTACCGGTTTTATATTATGAAAGTAATGGGGAGAAACATGTTTTATCAGGTTTGAAAGTTAAAAAGATTTATGAAAAATGTATTTTAAGAGAGATAAAAGCTCCTGCTTCAGAAAAAGTGTGGTCTAGGGTATTTGTAAATATAGATGTAAAATCAATATGGAAGAATGTCAATGTCAAATATAATTCTATAGAATGTGAAGATAATGATTTTAAATTGAAACATAATAGGATTTTTACGAACGTGGTTTTACATCAAATAAATAGAGACATTAAAAGAGAATGTGATATTTGTGGTACGGAGGTGGAAAATTTTATGCACTTTTTTATTGAATGTAGTAGATTACAAGGGTTTCATGAGTTTATAAAGGGGCTTTTAGAACAACATTGGGGAGAAGATATTGTAAATGGGATTGAGTGGAGGAGGTTGTTTCTATTTGGTATAAATGGAAAAAGCAAAGTTTTTAATATTAATTTGATGAATTTTGTTCTTAGCCATGCTAGATACGCTGTAAGACAAAGAAGGAATTTAGGACATTATGAAGGGAAAATTGTGAGTGTGGAGGTTTTATTTAAAAGTATTTTAGAGAAAGATATTGAACTAATATATAAATATGGAGGAGGTAATTTTGAAAAACTGTTTGTGTGGGGGAGCACTTTTATCGAAATTGATCAAAATGGAAAACTTGCTTTTAATTATTAATTGGTTTTATTTTCTTTTCTTTTTTGATTTTGTAAAAGGATGAATTGTTCATCCTTTTTTATTATTATTGTTTGAATATTGTAAATATTATGTGTTTTTTCATAATAAAAGATAAAAAAAAAAAAAAGGTACGCCCGATCTCGTCTGATCTCGGAAGCTAAGCAGGGTCGGGCCTGGTTAGTACTTGGATGGGAGACCGCCTGGGAATACCAGGTGCTGTAAGCATTTTGTCCACGAGGGTGTGCTCTTGCACTATTTCATCAGCAACACTGCCTTGTATTAAGCATTTAATGATGAATTGACTAAATATCTGTTTTATCAGACTCACTTTGACTATATATGTTGTAGCAAGAGATTGTATCTCGCTTACGGCCATACCAGCCTGGGTACGCCCGATCTCGTCTGATCTCGGAAGCTAAGCAGGGTCGGGCCTGGTTAGTACTTGGATGGTAGACCGCCTGGGAATACCAGGTGCTGTAAGCATTTTGTTCACGAGGGTGTGCCCCTGCACTATTTCATCAGCAACACTGCCTTGTAGTAAGCATTTAATGATGAATTGACTAAATGCAGCTTCCTGCCTTTTTAATAGGATCAAATTTCCTTGTGTTTTCAATTAGCATCTGCCTTGTATTTATAAGACAAACAAGAATATTGTTGCTGAATGCAGCTTGTGTGTGCTTTGTGCTCCTTTGCCCTGTTCAAATGATGAAAGGAAATAAAGTTTGTATTTTATCCAACTACCTGTGCTAAAAAGTGATGGGAACAGTGTTTGTAATTTCTTCTACTTTTTCAGTGACACAAAGTTCAAGCTGCTTATCTAATTGGTGAAAATGCAATGTCTGTTTATCACACTCACTTTGACTATATATGTTGTAGCAAGAGATTGTATCTCGCTTACGGCCATACCAGCCTGGGTACGCCCGATCTCGTCTGATCTCGGAAGCTAAGCAGGGTCGGGCCTGGTTAGTACTTGGATGGTAGACCGCCTGGGAATACCAGGTGCTGTAAGCATTTTGTTCACGAGGGTGTGCCCCTGCACTATTTCATCAGCAACACTGCCTTGTAGTAAGCATTTAATGATGAATTGACTAAATGCAGCTTCCTGCCTTTTTAATAGGATCAAATTTCCTTGTGTTTTCAATTAGCATCTGCCTTGTATTTATAAGACAAACAAGAATATTGTTGCTGAATGCAGCTTGTGTGTGCTTTGTGCTCCTTTGCCCTGTTCAAATGATGAAAGGAAATAAAGTTTGTATTTTATCCAACTACCTGTGCTAAAAAGTGATGGGAACAGTGTTTGTAATTTCTTCTACTTTTTCAGTGACACAAAGTTCAAGCTGCTTATCTAATTGTTGAAAATGCAATGTCTGTTTATCACACTCACTTTGACTATATATGTTGTAGCAAGAGATTGTTTCTCGCTTACGGCCATACCAGCCTGGGTACGCCCGATCTCGTCTGATCTCGGAAGCTAAGCAGGGTCGGGCCTGGTTAGTACTTGGATGGGAGACCGCCTGGGAATACCAGGTGCTGTAAGCATTTTGTCCACGAGGGTGTGCTCTTGCACTATTTCATCAGCAACACTGCCTTGTATTAAGCATTTAATGATGAATTGACTAAATGTCTGTTTTATCAGACTCACTTTGACTATATATGTTGTAGCAAGAGATTGTTTCTCGCTTACGGCCATACCAGCCTGGGTACGCCCGATCTCGTCTGATCTCGGAAGCTAAGCAGGGTCGGGCCTGGTTAGTACTTGGATGGGAGACCGCCTGGGAATACCAGGTGCTGTAAGCATTTTGTCCACGAGGGTGTGCCCCTGCACTATTTCATCAGTAACACTGCCTTGTAGTAAGCATTTAATGATGAATTGACTAAATGCAGCTTCCTGCCTTTTTAATAGGATCAAATTTCCTTGTGTTTTCAATTAGCATCTGCCTTGTATTTATAAGACAAACAAGAATATTGTTGCTGAATGCAGCTTGTGTGTGCTTTGTGCTCCTTTGCCCTGTTCAAATGATGAAAGGAAATAAAGTTTGTATTTTATCCAACTACCTGTGCTAAAAAGTGATGGGAACAGTGTTTGTAATTTCTTCTACTTTTTCAGTGACACAAAGTTCAAGCTGCTTATCTAATTGGTGAAAATGCAATGTCTGTTTATCACACTCACTTTGACTATATATGTTGTAGCAAGAGATTGTTTCTCGCTTACGGCCATACCAGCCTGGGTACGCCCGATCTCGTCTGATCTCGGAAGCTAAGCAGGGTCAGGCCTGGTTAGTACTTGGATGGGAGACCGCCTGGGAATACCAGGTGCTGTAAGCCTTTTGTCCACGAGGGTGTGCTCTTGCACTATTTCATCAGCAACACTGCCTTGTATTAAGCATTTAATGATGAATTGACTAAATGTCTGTTTTATCAGACTCACTTTGACTATATATGTTGTAGCAAGAGATTGTATCTCGCT
The DNA here is from genome assembly GCF_965601325.2 of Salmo salar. Classification (NCBI taxonomy): domain Eukaryota; kingdom Metazoa; phylum Chordata; class Actinopteri; order Salmoniformes; family Salmonidae; genus Salmo; species Salmo salar. The sequence goes on from NC_138298.1 coordinate 693,824, forward strand.
TACGGCCATACCAGCCTGGGTACGCCCGATCTCGTCTGATCTCGGAAGCTAAGCAGGGTCGGGCCTGGTTAGTACTTGGATGGTAGACCGCCTGGGAATACCAGGTGCTGTAAGCATTTTGTTCACGAGGGTGTGCCCCTGCACTATTTCATCAGCAACACTGCCTTGTAGTAAGCATTTAATGATGAATTGACTAAATGCAGCTTCCTGCCTTTTTAATAGGATCAAATTTCCTTGTGTTTTCAATTAGCATCTGCCTTGTATTTATAAGACAAACAAGAATATTGTTGCTGAATGCAGCTTGTGTGTGCTTTGTGCTCCTTTGCCCTGTTCAAATGATGAAAGGAAATAAAGTTTGTATTTTATCCAACTACCTGTGCTAAAAAGTGATGGGAACAGTGTTTGTAATTTCTTCTACTTTTTCAGTGACACAAAGTTCAAGCTGCTTATCTAATTGTTGAAAATGCAATGTCTGTTTATCACACTCACTTTGACTATATATGTTGTAGCAAGAGATTGTTTCTCGCTTACGGCCATACCAGCCTGGGTACGCCCGATCTCGTCTGATCTCGGAAGCTAAGCAGGGTCGGGCCTGGTTAGTACTTGGATGGGAGACCGCCTGGGAATACCAGGTGCTGTAAGCATTTTGTCCACGAGGGTGTGCTCTTGCACTATTTCATCAGCAACACTGCCTTGTATTAAGCATTTAATGATGAATTGACTAAATGTCTGTTTTATCAGACTCACTTTGACTATATATGTTGTAGCAAGAGATTGTTTCTCGCTTACGGCCATACCAGCCTGGGTACGCCCGATCTCGTCTGATCTCGGAAGCTAAGCAGGGTCGGGCCTGGTTAGTACTTGGATGGGAGACCGCCTGGGAATACCAGGTGCTGTAAGCATTTTGTCCACGAGGGTGTGCCCCTGCACTATTTCATCAGTAACACTGCCTTGTAGTAAGCATTTAATGATGAATTGACTAAATGCAGCTTCCTGCCTTTTTAATAGGATCAAATTTCCTTGTGTTTTCAATTAGCATCTGCCTTGTATTTATAAGACAAACAAGAATATTGTTGCTGAATGCAGCTTGTGTGTGCTTTGTGCTCCTTTGCCCTGTTCAAATGATGAAAGGAAATAAAGTTTGTATTTTATCCAACTACCTGTGCTAAAAAGTGATGGGAACAGTGTTTGTAATTTCTTCTACTTTTTCAGTGACACAAAGTTCAAGCTGCTTATCTAATTGGTGAAAATGCAATGTCTGTTTATCACACTCACTTTGACTATATATGTTGTAGCAAGAGATTGTTTCTCGCTTACGGCCATACCAGCCTGGGTACGCCCGATCTCGTCTGATCTCGGAAGCTAAGCAGGGTCAGGCCTGGTTAGTACTTGGATGGGAGACCGCCTGGGAATACCAGGTGCTGTAAGCCTTTTGTCCACGAGGGTGTGCTCTTGCACTATTTCATCAGCAACACTGCCTTGTATTAAGCATTTAATGATGAATTGACTAAATGTCTGTTTTATCAGACTCACTTTGACTATATATGTTGTAGCAAGAGATTGTATCTCGCTTACGGCCATACCAGCCTGGGTACGCCCGATCTCGTCTGATCTCGGAAGCTAAGCAGGGTCGGGCCTGGTTAGTACTTGGATGGTAGACCGCCTGGGAATACCAGGTGCTGTAAGCATTTTGTTCACGAGGGTGTGCCCCTGCACTATTTCATCAGCAACACTGCCTTGTAGTAAGCATTTAATGATGAATTGACTAAATGCAGCTTCCTGCCTTTTTAATAGGATCAAATTTCCTTGTGTTTTCAATTAGCATCTGCCTTGTATTTATAAGACAAACAAGAATATTGTTGCTGAATGCAGCTTGTGTGTGCTTTGTGCTCCTTTGCCCTGTTCAAATGATGAAAGGAAATAAAGTTTGTATTTTATCCAACTACCTGTGCTAAAAAGTGATGGGAACAGTGTTTGTAATTTCTTCTACTTTTTCAGTGACACAAAGTTCAAGCTGCTTATCTAATTGTTGAAAATGCAATGTCTGTTTATCACACTCACTTTGACTATATATGTTGTAGCAAGAGATTGTTTCTCTCTTACGGCCATACCATCCTGGGTACGCCCGATCTCATCTGATCTCGGAAGCTAAGCAGGGTCGGGCCTGGTTAGTACTTGGATGGGAGACCGCCTGGGAATACCAGGTGCTGTAAGCATTTTGTCCACGAGGGTGTGCTCTTGCACTATTTCATCAGCAACACTGCCTTGTATTAAGCATTTAATGATGAATTGACTAAATGTCTGTTTTATCAGACTCACTTTGACTATATATGTTGTAGCAAGAGATTGTATCTCGCTTACGGCCATACCAGCCTGGGTACGCCCGATCTCGTCTGATCTCGGAAGCTAAGCAGGGTCGGGCCTGGTTAGTACTTGGATGGGAGACCGCCTGGGAATACCAGGTGCTGTAAGCATTTTGTCCACGAGGGTGTGCTCTTGCACTATTTCATCAGCAACACTGCCTTGTATTAAGCATTTAATGATGAATTGACTAAATGTCTGTTTTATCAGACTCACTTTGACTATATATGTTGTAGCAAGAGATTGTTTCTCGCTTACGGCCATACCAGCCTGGGTACGCCCGATCTCGTCTGATCTCGGAAGCTAAGCAGGGTCGGGCCTGGTTAGTACTTGGATGGGAGACCGCCTGGGAATACCAGGTGCTGTAAGCATTTTGTCCACGAGGGTGTGCTCTTGCACTATTTCATCAGCAACACTGCCTTGTATTAAGCATTTAATGATGAATTGACTAAATGTCTGTTTTATCAGACTCACTTTGACTATATATGTTGTAGCAAGAGATTGTATCTCGCTTACGGCCATACCAGCCTGGGTATGCCCGATCTCGTCTGATCTCGGAAGCTAAGCAGGGTCGGGCCTGGTTAGTACTTGGATGGGAGACCGCCTGGGAATACCAGGTGCTGTAAGCATTTTGTCCACGAGGGTGTGCTCTTGCACTATTTCATCAGCAACACTGCCTTGTATTAAGCATTTAATGATGAATTGACTAAATGTCTGTTTTATCAGACTCACTTTGACTATATATGTTGTAGCAAGAGATTGTTTCTCGCTTACGGCCATACCAGCCTGGGTACGCCCGATCTCGTCTGATCTCGGAAGCTAAGCAGGGTCGGGCCTGGTTAGTACTTGGATGGTAGACCGCCTGGGAATACCAGGTGCTGTAAGCATTTTGTTCACGAGGGTGTGCCCCTGCACTATTTCATCAGCAACACTGCCTTGTAGTAAGCATTTAATGATGAATTGACTAAATGCAGCTTCCTGCCTTTTTAATAGGATCAAATTTCCTTGTGTTTTCAATTAGCATCTGCCTTGTATTTATAAGACAAACAAGAATATTGTTGCTGAATGCAGCTTGTGTGTGCTTTGTGCTCCTTTGCCCTGTTCAAATGATGAAAGGAAATAAAGTTTGTATTTTATCCAACTACCTGTGCTAAAAAGTGATGGGAACAGTGTTTGTAATTTCTTCTACTTTTTCAGTGACACAAAGTTCAAGCTGCTTATCTAATTGTTGAAAATGCAATGTCTGTTTATCACACTCACTTTGACTATATATGTTGTAGCAAGAGATTGTTTCTCTCTTACGGCCATACCAGCCTGGGTACGCCCGATCTCATCTGATCTCGGAAGCTAAGCAGGGTCGGGCCTGGTTAGTACTTGGATGGGAGACCGCCTGGGAATACCAGGTGCTGTAAGCATTTTGTCCACGAGGGTGTGCTCTTGCACTATTTCATCAGCAACACTGCCTTGTATTAAGCATTTAATGATGAATTGACTAAATGTCTGTTTTATCAGACTCACTTTGACTATATATGTTGTAGCAAGAGATTGTATCTCGCTTACGGCCATACCAGCCTGGGTACGCCCGATCTCGTCTGATCTCGGAAGCTAAGCAGGGTCGGGCCTGGTTAGTACTTGGATGGGAGACCGCCTGGGAATACCAGGTGCTGTAAGCATTTTGTCCACGAGGGTGTGCTCTTGCACTATTTCATCAGCAACACTGCCTTGTATTAAGCATTTAATGATGAATTGACTAAATGTCTGTTTTATCAGACTCACTTTGACTATATATGTTGTAGCAAGAGATTGTTTCTCGCTTATGGCCATACCAGCCTGGGTACGCCCGATCTCGTCTGATCTCGGAAGCTAAGCAGGGTCGGGCCTGGTTAGTACTTGGATGGGAGACCGCCTGGGAATACCAGGTGCTGTAAGCATTTTGTCCACGAGGGTGTGCCCCTGCACTATTTCATCAGCAACACTGCCTTGTAGTAAGCATTTAATGATGAATTGACTAAATGCAGCTTCCTGCCTTTTTAATAGGATCAAATTTCCTTGTGTTTTCAATTAGCATCTGCCTTGTATTTATAAGACAAACAAGAATATTGTTGCTGAATGCAGCTTGTGTGTGCTTTGTGCTCCTTTGCCCTGTTCAAATGATGAAAGGAAATAAAGTTTGTATTTTATCCAACTACCTGTGCTAAAAAGTGATGGGAACAGTGTTTGTAATTTCTTCTACTTTTTCAGTGACACAAAGTTCAAGCTGCTTATCTAATTGGTGAAAATGCAATGTCTGTTTATCACACTCACTTTGACTATATATGTTGTAGCAAGAGATTGTTTCTCGCTTACGGCCATACCAGCCTGGGTACGCCCGATCTCGTCTGATCTCGGAAGCTAAGCAGGGTCGGGCCTGGTTAGTACTTGGATGGGAGACCGCCTGGGAATACCAGGTGCTGTAAGCATTTTGTCCACGAGGGTGTGCTCTTGCACTATTTCATCAGCAACACTGCCTTGTATTAAGCATTTAATGATGAATTGACTAAATGTCTGTTTTATCAGACTCACTTTGACTATATATGTTGTAGCAAGAGATTGTTTATCGCTTACGGCCATACCAGCCTGGGTACGCCCGATCTCGTCTGATCTCGGAAGCTAAGCAGGGTCGGGCCTGGTTAGTACTTGGATGGGAGACCGCATGGGAATACCAGGTGCTGTAAGCATTTTGTCCACGAGGGTGTGCTCTTGCACTATTTCATCAGCAACACTGCCTTGTATTAAGCATTTAATGATGAATTGACTAAATGTCTGTTTTATCAGACTCACTTTGACTATATATGTTGTAGCAAGAGATTGTTTCTCGCTTACGGCCATACCAGCCTGGGTACGCCCGATCTCGTCTGATCTCGGAAGCTAAGCAGGGTCGGGCCTGGTTAGTACTTGGATGGGAGACCGCCTGGGAATACCAGGTGCTGTAAGCATTTTGTCCACGAGGGTGTGCCCCTGCACTATTTCATCAGCAACACTGCCTTGTAGTAAGCATTTAATGATGAATTGACTAAATGCAGCCTCCTGCCTTTTTAATAGGATCAAATTTCCTTGTGTTTTCAATTAGCATCTGCCTTGTATTTATAAGACAAACAAGAATATTGTTGCTGAATGCAGCTTGTGTGTGCTTTGTGCTCCTTTGCCCTGTTCAAATGATGAAAGGAAATAAAGTTTGTATTTTATCCAACTACCTGTGCTAAAAAGTGATGGGAACAGTGTTTGTAATTTCTTCTACTTTTTCAGTGACACAAAGTTCAAGCTGCTTATCTAATTGGTGAAAATGCAATGTCTGTTTATCACACTCACTTTGACTATATATGTTGTAGCAAGAGATTGTTTCTCGCTTACGGCCATACCAGCCTGGGTACGCCCGATCTCGTCTGATCTCGGAAGCTAAGCAGGGTCGGGCCTGGTTAGTACTTGGATGGGAGACCCCCTGGGAATACCAGGTGCTGTAAGCATTTTGTCCACGAGGGTGTGCTCTTGCACTATTTCATCAGCAACACTGCCTTGTATTAAGCATTTAATGATGAATTGACTAAATGTCTGTTTTATCAGACTCACTTTGACTATATATATTGTAGCAAGAGATTGTTTCTCGCTTACGGCCATACCAGCCTGGGTACGCCCGATCTCGTCTGATCTCGGAAGCTAAGCAGGGTCGGGCCTGGTTAGTACTTGGATGGGAGACCGCCTGGGAATACCAGGTGCTGTAAGCATTTTGTCCACGAGGGTGTGCCCCTGCACTATTTCATCAGCAACACTGCCTTGTAGTAAGCATTTAATGATGAATTGACTAAATGTCTGTTTTATCAGACTCACTTTGACTATATATGTTGTAGCAAGAGATTGTTTCTCGCTTACGGCCATACCAGCCTGGGTACGCCCGATCTCGTCTGATCTCGGAAGCTAAGCAGGGTCGGGCCTGGTTAGTACTTGGATGGGAGACCGCCTGGGAATACCAGGTGCTGTAAGCATTTTGTCCACGAGGGTGTGCCCCTGCACTATTTCATCAGCAACACTGCCTTGTAGTAAGCATTTAATGATGAATTGACTAAATGCAGCTTCCTGCCTTTTTAATAGGATCAAATTTCCTTGTGTTTTCAATTAGCATCTGCCTTGTATTTATAAGACAAACAAGAATATTGTTGCTGAATGCAGCTTGTGTGTGCTTTGTGCTCCTTTGCCCTGTTCAAATGATGAAAGGAAATAAAGTTTGTATTTTATCCAACTACCTGTGCTAAAAAGTGATGGGAACAGTGTTTGTAATTTCTTCTACTTTTTCAGTGACACAAAGTTCAAGCTGCTTATCTAATTGGTGAAAATGCAATGTCTGTTTATCACACTCACTTTGACTATATATGTTGTAGCAAGAGATTGTTTCTCGCTTACGGCCATACCAGCCTGGGTACGCCCGATCTCGTCTGATCTCGGAAGCTAAGCAGGGTCTGCCCTGGTTAGTACTTGGATGGGAGACCGCCTGGGAATACCAGGTGCTGTAAGCATTTTGTCCACGATGGTGTGCTCTTGCACTATTTCATCAGCAACACTGCCTTGTATTAAGCATTTAATGATGAATTGACTAAATGTCTGTTTTATCAGACTCACTTTGACTATATATGTTGTAGCAAGAGATTGTTTCTCGCTTACGGCCATACCAGCCTGGGTACGCCCGATCTCGTCTGATCTCGGAAGCTAAGCAGGGTCGGGCCTGGTTAGTACTTGGATGGGAGACCGCCTGGGAATACCAGGTGCTGTAAGCATTTTGTCCACGAGGGTGTGCTCTTGCACTATTTCATCAGCAACACTGCCTTGTATTAAGCATGTAATGATGAATTGACTAAATGTCTGTTTTATCAGACTCACTTTGACTATATATGTTGTAGCAAGAGATTCTTTCTCGCTTACGGCCATACCAGCCTGGGTACGCCCGATCTCGTCTGATCTCGGAAGCTAAGCAGGGTCGGGCCTGGTTAGTACTTGGATGGGAGACCGCCTGGGAATACCAGGTGCTGTAAGCATTTTGTCCACGAGGGTGTGCTCTTGCACTATTTCATCAGCAACACTGCCTTGTATTAAGCATTTAATGATGAATTGACTAAATGTCTGTTTTATCAGACTCACTTTGACTATATATGTTGTAGCAAGAGATTGTTTCTCGCTTACGGCCATACCAGCCTGGGTACGCCCGATCTCGTCTGATCTCGGAAGCTAAGCAGGGTCGGGCCTGGTTAGTACTTGGATGGGAGACCGCCTGGGAATACCAGGTGCTGTAAGCATTTTGTCCACGAGGGTGTGCCCCTGCACTATTTCATCAGCAACACTGCCTTGTAGTAAGCATTTAATGATGAATTGACTAAATGCAGCTTCCTGCCTTTTTAATAGGATCAAATTTCCTTGTGTTTTCAATTAGCATCTGCCTTGTATTTATAAGACAAACAAGAATATTGTTGCTGAATGCAGCTTGTGTGTGCTTTGTGCTCCTTTGCCCTGTTCAAATGATGAAAGGAAATAAAGTTTGTATTTTATCCAACTACCTGTGCTAAAAAGTGATGGGAACAGTGTTTGTAATTTCTTCTACTTTTTCAGTGACACAAAGTTCAAGCTGCTTATCTAATTGGTGAAAATGCAATGTCTGTTTATCACACTCACTTTGACTATATATGTTGTAGCAAGAGATTGTTTCTCGCTTACGGCCATACCAGCCTGGGTACGCCCGATCTCGTCTGATCTCGGAAGCTAAGCAGGGTCTGCCCTGGTTAGTACTTGGATGGGAGACCGCCTGGGAATACCAGGTGCTGTAAGCATTTTGTCCACGATGGTGTGCTCTTGCACTATTTCATCAGCAACACTGCCTTGTATTAAGCATTTAATGATGAATTGACTAAATGTCTGTTTTATCAGACTCACTTTGACTATATATGTTGTAGCAAGAGATTGTTTCTCGCTTACGGCCATACCAGCCTGGGTACGCCCGATCTCGTCTGATCTCGGAAGCTAAGCAGGGTCGGGCCTGGTTAGTACTTGGATGGGAGACCGCCTGGGAATACCAGGTGCTGTAAGCATTTTGTCCACGAGGGTGTGCTCTTGCACTATTTCATCAGCAACACTGCCTTGTATTAAGCATGTAATGATGAATTGACTAAATGTCTGTTTTATCAGACTCACTTTGACTATATATGTTGTAGCAAGAGATTCTTTCTCGCTTACGGCCATACCAGCCTGGGTACGCCCGATCTCGTCTGATCTCGGAAGCTAAGCAGGGTCGGGCCTGGTTAGTACTTGGATGGGAGACCGCCTGGGAATACCAGGTGCTGTAAGCATTTTGTCCACGAGGGTGTGCTCTTGCACTATTTCATCAGCAACACTGCCTTGTATTAAGCATTTAATGATGAATTGACTAAATGTCTGTTTTATCAGACTCACTTTGACTATATATGTTGTAGCAAGAGATTGTTTCTCGCTTACGGCCATACCAGCCTGGGTACGCCCGATCTCGTCTGATCTCGGAAGCTAAGCAGGGTCGGGCCTGGTTAGTACTTGGATGGGAGACCGCCTGGGAATACCAGGTGCTGTAAGCATTTTGTCCACGAGGGTGTGCCCCTGCACTATTTCATCAGCAACACTGCCTTGTAGTAAGCATTTAATGATGAATTGACTAAATGCAGCTTCCTGCCTTTTTAATAGGATCAAATTTCCTTGTGTTTTCAATTAGCATCTGCCTTGTATTTATAAGACAAACAAGAATATTGTTGCTGAATGCAGCTTGTGTGTGCTTTGTGCTCCTTTGCCCTGTTCAAATGATGAAAGGAAATAAAGTTTGTATTTTATCCAACTACCTGTGCTAAAAAGTGATGGGAACAGTGTTTGTAATTTCTTCTACTTTTTCAGTGACACAAAGTTCAAGCTGCTTATCTAATTGGAGAAAATGCAATGTCAGTTTATCACACTCACTTTGACTATATATGTTGTAGCAAGAGATTGTTTCTCGCTTACGGCCATACCAGCCTGGGTACGCCCGATCTCGTCTGATCTCGGAAGCTAAGCAGGGTCGGGCCTGGTTAGTACTTGGATGGGAGACCGCCTGGGAATACCAGGTGCTGTAAGCATTTTGTCCACGAGGGTGTGCCCCTGCACTATTTCATCAGCAACACTGCCTTGTAGTAAGCATTTAATGATGAATTGACTAAATGCAGCTTCCTGCCTTTTTAATAGGATCAAATTTCCTTGTGTTTTCAATTAGCATCTGCCTTGTATTTATAAGACAAACAAGAATATTGTTGCTGAATGCAGCTTGTGTGTGCTTTGTGCTCCTTTGCCCTGTTCAAATGATGAAAGGAAATAAAGTTTGTATTTTATCCAACTACCTGTGCTAAAAAGTGATGGGAACAGTGTTTGTAATTTCTTCTACTTTTTCAGTGACACAAAGTTCAAGCTGCTTATCTAATTGGTGAAAATGCAATGTCTGTTTATCACACTCACTTTGACTATATATGTTGTAGCAAGAGATTGTTTCTCGCTTACGGCCATACCAGCCTGGGTACGCCCGATCTCGTCTGATCTCGGAAGCTAAGCAGGGTCGGGCCTGGTTAGTACTTGGATGGGAGACCGCCTGGGAATACCAGGTGCTGTAAGCATTTTGTCCACGAGGGTGTGCCCCTGCACTATTTCATCAGCAACACTGCCTTGTAGTAAGCATTTAATGATGAATTGACTAAATGCAGCCTCCTGCCTTTTTAATAGGATCAAATTTCCTTGTGTTTTCAATTAGCATCTGCCTTGTATTTATAAGACAAACAAGAATATTGTTGCTGAATGCAGCTTGTGTGTGCTTTGTGCTCCTTTGCCCTGTTCAAATGATGAAAGGAAATAAAGTTTGTATTTTATCCAACTACCTGTGCTAAAAAGTGATGGGAACAGTGTTTGTAATTTCTTCTACTTTTTCAGTGACACAAAGTTCAAGCTGCTTATCTAATTGGTGAAAATGCAATGTCTGTTTATCACACTCACTTTGACTATATATGTTGTAGCAAGAGATTGTTTCTCGCTTACGGCCATACCAGCCTGGGTACGCCCGATCTCGTCTGATCTCGGAAGCTAAGCAGGGTCGGGCCTGGTTAGTACTTGGATGGGAGACCCCCTGGGAATACCAGGTGCTGTAAGCATTTTGTCCACGAGGGTGTGCTCTTGCACTATTTCATCAGCAACACTGCCTTGTATTAAGCATTTAATGATGAATTGACTAAATGTCTGTTTTATCAGACTCACTTTGACTATATATATTGTAGCAAGAGATTGTTTCTCGCTTACGGCCATACCAGCCTGGGTACGCCCGATCTCGTCTGATCTCGGAAGCTAAGCAGGGTCGGGCCTGGTTAGTACTTGGATGGGAGACCGCCTGGGAATACCAGGTGCTGTAAGCATTTTGTCCACGAGGGTGTGCCCCTGCACTATTTCATCAGCAACACTGCCTTGTAGTAAGCATTTAATGATGAATTGACTAAATGTCTGTTTTATCAGACTCACTTTGACTATATATGTTGTAGCAAGAGATTGTTTCTCGCTTACGGCCATACCAGCCTGGGTACGCCCGATCTCGTCTGATCTCGGAAGCTAAGCAGGGTCGGGCCTGGTTAGTACTTGGATGGGAGACCGCCTGGGAATACCAGGTGCTGTAAGCATTTTGTCCACGAGGGTGTGCCCCTGCACTATTTCATCAGCAACACTGCCTTGTAGTAAGCATTTAATGATGAATTGACTAAATGCAGCTTCCTGCCTTTTTAATAGGATCAAATTTCCTTGTGTTTTCAATTAGCATCTGCCTTGTATTTATAAGACAAACAAGAATATTGTTGCTGAATGCAGCTTGTGTGTGCTTTGTGCTCCTTTGCCCTGTTCAAATGATGAAAGGAAATAAAGTTTGTATTTTATCCAACTACCTGTGCTAAAAAGTGATGGGAACAGTGTTTGTAATTTCTTCTACTTTTTCAGTGACACAAAGTTCAAGCTGCTTATCTAATTGGTGAAAATGCAATGTCTGTTTATCACACTCACTTTGACTATATATGTTGTAGCAAGAGATTGTTTCTCGCTTACGGCCATACCAGCCTGGGTACGCCCGATCTCGTCTGATCTCGGAAGCTAAGCAGGGTCTGCCCTGGTTAGTACTTGGATGGGAGACCGCCTGGGAATACCAGGTGCTGTAAGCATTTTGTCCACGATGGTGTGCTCTTGCACTATTTCATCAGCAACACTGCCTTGTATTAAGCATTTAATGATGAATTGACTAAATGTCTGTTTTATCAGACTCACTTTGACTATATATGTTGTAGCAAGAGATTGTTTCTCGCTTACGGCCATACCAGCCTGGGTACGCCCGATCTCGTCTGATCTCGGAAGCTAAGCAGGGTCGGGCCTGGTTAGTACTTGGATGGGAGACCGCCTGGGAATACCAGGTGCTGTAAGCATTTTGTCCACGAGGGTGTGCTCTTGCACTATTTCATCAGCAACACTGCCTTGTATTAAGCATGTAATGATGAATTGACTAAATGTCTGTTTTATCAGACTCACTTTGACTATATATGTTGTAGCAAGAGATTCTTTCTCGCTTACGGCCATACCAGCCTGGGTACGCCCGATCTCGTCTGATCTCGGAAGCTAAGCAGGGTCGGGCCTGGTTAGTACTTGGATGGGAGACCGCCTGGGAATACCAGGTGCTGTAAGCATTTTGTCCACGAGGGTGTGCTCTTGCACTATTTCATCAGCAACACTGCCTTGTATTAAGCATTTAATGATGAATTGACTAAATGTCTGTTTTATCAGACTCACTTTGACTATATATGTTGTAGCAAGAGATTGTTTCTCGCTTACGGCCATACCAGCCTGGGTACGCCCGATCTCGTCTGATCTCGGAAGCTAAGCAGGGTCGGGCCTGGTTAGTACTTGGATGGGAGACCGCCTGGGAATACCAGGTGCTGTAAGCATTTTGTCCACGAGGGTGTGCCCCTGCACTATTTCATCAGCAACACTGCCTTGTAGTAAGCATTTAATGATGAATTGACTAAATGCAGCTTCCTGCCTTTTTAATAGGATCAAATTTCCTTGTGTTTTCAATTAGCATCTGCCTTGTATTTATAAGACAAACAAGAATATTGTTGCTGAATGCAGCTTGTGTGTGCTTTGTGCTCCTTTGCCCTGTTCAAATGATGAAAGGAAATAAAGTTTGTATTTTATCCAACTACCTGTGCTAAAAAGTGATGGGAACAGTGTTTGTAATTTCTTCTACTTTTTCAGTGACACAAAGTTCAAGCTGCTTATCTAATTGGAGAAAATGCAATGTCAGTTTATCACACTCACTTTGACTATATATGTTGTAGCAAGAGATTGTTTCTCGCTTACGGCCATACCAGCCTGGGTACGCCCGATCTCGTCTGATCTCGGAAGCTAAGCAGGGTCGGGCCTGGTTAGTACTTGGATGGGAGACCGCCTGGGAATACCAGGTGCTGTAAGCATTTTGTCCACGAGGGTGTGCCCCTGCACTATTTCATCAGCAACACTGCCTTGTAGTAAGCATTTAATGATGAATTGACTAAATGCAGCTTCCTGCCTTTTTAATAGGATCAAATTTCCTTGTGTTTTCAATTAGCATCTGCCTTGTATTTATAAGACAAACAAGAATATTGTTGCTGAATGCAGCTTGTGTGTGCTTTGTGCTCCTTTGCCCTGTTCAAATGATGAAAGGAAATAAAGTTTGTATTTTATCCAACTACCTGTGCTAAAAAGTGATGGGAACAGTGTTTGTAATTTCTTCTACTTTTTCAGTGACACAAAGTTCAAGCTGCTTATCTAATTGGTGAAAATGCAATGTCTGTTTATCACACTCACTTTGACTATATATGTTGTAGCAAGAGATTGTTTCTCGCTTACGGCCATACCAGCCTGGGTACGCCCGATCTCGTCTGATCTCGGAAGCTAAGCAGGGTCGGGCCTGGTTAGTACTTGGATGGGAGACCGCCTGGGAATACCAGGTGCTGTAAGCATTTTGTCCACGAGGGTGTACCCCTGCACTATTTCATCAGCAACACTGCCTTGTAGTAAGCATTTAATGATGAATTGACTAAATGCAGCCTCCTGCCTTTTTAATAGGATCAAATTTCCTTGTGTTTTCAATTAGCATCTGCCTTGTATTTATAAGACAAACAAGAATATTGTTGCTGAATGCAGCTTGTGTGTGCTTTGTGCTCCTTTGCCCTGTTCAAATGATGAAAGGAAATAAAGTTTGTATTTTATCCAACTACCTGTGCTAAAAAGTGATGGGAACAGTGTTTGTAATTTCTTCTACTTTTTCAGTGACACAAAGTTCAAGCTGCTTATCTAATTGGTGAAAATGCAATGTCTGTTTATCACACTCACTTTGACTATATATGTTGTAGCAAGAGATTGTTTCTTGCTTACGGCCATACCAGCCTGGGTACGCCCGATCTCGTCTGATCTCGGAAGCTAAGCAGGGTCGGGCCTGGTTAGTACTTGGATGGGAGACCCCCTGGGAATACCAGGTGCTGTAAGCATTTTGTCCACGAGGGTGTGCTCTTGCACTATTTCATCAGCAACACTGCCTTGTATTAAGCATTTAATGATGAATTGACTAAATGTCTGTTTTATCAGACTCACTTTGACTATATATATTGTAGCAAGAGATTGTTTCTCGCTTACGGCCATACCAGCCTGGGTACGCCCGATCTCGTCTGATCTCGGAAGCTAAGCAGGGTCGGGCCTGGTTAGTACTTGGATGGGAGACCGCCTGGGAATACCAGGTGCTGTAAGCATTTTGTCCACGAGGGTGTGCCCCTGCACTATTTCATCAGCAACACTGCCTTGTAGTAAGCATTTAATGATGAATTGACTAAATGTCTGTTTTATCAGACTCACTTTGACTATATATGTTGTAGCAAGAGATTGTTTCTCGCTTACGGCCATACCAGCCTGGGTACGCCCGATCTCGTCTGATCTCGGAAGCTAAGCAGGGTCGGGCCTGGTTAGTACTTGGATGGGAGACCGCCTGGGAATACCAGGTGCTGTAAGCATTTTGTCCACGAGGGTGTGCCCCTGCACTATTTCATCAGCAACACTGCCTTGTAGTAAGCATTTAATGATGAATTGACTAAATGCAGCTTCCTGCCTTTTTAATAGGATCAAATTTCCTTGTGTTTTCAATTAGCATCTGCCTTGTATTTATAAGACAAACAAGAATATTGTTGCTGAATGCAGCTTGTGTGTGCTTTGTGCTCCTTTGCCCTGTTCAAATGATGAAAGGAAATAAAGTTTGTATTTTATCCAACTACCTGTGCTAAAAAGTGATGGGAACAGTGTTTGTAATTTCTTCTACTTTTTCAGTGACACAAAGTTCAAGCTGCTTATCTAATTGGTGAAAATGCAATGTCTGTTTATCACACTCACTTTGACTATATATGTTGTAGCAAGAGATTGTTTCTCGCTTACGGCCATACCAGCCTGGGTACGCCCGATCTCGTCTGATCTCGGAAGCTAAGCAGGGTCTGCCCTGGTTAGTACTTGGATGGGAGACCGCCTGGGAATACCAGGTGCTGTAAGCATTTTGTCCACGATGGTGTGCTCTTGCACTATTTCATCAGCAACACTGCCTTGTATTAAGCATTTAATGATGAATTGACTAAATGTCTGTTTTATCAGACTCACTTTGACTATATATGTTGTAGCAAGAGATTGTTTCTCGCTTACGGCCATACCAGCCTGGGTACGCCCGATCTCGTCTGATCTCGGAAGCTAAGCAGGGTCGGGCCTGGTTAGTACTTGGATGGGAGACCGCCTGGGAATACCAGGTGCTGTAAGCATTTTGTCCACGAGGGTGTGCTCTTGCACTATTTCATCAGCAACACTGCCTTGTATTAAGCATGTAATGATGAATTGACTAAATGTCTGTTTTATCAGACTCACTTTGACTATATATGTTGTAGCAAGAGATTCTTTCTCGCTTACGGCCATACCAGCCTGGGTACGCCCGATCTCGTCTGATCTCGGAAGCTAAGCAGGGTCGGGCCTGGTTAGTACTTGGATGGGAGACCGCCTGGGAATACCAGGTGCTGTAAGCATTTTGTCCACGAGGGTGTGCTCTTGCACTATTTCATCAGCAACACTGCCTTGTATTAAGCATTTAATGATGAATTGACTAAATGTCTGTTTTATCAGACTCACTTTGACTATATATGTTGTAGCAAGAGATTGTTTCTCGCTTACGGCCATACCAGCCTGGGTACGCCCGATCTCGTCTGATCTCGGAAGCTAAGCAGGGTCGGGCCTGGTTAGTACTTGGATGGGAGACCGCCTGGGAATACCAGGTGCTGTAAGCATTTTGTCCACGAGGGTGTGCCCCTGCACTATTTCATCAGCAACACTGCCTTGTAGTAAGCATTTAATGATGAATTGACTAAATGCAGCTTCCTGCCTTTTTAATAGGATCAAATTTCCTTGTGTTTTCAATTAGCATCTGCCTTGTATTTATAAGACAAACAAGAATATTGTTGCTGAATGCAGCTTGTGTGTGCTTTGTGCTCCTTTGCCCTGTTCAAATGATGAAAGGAAATAAAGTTTGTATTTTATCCAACTACCTGTGCTAAAAAGTGATGGGAACAGTGTTTGTAATTTCTTCTACTTTTTCAGTGACACAAAGTTCAAGCTGCTTATCTAATTGGAGAAAATGCAATGTCAGTTTATCACACTCACTTTGACTATATATGTTGTAGCAAGAGATTGTTTCTCGCTTACGGCCATACCAGCCTGGGTACGCCCGATCTCGTCTGATCTCGGAAGCTAAGCAGGGTCGGGCCTGGTTAGTACTTGGATGGGAGACCGCCTGGGAATACCAGGTGCTGTAAGCATTTTGTCCACGAGGGTGTGCCCCTGCACTATTTCATCAGCAACACTGCCTTGTAGTAAGCATTTAATGATGAATTGACTAAATGCAGCTTCCTGCCTTTTTAATAGGATCAAATTTCCTTGTGTTTTCAATTAGCATCTGCCTTGTATTTATAAGACAAACAAGAATATTGTTGCTGAATGCAGCTTGTGTGTGCTTTGTGCTCCTTTGCCCTGTTCAAATGATGAAAGGAAATAAAGTTTGTATTTTATCCAACTACCTGTGCTAAAAAGTGATGGGAACAGTGTTTGTAATTTCTTCTACTTTTTCAGTGACACAAAGTTCAAGCTGCTTATCTAATTGGTGAAAATGCAATGTCTGTTTATCACACTCACTTTGACTATATATGTTGTAGCAAGAGATTGTTTCTCGCTTACGGCCATACCAGCCTGGGTACGCCCGATCTCGTCTGATCTCGGAAGCTAAGCAGGGTCGGGCCTGGTTAGTACTTGGATGGGAGACCGCCTGGGAATACCAGGTGCTGTAAGCATTTTGTCCACGAGGGTGTACCCCTGCACTATTTCATCAGCAACACTGCCTTGTAGTAAGCATTTAATGATGAATTGACTAAATGCAGCCTCCTGCCTTTTTAATAGGATCAAATTTCCTTGTGTTTTCAATTAGCATCTGCCTTGTATTTATAAGACAAACAAGAATATTGTTGCTGAATGCAGCTTGTGTGTGCTTTGTGCTCCTTTGCCCTGTTCAAATGATGAAAGGAAATAAAGTTTGTATTTTATCCAACTACCTGTGCTAAAAAGTGATGGGAACAGTGTTTGTAATTTCTTCTACTTTTTCAGTGACACAAAGTTCAAGCTGCTTATCTAATTGGTGAAAATGCAATGTCTGTTTATCACACTCACTTTGACTATATATGTTGTAGCAAGAGATTGTTTCTTGCTTACGGCCATACCAGCCTGGGTACGCCCGATCTCGTCTGATCTCGGAAGCTAAGCAGGGTCGGGCCTGGTTAGTACTTGGATGGGAGACCCCCTGGGAATACCAGGTGCTGTAAGCATTTTGTCCACGAGGGTGTGCTCTTGCACTATTTCATCAGCAACACTGCCTTGTATTAAGCATTTAATGATGAATTGACTAAATGTCTGTTTTATCAGACTCACTTTGACTATATATATTGTAGCAAGAGATTGTTTCTCGCTTACGGCCATACCAGCCTGGGTACGCCCGATCTCGTCTGATCTCGGAAGCTAAGCAGGGTCGGGCCTGGTTAGTACTTGGATGGGAGACCGCCTGGGAATACCAGGTGCTGTAAGCATTTTGTCCACGAGGGTGTGCCCCTGCACTATTTCATCAGCAACACTGCCTTGTAGTAAGCATTTAATGATGAATTGACTAAATGTCTGTTTTATCAGACTCACTTTGACTATATATGTTGTAGCAAGAGATTGTTTCTCGCTTACGGCCATACCAGCCTGGGTACGCCCGATCTCGTCTGATCTCGGAAGCTAAGCAGGGTCGGGCCTGGTTAGTACTTGGATGGGAGACCGCCTGGGAATACCAGGTGCTGTAAGCATTTTGTCCACGAGGGTGTGCCCCTGCACTATTTCATCAGCAACACTGCCTTGTAGTAAGCATTTAATGATGAATTGACTAAATGCAGCTTCCTGCCTTTTTAATAGGATCAAATTTCCTTGTGTTTTCAATTAGCATCTGCCTTGTATTTATAAGACAAACAAGAATATTGTTGCTGAATGCAGCTTGTGTGTGCTTTGTGCTCCTTTGCCCTGTTCAAATGATGAAAGGAAATAAAGTTTGTATTTTATCCAACTACCTGTGCTAAAAAGTGATGGGAACAGTGTTTGTAATTTCTTCTACTTTTTCAGTGACACAAAGTTCAAGCTGCTTATCTAATTGGTGAAAATGCAATGTCTGTTTATCACACTCACTTTGACTATATATGTTGTAGCAAGAGATTGTTTCTCGCTTACGGCCATACCAGCCTGGGTACGCCCGATCTCGTCTGATCTCGGAAGCTAAGCAGGGTCTGCCCTGGTTAGTACTTGGATGGGAGACCGCCTGGGAATACCAGGTGCTGTAAGCATTTTGTCCACGATGGTGTGCTCTTGCACTATTTCATCAGCAACACTGCCTTGTATTAAGCATTTAATGATGAATTGACTAAATGTCTGTTTTATCAGACTCACTTTGACTATATATGTTGTAGCAAGAGATTGTTTCTCGCTTACGGCCATACCAGCCTGGGTACGCCCGATCTCGTCTGATCTCGGAAGCTAAGCAGGGTCGGGCCTGGTTAGTACTTGGATGGGAGACCGCCTGGGAATACCAGGTGCTGTAAGCATTTTGTCCACGAGGGTGTGCTCTTGCACTATTTCATCAGCAACACTGCCTTGTATTAAGCATGTAATGATGAATTGACTAAATGTCTGTTTTATCAGACTCACTTTGACTATATATGTTGTAGCAAGAGATTCTTTCTCGCTTACGGCCATACCAGCCTGGGTACGCCCGATCTCGTCTGATCTCGGAAGCTAAGCAGGGTCGGGCCTGGTTAGTACTTGGATGGGAGACCGCCTGGGAATACCAGGTGCTGTAAGCATTTTGTCCACGAGGGTGTGCTCTTGCACTATTTCATCAGCAACACTGCCTTGTATTAAGCATTTAATGATGAATTGACTAAATGTCTGTTTTATCAGACTCACTTTGACTATATATGTTGTAGCAAGAGATTGTTTCTCGCTTACGGCCATACCAGCCTGGGTACGCCCGATCTCGTCTGATCTCGGAAGCTAAGCAGGGTCGGGCCTGGTTAGTACTTGGATGGGAGACCGCCTGGGAATACCAGGTGCTGTAAGCATTTTGTCCACGAGGGTGTGCCCCTGCACTATTTCATCAGCAACACTGCCTTGTAGTAAGCATTTAATGATGAATTGACTAAATGCAGCTTCCTGCCTTTTTAATAGGATCAAATTTCCTTGTGTTTTCAATTAGCATCTGCCTTGTATTTATAAGACAAACAAGAATATTGTTGCTGAATGCAGCTTGTGTGTGCTTTGTGCTCCTTTGCCCTGTTCAAATGATGAAAGGAAATAAAGTTTGTATTTTATCCAACTACCTGTGCTAAAAAGTGATGGGAACAGTGTTTGTAATTTCTTCTACTTTTTCAGTGACACAAAGTTCAAGCTGCTTATCTAATTGGAGAAAATGCAATGTCAGTTTATCACACTCACTTTGACTATATATGTTGTAGCAAGAGATTGTTTCTCGCTTACGGCCATACCAGCCTGGGTACGCCCGATCTCGTCTGATCTCGGAAGCTAAGCAGGGTCGGGCCTGGTTAGTACTTGGATGGGAGACCGCCTGGGAATACCAGGTGCTGTAAGCATTTTGTCCACGAGGGTGTGCCCCTGCACTATTTCATCAGCAACACTGCCTTGTAGTAAGCATTTAATGATGAATTGACTAAATGCAGCTTCCTGCCTTTTTAATAGGATCAAATTTCCTTGTGTTTTCAATTAGCATCTGCCTTGTATTTATAAGACAAACAAGAATATTGTTGCTGAATGCAGCTTGTGTGTGCTTTGTGCTCCTTTGCCCTGTTCAAATGATGAAAGGAAATAAAGTTTGTATTTTATCCAACTACCTGTGCTAAAAAGTGATGGGAACAGTGTTTGTAATTTCTTCTACTTTTTCAGTGACACAAAGTTCAAGCTGCTTATCTAATTGGTGAAAATGCAATGTCTGTTTATCACACTCACTTTGACTATATATGTTGTAGCAAGAGATTGTTTCTCGCTTATGGCCATACCAGCCTGGGTACGCCCGATCTCGTCTGATCTCGGAAGCTAAGCAGGGTCGGGCCTGGTTAGTACTTGGATGGGAGACCGCATGGGAATACCAGGTGCTGTAAGCATTTTGTCCACGAGGGTGTGCTCTTGCACTATTTCATCAGCAACACTGCCTTGTATTAAGCATTTAATGATGAATTGACTAAATGTCTGTTTTATCAGACTCACTTTGACTATATATGTTGTAGCAAGAGATTTTTTCTCGCTTACGGCCATACCAGCCTGGGTACGCCCGATCTCGTCTGATCTCGGAAGCTAAGCAGGGTCGGGCCTGGTTAGTACTTGGATGGGAGACCGCCTGGGAATACCAGGTGCTGTAAGCATTTTGTCCACGAGGGTGTGCCCCTGCACTATTTCATCAGCAACACTGCCTTGTAGTAAGCATTTAATGATGAATTGACTAAATGCAGCTTCCTGCCTTTTTAATAGGATCAAATTTCCTTGTGTTTTCAATTAGCATCTGCCTTGTATTTATAAGACAAACAAGAATATTGTTGCTGAATGCAGCTTGTGTGTGCTTTGTGCTCCTTTGCCCTGTTCAAATGATGAAAGGAAATAAAGTTTGTATTTTATCCAACTACCTGTGCTAAAAAGTGATGGGAACAGTGTTTGTAATTTCTTCTACTTTTTCAGTGACACAAAGTTCAAGCTGCTTATCTAATTGGAGAAAATGCAATGTCAGTTTATCACACTCACTTTGACTATATATGTTGTAGCAAGAGATTGTTTCTCGCTTACGGCCATACCAGCCTGGGTACGCCCGATCTCGTCTGATCTCGGAAGCTAAGCAGGGTCGGGCCTGGTTAGTACTTGGATGGGAGACCGCCTGGGAATACCAGGTGCTGTAAGCATTTTGTCCACGAGGGTGTGCTCTTGCACTATTTCATCAGCAACACTGCCTTGTATTAAGCATTTAATGATGAATTGACTAAATGTCTGTTTTATCAGACTCACTTTGACTATATATGTTGTAGCAAGAGATTGTTTCTCGCTTAC
>NC_138298.1:720000-732500 GCF_965601325.2 Salmo salar
TCGGAAGCTAAGCAGGGTCGGGCCTGGTTAGTACTTGGATGGGAGACCGCCTGGGAATACCAGGTGCTGTAAGCATTTTGTCCACGAGGGTGTGCTCTTGCACTATTTCATCAGCAACACTGCCTTGTATTAAGCATGTAATGATGAATTGACTAAATGTCTGTTTTATCAGACTCACTTTGACTATATATGTTGTAGCAAGAGATTGTTTCTTGCTTACGGCCATACCAGCCTGGGTACGCCCGATCTCGTCTGATCTCGGAAGCTAAGCAGGGTCGGGCCTGGTTAGTACTTGGATGGGAGACCGCCTGGGAATACCAGGTGCTGTAAGCATTTTGTCCACGAGGGTGTGCCCCTGCACTATTTCATCAGCAACACTGCCTTGTAGTAAGCATTTAATGATGAATTGACTAAATGCAGCTTCCTGCCTTTTTAATAGGATCAAATTTCCTTGTGTTTTCAATTAGCATCTGCCTTGTATTTATAAGACAAACAAGAATATTGTTGCTGAATGCAGCTTGTGTGTGCTTTGTGCTCCTTTGCCCTGTTCAAATGATGAAAGGAAATAAAGTTTGTATTTTATCCAACTACCTGTGCTAAAAAGTGATGGGAACAGTGTTTGTAATTTCTTCTACATTTTCAGTGACACAAAGTTCAAGCTGCTTATCTAATTGGTGAAAATGCAATGTCTGTTTATCACACTCACTTTGACTATATATGTTGTAGCAAGAGATTGTTTCTCGCTTACGGCCATACCAGCCTGGGTACGCCCGATCTCGTCTGATCTCGGAAGCTAAGCCGGGTCGGGCCTGCTTAGTACTTGGATGGGAGACCGCCTGGGAATACCAGGTGCTGTAAGCATTTTGTCCACGAGGGTGTGCTCTTGCACTATTTCATCAGCAACACTGCCTTGTATTAAGCATTTAATGATGAATTGACAAAATGTCTGTTTTATCAGACTCACTTTGACTATATATGTTGTAGGAAGAGATTGTTTCTCGCTTACGGCCATACCAGCCTGGGTACGCCCGATCTCGTCTGATCTCGGAAGCTAAGCAGGGTCGGGCCTGGTTAGTACTTGGATGGGAGACCGCCTGGGAATACCAGGTGCTGTAAGCATTTTGTCCACGAGGGTGTGCTCTTGCACTATTTCATCAGCAACACTGCCTTGTATTAAGCATTTAATGATGAATTGACTAAATGTCTGTTTTATCAGACTCACTTTGACTATATATGTTGTAGCAAGAGATTGTTTCTCGCTTACGGCCATACCAGCCTGGGTACGCCCGATCTCGTCTGATCTCGGAAGCTAAGCAGGGTCGGGCCTGGTTAGTACTTGGATGGGAGACCGCCTGGGAATACCAGGTGCTGTAAGCATTTTGTCCACGAGGGTGTGCCCCTGCACTATTTCATCAGCAACACTGCCTTGTAGTAAGCATTTAATGATGAATTGACTAAATGCAGCTTCCTGCCTTTTTAATAGGATCAAATTTCCTTGTGTTTTCAATTAGCATCTGCCTTGTATTTATAAGACAAACAAGAATATTGTTGCTGAATGCAGCTTGTGTGTGCTTTGTGCTCCTTTGCCCTGTTCAAATGATGAAAGGAAATAAAGTTTGTATTTTATCCAACTACCTGTGCTAAAAAGTGATGGGAACAGTGTTTGTAATTTCTTCTACTTTTTCAGTGACACAAAGTTCAAGCTGCTTATCTAATTGGTGAAAATGCAATGTCTGTTTATCACACTCACTTTGACTATATATGTTGTAGCAAGAGATTGTTTCTCGCTTACGGCCATACCAGCCTGTGTACGCCCGATCTCGTCTGATCTCGGAAGCTAAGCAGGGTCGGGCCTGGTTAGTACTTGGATGGGAGACCGCCTGGGAATACCAGGTGCTGTAAGCAT
The DNA here is from genome assembly GCF_965601325.2 of Salmo salar. Classification (NCBI taxonomy): domain Eukaryota; kingdom Metazoa; phylum Chordata; class Actinopteri; order Salmoniformes; family Salmonidae; genus Salmo; species Salmo salar. Next base: position 721,907 of record NC_138298.1, read on the forward strand.
TTTGTCCACGAGGGTGTGCTCTTGCACTATTTCATCAGCAACACTGCCTTGTATTAAGCATTTAATGATGAATTGACTAAATGTCTGTTTTATCAGACTCACTTTGACTATATATGTTGTAGCAAGAGATTGTTTCTCGCTTACGGCCATACCAGCCTGGGGGCGCTAATCCTTGATTGGAGAAGTGACGACAGGTGCGAGTAATTGAGCTGTGAGTGTTTGCTTGAGAGTGTTTGCTCGAGAGCTATTTTCGTTTCTTTTTTGGATTTTGCAATATAATTTATTGTTTTTTCATTTGGATAGTTTTTAGTTTTGTTTAGTTTTCCCCCCCTGCAGTTTTGCTGCCTGGGGGAGGTTTTTTCGCTTTCATTTTTGATTCACAATGACGGACAACATGGCAACGACAAACGGAACGGACAAAGACAACGAAAATGCGCAATGGAAGGAAAACGAAAAAGGAGGAATGAAATATGGAAAAGAATACACGGTGGCAATTGAGTTGGTGGGAGAAGAAAAGGTGACGACGATGGAATTACTACGAGCAATTAAGGAGACGTGTGGAGAGGTGGTGGGATGCCGAATGAAAGGAGATAAGAAATATGAAATTACGATGAGAAACGGAAAAGGTAAAGAACGGATAATGGACGGTATATGGATAAAGGACAACAAGATACTGGCGAGAGATGTGAATATTAATGAATTGGTGGTGTCTTTTATGAATCTACCGGTATATATAGAAGATAAAGTGATACTGGACAAGTTGAGAAGCTGGGGAGTAACGGCCGTATCGGAGATAAGGAGGAGAGTTTGGCCTGGAACGGAGGTGGTTGACGGAACAAGGTTCTGTAAAGTTAAATTTACGGAAAAAGTCACATCATTGCCATATTCCACAAAAATTGAGACGCTGGAAGGAGCTGAATACTTCAGGGTGATCCATGACAAGCAGGTCAGAGTTTGTCGATTGTGCATACAACCTGGGCACATAGTTAAAGATTGCCCTGAATTGAAGTGTTTCAAGTGCGGCAATCAAGGCCATTATGCGAGAGAGTGTGTCGGAGAGAAGGAAAGGAATGTTTGTGGTAGATGCAGAAAGAGATTGGCGGAATGCAACTGTGGAGAAGTTATGACTGAAGAGGGGAGTCAAGTACTATTCGAGGAAGCAGTTGTATTGTCGGAAGAAGGAGAAGAAGATGGAGGAGATGATGTGGTGGAAGGTGGAGAGACGGAGGAAGGAAGAAGGGAGAAGAAGGAAGACCAGAAGATTAACGAAATTGGGAGCAGCATGGATTCAGAAATAAGAAGATGGAGTTTTCAGGAGGAGGGGGGGAGTGGACTGGGGGGAAGCTCGGGGGACTCACAGGTTTTAGGGGAAAGCACAGCACAAACAAGTAACTCGGGGGGTGAAGAAATGGAGAGGGTTTTAAGTTTAATGACAATAACAGAGACGGGTATGAACACGGGGAGCACAACGACGACAATATATGAGACGGAGATGAACACGGGGAGCACAACGAACATTCCAGAAACGGCGATGAACACGGGGAGCACAACGACGACTACACATGAGACGGAGATGAACATTCCAGAATCGGTGATGAACACGGGGAGCACAACGGACGAGGGTGTAAAGAAGAAAAGTTGGCTGGATGAAATGGACTTGGAGGAGATATCGGACTCGGATGATGGGGAAAAGTTTGAAAGAATGAGAGGAGGATACAGGAAGAGGAAAGCAGCGGAGGGGGGGGAGAGAAAGGGTGGAAGAGGAAAGAAACTGGATAAAAGGTAGAGGATAATGAAATTATATTTTATAATTTTATTATTTATTAGTATGGTAACAATAATGTCGATAAATGCGAATGGGTTGAGAACAATAGGAAAATTTAATAGAATAGTACACATAAAGAATTCTGATATTTTATGTATTCAAGAGACGCACTGGGATAATATGTGTGTTTTAGAAATTCAGAAAATATGGAGGGATTTTATTTATGTAAACAATGGTAGGGGGAATTCATGTGGGGTTGCAATTTTAATAAGGAAGGATGTAGTAGAAAATGTGAAGAAGATATATAATGATAATAATGGGAGGATTTTAATTTTAGATTTTGAATATATGAGTAGGGTTTTTAGGATTATAAATATTTATGCGCCGAATAATGAAACAGAGAGAAGGAATTTATTTTTAGAATTAGCGAAATGGTGCAAGGGAAACTGTATTTTAGTTGGGGATTTTAATGTAAAAATGGATAGACTAGATATGACAAGGGGAGCTATTTTTAGAAGTGACGTATCTAGGGGGGTTTTAAGGAAGATGATGGTTGAAAACAATTTAATTGATATATGGAGGGAGGAGAATCCGAATAAGAGAGAATTTTCTAGAAGGCAGGTGGTTTTAGGGGAATTGAAACAGACACGGATAGATTTGGTTTTAGTAAATGAAGGGTTAAGGAATTTTATGAAGGATATTAAATATATTTTTACAACTTTTAGTGATCATGCTGGGTTAACATTTTCGGTGGGGTTAGATAAGGAAAGGAAAGGGGGGGGAATATGGTGTATGAATGCAGGGTATCTAGGTGATGAGGAATACGGGAAACAACTTAAATCTTTGATAGAAGATGAAATGGAGGATAGGCAAAAAGGGAATGATAAGTGCAAGTGGTGGGAAAATGTTAAAGAAAAAATAAAAGTTTTTAGTATTAGATATGCAAGGAAGAAGAGGAGTAGGATGACAAGAGCAGAAAATTATTTAAGAACAAAATTGAATGAAGAAATGAAGAAATGTGATAGTGATCCTGATTATACTATTGAAAAGTTTTTAGATTTAAAAGAAAAATTGAGCAAATGTGAAATAGATAAGTGTAAGGGTGCAATTATAAGAAGTAGGGCAAAATATGTTTTAGAAGGGGAGAAATGTACGTCGTTTTTTCTTGGTTTAGAGAAAACTAAACAGATGAAATCATATATTAGTGAGATTGAAAATGTAAAGGGTGAAGTGGTAATTGATTATGTGGAGATATTAGAAACGGTACAGAATTTTTATAAGGATTTATTTAAGAAAGGGGAGGTGGATGAGGGGTGTGTAAAAGAGATTTTAAGTAGTGTGGATGTGCAAATTGGTGTTGAGGATAAGCAAATGTGTGATAGGAAGATAACAATGGATGAAGTGAAAGATGCAATTAAGGGTTTACAAATAAATAAAAGTCCTGGAGTAGATGGACTAATTGCAGAGTTTTATAAAATGTATGAAAGTATTTTAGCACCTATTTTATTAGAAGTATATCAATATATGGAAGACAATAATACTGTTTCAGATTCCATGGTGACAGGGCTGATATCGATTTTATATAAAAATAAGGGGAGTAAATTGAAATTAGAAAATTATAGGCCAATTAGTTTATTAAACTCAGATTATAAGATTTTAGCTAAGATACTGGCAAATAGGATGAAGATGGTTTTAAATGATATTATAGCACCTACACAAAATTATACTGTGCCTGGAAGAGATATAGCAGATACCATAACTACACTTAGAGATGTGATAAATAAAATGAATAGCGATAAGATAGGGGGAATTGTTTTAAGTATAGATTTTAATAAAGCTTTTGACAGGGTGGAACATGATTTTATGTTTAGGGTACTGGAAAAGTATGGGTTTGGAAATGGAATTATAAGATGGATAAAATTATTATATAGAAAGGCTAAAAGTAGGGTTAAATGTAATGGGATTTTAACAGATTCTTTTATTCTTGAGAGATCAGTGAGACAGGGGTGCCCTTTATCAGCTTTATTGTTTGTTTTATCGGTAGAACCCTTAGCGGCATACCTTAAAAAAGATCATTTTATAAATTGTGTAGAGACTCCGCAAGGAGGTTTTAGTTTAATTCATCAATATGCAGACGATACCACAATTACAGTCAGAGATGAGGGAAGTGTTAAAAGGGTGATGGAGTGTTTTAAAGTATATGAGAAAGCCTCAGGAGCTAAAGTGAATATGGAGAAGTCAGTAATAATGTATGTTGGGAAGAATAATGAGGGGACTTTTCCTTTTAAGGTGGTAAATGATTATTTTAAGGTGTTAGGTGTGTTTTTAGGGGTGAAGGAACAAGAAGCTAGGGATCTGACATGGAGTGGGGTTATAAACAAAGTTAGGAAGGTAGTAAATATGTGGAGGGGGAGGGCTTTGAAATTAAAAGGGAAAGTAATTGTTGTAAATTCCTTGCTGATGTCAATTTTTATTCATGTCATGAACGTTTTAGATGTACCAGAATGGGTTTTATCTGAAATGAATATGATTTTAGTTGATTTTTTATGGGATGGGAAAGGAGCGAAAATTTCTTTTAAAACATTGATTGCAGGTTATGAGGAGGGGGGTTTGAAGTTGGTGGATTTAAATGTAAGGAAAAAAGCAATTAGAGTTAAAATGGTACGGAAATATTTATATGGTGAACTAGATTATGGATGGAAAAGATTTTTTAAGGAGTATTTGCAGGAGGTTGGGAGGATGGGGGACAATGGTTTATTGATGTGCATGAAAAAAGAAATGTTAAGTAATATACCATTGTTTTATAGAGAAGTGTTTGAAGCTTGGGGGGAGTTTTTACCAAATATTTATTATGAGTGTACCATTTTAGACAATATTTTAAATCAGCCAATTTTCTTAAATCCCAAGATACAATATAATAATAAGATGTTGTTTTGTAAATATTTTATGAGGGCTGGGATGAGACAGATTGGGGATATTTTATACGAGGTCATTCCAGGGTTCCTTACTGTACAAGCGATTTATGATAATGTTTGTGAAGTGGAAGATGAAATAAGCAAAACTACAGTAGATAATATGTATAAGAGAATTTTAGGGTGTATTCCTGAAGAATGGGTGCTTTTAATAAATACAGAGGTGGTTGAGAGAGCTAAGGGTTTACCGGTTTTATATTATGAAAGTAATGGGGAGAAACATGTTTTATCAGGTTTGAAAGTTAAAAAGATTTATGAAAAATGTATTTTAAGAGAGATAAAAGCTCCTGCTTCAGAAAAAGTGTGGTCTAGGGTATTTGTAAATATAGATGTAAAATCAATATGGAAGAATGTCAATGTCAAATATAATTCTATAGAATGTGAAGATAATGATTTTAAATTGAAACATAATAGGATTTTTACGAACGTGGTTTTACATCAAATAAATAGAGACATTAAAAGAGAATGTGATATTTGTGGTACGGAGGTGGAAAATTTTATGCACTTTTTTATTGAATGTAGTAGATTACAAGGGTTTCATGAGTTTATAAAGGGGCTTTTAGAACAACATTGGGGAGAAGATATTGTAAATGGGATTGAGTGGAGGAGGTTGTTTCTATTTGGTATAAATGGGAAAAGCAAAGTTTTTAATATTAATTTGATGAATTTTGTTCTTAGCCATGCTAGATACGCTGTAAGACAAAGAAGGAATTTAGGACATTATGAAGGGAAAATTGTGAGTGTGGAGGTTTTATTTAAAAGTATTTTAGAGAAAGATATTGAACTAATATATAAATATGGAGGATGTAATTTTGAAAAACTGTTTGTGTGGGGGAGCACTTTTATCGAAATTGATCAAAATGGAAAACTTGCTTTTAATTATTAATTGGTTTTATTTTCTTTTCTTTTTTGATTTTGTAAAAGGATGAATTGTTCATTCTTTTTTATTATTATTGTTTGAATATTGTAAATATTATGTGTTTTTTCATAATAAAAGATAAAAAAATAAATAAAAAAAAGGTACGCCCGATCTCGTCTGATCTCGGAAGCTAAGCAGGGTCGGGCCTGGTTAGTACTTGGATGGGAGACCGCCTGGGAATACCAGGTGCTGTAAGCATTTTGTCCACGAGGGTGTGCTCTTGCACTATTTCATCAGCAACACTGCCTTGTATTAAGCATTTAATGATGAATTGACTAAATATCTGTTTTATCAGACTCACTTTGACTATATATGTTGTAGCAAGAGATTGTTTCTCGCTTACGGCCATACCAGCCTGGGGGCGCTAATCCTTGATTGGAGAAGTGACGACAGGTGCGAGTAATTGAGCTGTGAGTGTTTGCTTGAGAGTGTTTGCTCGAGAGCTATTTTCGTTTCTTTTTTTGATTTTTGCAATATAATTTATTGTTTTTTCATTTGGATAGTTTTTAGTTTTGTTTAGTTTTCCCCCCCTGCAGTTTTGCTGCCTGGGGGAGGTTTTTTCGCTTTCATTTTTGATTCACAATGACGGACAACATGGCAACGACAAACGGAACGGACAAAGACAACGAAAATGCGCAACGGAAGGAAAACGAAAAAGGAGGAATGAAATATGGAAAAGAATACACGGTGGCAATTGAGTTGGTGGGAGAAGAAAAGGTGACGACGATGGAATTACTACGAGCAATTAAGGAGACGTGTGGAGAGGTGGTGGGATGCCGAATGAAAGGAGATAAGAAATATGAAATTACGATGAGAAATGGAAAAGGTAAAGAACGGCTAATGGACGGTATACGGATAAAGGACAACAAGATACTGGCGAGAGATGTGAATATTAATGAATTGGTGGTGTCTTTTATGAATCTACCGGTATATATAGAAGATAAAGTTATACTGGACAAGTTGAGAAGCTGGGGAGTAACGGCCGTATCGGAGATAAGGAGGAGAGTTTGGCCTGGAACGGAGGTGGTTGACGGAACAAGGTTCTGTAAAGTTAAATTTACGGAAAAAGTCACATCATTGCCATATTCCACAAAAATTGAGACGCTGGAGGGAGCTGAATACTTCAGGGTGATCCATGACAAGCAGGTCAGAGTTTGTCGATTGTGCATACAACCGGGGCACATAGTTAAAGATTGCCCTGAATTCAAGTGTTTCAAGTGCGGCAATCAAGGCCATTATGCGAGAGAGTGTGTCGGAGAGAAGGAAAGGAATGTTTGTGGTAGATGCAGAAAGAGATTGGCGGAGTGCAACTGTGGAGAAGTTATGACTGGAGAGGGGAGTCAAGTACTATTCGAGGAAGCAGTTGTATCGTCGCATGAAGGAGAAGAAGATGGAGGAGAGGATGGGGTGGAAGGTGGAGAGACGGAGGAAGGAAGAAGGGAGAAGAAGGAAGACCAGAAGATTAATGAAATTGGGAGCAGTATGGATTCGGAAATAAGAAGATGGAGTTTTCAGGAGGAGAGGGGAAGTGGACTGGGGGGAAGCTCGGGGGACTCACGGGTTTTGGGGGAAAGCACAGCACAAACAAGTACCTCGGGGGGTGAAGAAATGGAGAGGGTTTTAAGTTTATTGACAATAACGGAGACGGGTATGAACACGGGGAACACAACGACGACTACACATGAGACGGAGATGAACACGGGGAGCACAACGAACATTTCAGAATCGGCGATGAACACGGGGAGCACAACGACGACTACACATGAGACGGAGATGAACATTCCGGAAACGGCGGAGAACACGGGGAGCACAACGAACATTCCAGAATCGGCGATGAACACGGGGAGCACGACGGACGAGGGTGTAAAGAAGAAAAGTTGGCTGGATGAAATGGACTTGGAGGAGATATCGGACTCGGATGATGGGGAAAAGTTTGAAAGAATGAGAGGAGGATACAGGAAGAGGAAAGCAGCGGAGGGGGGGGAGAGAAAGGGTGGAAGAGGAAAGAAACTGGATAAAAGGTAGAGGATAATGAAATTATATTTTATTATTTTATTATTTATTAGTATGGTCACAATAATGTCGATAAATGCGAATGGGTTGAGAACAATAGGAAAATTTAATAGAATAGTACACATAAAGATTTCTGATATTTTATGTATTCAAGAGACTCACTGGGATAATATGTGTGTTTTAGAAGTACAGAAAATATGGAGGGATTTTATTTATGTAAACAATGGTAGGGGGAATTCATGTGGGGTTGCAATTTTAATAAGGAAGGATGTAGTACAAAATGTGAAGAAGATATATAATGATAATAATGGGAGGATTTTAATTTTAGATTTTGAGTATATGAGTAGGGTTTTTAGGATTATAAATATTTATGCGCGGAATAATGAAATAGAGAGAAGGAATTTATTTTTAGAATTAGCGAAATGGTGCAAGGGAAACTGTATTTTAGTTGGGGATTTTAATGTAAAAATGGATAGACTAGATATGACAAGGGGAGCTATTTTTAGAAGTGACGTATCTAGGGGGGTTTTAAGGAAGATGATGGTTGAAAACAATTTAATTGATATATGGAGGGAGGAGAATCCGAATAAGAGAGAATTTTCTAGAAGGCAGGTGGTTTTAGGGGAATTGAAACAGACAAGGATAGATTTGGTTTTAGTAAATGAAGGGTTAAGGAATTTTATGAAGGATATTAAATATATTTTTACAACTTTTAGTGATCATGCTGGGTTAACATTTTCGGTGGGGTTAGATAAGGAAAGGAAAGGGGGGGGAATATGGTGTATGAATGCAGGGTATCTAGGTGATGAGGAATACGGGAAACAACTTAAATCTTTGATAGAACATGAAATGGAGGATAAGCAAAAAGGGAATGATAAGTGCAAGTGGTGGGAAAATGTTAAAGAAAAAATAAAAGTTTTTAGTATTAGATATGCAAGGAAGCAGAGGAGTAGGATGACAAGAGCAGAAAATTATTTAAGAACAAAATTGAATGAAGAAATGTGATAGTGATCCTGATTATACTATTGAAAAGTTTTTAGATTTAAAAGAAAAATTGAGCAAATGTGAAATAGATAAGTGTAAGGGTGCAATTATAAGAAGTAGGGCAAAATATGTTTTAGAAGGGGAGAAATGTACGTCGTTTTTTCTTGGTTTAGAGAAAACTAAACAGATGAAATCATATATTAGTGAGATTGAAAATGTAAAGGGTGAAGTGGTAAATGATTATGTGGAGATATTAGAAACGGTACAGAATTTTTATAAGGATTTATTTAAGAAAGGGGAGGTGGATGAGGGGTGTGTAAAAGAGATTTTAAGTAGTGTGGATGTGCAAATTGGTGTTGAGGATAAGCAAATGTGTGATAGGAAGATAACAATGGATGAAGTGAAAGATGCAATTAAGGGTTTACAAATAAATAAAAGTCCTGGAGTAGATGGACTAATTGCAGAGTTTTATAAAATGTATGAAAGTATTTTAGCACCTATTTTATTAGAAGTATATCAATATATGGAAGACAATAATACTGTTTCAGATTCCATGGTGACAGGGCTGATATCGATTTTATATAAAAATAAGGGGAGTAAATTGAAATTAGAAAATTATAGGCCAATTAGTTTATTAAACTCAGATTATAAGATTTTAGCTAAGATACTGGCAAATAGGATGAAGATGGTTTTAAATGATATTATAGCACCTACACAAAATTATAGTGTGCCTGGAAGAGATATAGCAGATACCATAACTACACTTAGAGATGTGATAAATAAAATGAATAGCGATAAGATAGGGGGAATTGTTTTAAGTATAGATTTTAATAAAGCTTTTGACAGGGTGGAACATGATTTTATGTTTAGGGTACTGGAAAAGTATGGGTTTGGAAATGGAATTATAAGATGGATAAAATTATTATATAGAAAGGCTAAAAGTAGGGTTAAATGTAATGGGGTTTTAACAGATTCTTTTATTCTTGAGAGGTCAGTGAGACAGGGGTGCCCTTTATCAGCTTTATTGTTTGTTTTATCGGTAGAACCCTTAGCGGCATACCTTAAAAAAGATCATTTTATAAATTGTGTAGAGACTCCGCAAGGAGGTTTTAGTTTAATTCATCAATATGCAGACGATACCACAATTACAGTCAGAGATGAGGGAAGTGTTAAAAGGGTGATGGAGTGTTTTAAAGTATATGAGAAAGCCTCAGGAGCTAAAGTGAATATGGAAAAGTCAGTAATAATGTATGTTGGGAAGAATAATGAGGGGACTTTTCCTTTTAAGGTGGTAAATGATTATTTTAAGGTGTTAGGTGTGTTTTTAGGGGTGAAGGAACAAGAAGCTAGGGATCTGACATGGAGTGGGGTTATAAATAAAGTTAGGAAGGTAGTAAATATGTGGAGGGGGAGGGCTTTGAAATTAAAAGGGAAAGTAATTGTTGTAAATTCCTTGCTGATGTCAATTTTTATTCATGTCATGAACGTTTTAGATGTACCAGAATGGGTTTTATCTGAAATGAATACGATTTTAGTTGATTTTTTATGGGATGGGAAAGGAGCGAAAATTTCTTTTAAAACATTGATTGCAGGATATGAGGAGGGGGGTTTGAAGTTGGTGGATTTAAATGTAAGGAAAAAAGCAATTAGAGTTAAAATGGTACGGAAATATTTATATGGTGAACTAGATTATGGATGGAAAAGATTTTTTAAGGAGTATTTGCAGGAGGTTGGGAGGATGGGGGACAATGGTTTATTGATGTGCATGAAAAAAGAAATGTTAAGTAATATACCATTGTTTTATAGAGAAGTGTTTGAAGCTTGGGGGGAGTTTTTACCAAATATTTATTATGAGTGTACCATTTTAGACAATATTTTAAATCAGCCAATTTTCTTAAATCCCAAGATACAATATAATAATAAGATGTTGTTTTGTAAATA
>NC_138298.1:737500-757500 GCF_965601325.2 Salmo salar
TGGGTACGCCCGATCTCGTCTGATCTCGGAAGCTAAGCAGGGTCGGGCCTGGTTAGTACTTGGATGGGAGACCGCCTGGCAATACCAGGTGCTGTAAGCATTTTGTCCACGAGGGTGTGCCCCTGCACTATTTCATCAGCAACACTGCCTTGTAGTAAGCATTTAATGATGAATTGACTAAATGCAGCTTCCTGCCTTTTTAATAGGATCAAATTTCCTTGTGTTTTCAATTAGCATCTGCCTTGTATTTATAAGACAAACAAGAATATTGTTGCTGAATGCAGCTTGTGTGTGCTTTGTGCTCCTTTGCCCTGTTCAAATGATGAAAGGAAATAAAGTTTGTATTTTATCCAACTACCTGTGCTAAAAAGTGATGGGAACAGTGTTTGTAATTTCTTCTACTTTTTCAGTGACACAAAGTTCAAGCTGCTTATCTAATTGGTGAAAATGCAATGTCTGTTTATCACACTCACTTTGACTATATATGTTGTAGCAAGAGATTGCTTCTCGCTTACGGCCATACCAGCCTGGGTACGCCCGATCTCGTCTGATCTCGGAAGCTAAGCAGGGTCGGGCCTGGTTAGTACTTGGATGGGAGACCGCCTGGGAATACCAGGTGCTGTAAGCATTTTGTCCACGAGGGTGTGCTCTTGCACTATTTCATCAGCAACACTGCCTTGTATTAAGCATTTAATGATGAATTGACTAAATGTCTGTTTTATCAGACTCACTTTGACTATATATGTTGTAGCAAGAGATTGTTTCTCGCTTACGGCCATACCATCCTGGGTACGCCCGATCTCGTCTGATCTCGGAAGCTAAGCAGGGTCGGGCCTGGTTAGTACTTGGATGGGAGACCGCCTGGGAATACCAGGTGCTGTAAGCATTTTGTCCACGAGGGTGTGCTCTTGCACTATTTCATCAGCAACATTGCCTTGTATTAAGCATTTAATGATGAATTGACTAAATGTCTGTTTTATCAGACTCACTTTGACTATATATGTTGTAGCAAGAGATTGTATCTCGCTTACGGCCATACCAGCCTGGGTACGCCCGATCTCGTCTGATCTCGGAAGCTAAGCAGGGTCGTGCCTGGTTAGTACTTGGATGGGAGACCGCCTGGCAATACCAGGTGCTGTAAGCATTTTGTCCACGAGGGTGTGCCCCTGCACTATTTCATCAGCAACACTGCCTTGTAGTAAGCATTTAATGATGAATTGACTAAATGCAGCTTCCTGCCTTTTTAATAGGATCAAATTTCCTTGTGTTTTCAATTAGCATCTGCCTTGTATTTATAAGACAAACAAGAATATTGTTGCTGAATGCAGCTTGTGTGTGCTTTGTGCTCCTTTGCCCTGTTCAAATGATGAAAGGAAATAAAGTTTGTATTTTATCCAACTACCTGTGCTAAAAAGTGATGGGAACAGTGTTTGTAATTTCTTCTACTTTTTCAGTGACACAAAGTTCAAGCTGCTTATCTAATTGGTGAAAATGCAATGTCTGTTTATCACACTCACTTTGACTATATATGTTGTAGCAAGAGATTGTTTCTCGCTTACGGCCATACCAGCCTGGGTACGCCCGATCTCGTCTGATCTCGGAAGCTAAGCAGGGTCGGGCCTGGTTAGTACTTGGATGGGAGACCGCCTGGCAATACCAGGTGCTGTAAGCATTTTGTCCACGAGGGTGTGCCCCTGCACTATTTCATCAGCAACACTGCCTTGTAGTAAGCATTTAATGATGAATTGACTAAATGCAGCTTCCTGCCTTTTTAATAGGATCAAATTTCCTTGTGTTTTCAATTAGCATCTGCCTTGTATTTATAAGACAAACAAGAATATTGTTGCTGAATGCAGCTTGTGTGTGCTTTGTGCTCCTTTGCCCTGTTCAAATGATGAAAGGAAATAAAGTTTGTATTTTATCCAACTACCTGTGCTAAAAAGTGATGGGAACAGTGTTTGTAATTTCTTCTACTTTTTCAGTGACACAAAGTTCAAGCTGCTTATCTAATTGGTGAAAATGCAATGTCTGTTTATCACACTCACTTTGACTATATATGTTGTAGCAAGAGATTGCTTCTCGCTTACGGCCATACCAGCCTGGGTACGCCCGATCTCGTCTGATCTCGGAAGCTAAGCAGGGTCGGGCCTGGTTAGTACTTGGATGGGAGACCGCCTGGGAATACCAGGTGCTGTAAGCATTTTGTCCACGAGGGTGTGCTCTTGCACTATTTCATCAGCAACACTGCCTTGTATTAAGCATTTAATGATGAATTGACTAAATGTCTGTTTTATCAGACTCACTTTGACTATATATGTTGTAGCAAGAGATTGTTTCTCGCTTACGGCCATACCATCCTGGGTACGCCCGATCTCGTCTGATCTCGGAAGCTAAGCAGGGTCGGGCCTGGTTAGTACTTGGATGGGAGACCGCCTGGGAATACCAGGTGCTGTAAGCATTTTGTCCACGAGGGTGTGCTCTTGCACTATTTCATCAGCAACATTGCCTTGTATTAAGCATTTAATGATGAATTGACTAAATGTCTGTTTTATCAGACTCACTTTGACTATATATGTTGTAGCAAGACATTGTTTCTCGCTTACGGCCATACCAGCCTGGGTACGCCCGATCTCGTCTGATCTCGGAAGCTAAGCAGGGTCGGGCCTGGTTAGTACTTGGATGGGAGACCGCCTGGCAATACCAGGTGCTGTAAGCATTTTGTCCACGAGGGTGTGCCCCTGCACTATTTCATCAGCAACACTGCCTTGTAGTAAGCATTTAATGATGAATTGACTAAATGCAGCTTCCTGCCTTTTTAATAGGATCAAATTTCCTTGTGTTTTCAATTAGCATCTGCCTTGTATTTATAAGACAAACAAGAATATTGTTGCTGAATGCAGCTTGTGTGTGCTTTGTGCTCCTTTGCCCTGTTCAAATGATGAAAGGAAATAAAGTTTGTATTTTATCCAACTACCTGTGCTAAAAAGTGATGGGAACAGTGTTTGTAATTTCTTCTACTTTTTCAGTGACACAAAGTTCAAGCTGCTTATCTAATTGGTGAAAATGCAATGTCTGTTTATCACACTCACTTTGACTATATATGTTGTAGCAAGAGATTGCTTCTCGCTTACGGCCATACCAGCCTGGGTACGCCCGATCTCGTCTGATCTCGGAAGCTAAGCAGGGTCGGGCCTGGTTAGTACTTGGATGGGAGACCGCCTGGGAATACCAGGTGCTGTAAGCATTTTGTCCACGAGGGTGTGCTCTTGCACTATTTCATCAGCAACACTGCCTTGTATTAAGCATTTAATGATGAATTGACTAAATGTCTGTTTTATCAGACTCACTTTGACTATATATGTTGTAGCAAGAGATTGTTTCTCGCTTACGGCCATACCATCCTGGGTACGCCCGATCTCGTCTGATCTCGGAAGCTAAGCAGGGTCGGGCCTGGTTAGTACTTGGATGGGAGACCGCCTGGGAATACCAGGTGCTGTAAGCATTTTGTCCACGAGGGTGTGCTCTTGCACTATTTCATCAGCAACATTGCCTTGTATTAAGCATTTAATGATGAATTGACTAAATGTCTGTTTTATCAGACTCACTTTGACTATATATGTTGTAGCAAGAGATTGTATCTCGCTTACGGCCATACCAGCCTGGGTACGCCCGATCTCGTCTGATCTCGGAAGCTAAGCAGGGTCGTGCCTGGTTAGTACTTGGATGGGAGACCGCCTGGCAATACCAGGTGCTGTAAGCATTTTGTCCACGAGGGTGTGCCCCTGCACTATTTCATCAGCAACACTGCCTTGTAGTAAGCATTTAATGATGAATTGACTAAATGCAGCTTCCTGCCTTTTTAATAGGATCAAATTTCCTTGTGTTTTCAATTAGCATCTGCCTTGTATTTATAAGACAAACAAGAATATTGTTGCTGAATGCAGCTTGTGTGTGCTTTGTGCTCCTTTGCCCTGTTCAAATGATGAAAGGAAATAAAGTTTGTATTTTATCCAACTACCTGTGCTAAAAAGTGATGGGAACAGTGTTTGTAATTTCTTCTACTTTTTCAGTGACACAAAGTTCAAGCTGCTTATCTAATTGGTGAAAATGCAATGTCTGTTTATCACACTCACTTTGACTATATATGTTGTAGCAAGAGATTGTTTCTCGCTTACGGCCATACCAGCCTGGGTACGCCCGATCTCGTCTGATCTCGGAAGCTAAGCAGGGTCGGGCCTGGTTAGTACTTGGATGGGAGACCGCCTGGGAATACCAGGTGCTGTAAGCATTTTGTCCACGAGGGTGTGCTCTTGCACTATTTCATCAGCAACATTGCCTTGTATTAAGCATTTAATGATGAATTGACTAAATGTCTGTTTTATCAGACTCACTTTGACTATATATGTTGTAGCAAGAGATTGTTTCTCGCTTACGGCCATACCAGCCTGGGTACGCCCGATCTCGTCTGATCTCGGAAGCTAAGCAGGGTCGGGCCTGGTTAGTACTTGGATGGGAGACCGCCTGGCAATACCAGGTGCTGTAAGCATTTTGTCCACGAGGGTGTGCCCCTGCACTATTTCATCAGCAACACTGCCTTGTAGTAAGCATTTAATGATGAATTGACTAAATGCAGCTTCCTGCCTTTTTAATAGGATCAAATTTCCTTGTGTTTTCAATTAGCATCTGCCTTGTATTTATAAGACAAACAAGAATATTGTTGCTGAATGCAGCTTGTGTGTGCTTTGTGCTCCTTTGCCCTGTTCAAATGATGAAAGGAAATAAAGTTTGTATTTTATCCAACTACCTGTGCTAAAAAGTGATGGGAACAGTGTTTGTAATTTCTTCTACTTTTTCAGTGACACAAAGTTCAAGCTGCTTATCTAATTGGTGAAAATGCAATGTCTGTTTATCACACTCACTTTGACTATATATGTTGTAGCAAGAGATTGCTTCTCGCTTACGGCCATACCAGCCTGGGTACGCCCGATCTCGTCTGATCTCGGAAGCTAAGCAGGGTCGGGCCTGGTTAGTACTTGGATGGGAGACCGCCTGGGAATACCAGGTGCTGTAAGCATTTTGTCCACGAGGGTGTGCTCTTGCACTATTTCATCAGCAACACTGCCTTGTATTAAGCATTTAATGATGAATTGACTAAATGTCTGTTTTATCAGACTCACTTTGACTATATATGTTGTAGCAAGAGATTGTTTCTCGCTTACGGCCATACCATCCTGGGTACGCCCGATCTCGTCTGATCTCGGAAGCTAAGCAGGGTCGGGCCTGGTTAGTACTTGGATGGGAGACCGCCTGGGAATACCAGGTGCTGTAAGCATTTTGTCCACGAGGGTGTGCTCTTGCACTATTTCATCAGCAACATTGCCTTGTATTAAGCATTTAATGATGAATTGACTAAATGTCTGTTTTATCAGACTCACTTTGACTATATATGTTGTAGCAAGACATTGTTTCTCGCTTACGGCCATACCAGCCTGGGTACGCCCGATCTCGTCTGATCTCGGAAGCTAAGCAGGGTCGGGCCTGGTTAGTACTTGGATGGGAGACCGCCTGGCAATACCAGGTGCTGTAAGCATTTTGTCCACGAGGGTGTGCCCCTGCACTATTTCATCAGCAACACTGCCTTGTAGTAAGCATTTAATGATGAATTGACTAAATGCAGCTTCCTGCCTTTTTAATAGGATCAAATTTCCTTGTGTTTTCAATTAGCATCTGCCTTGTATTTATAAGACAAACAAGAATATTGTTGCTGAATGCAGCTTGTGTGTGCTTTGTGCTCCTTTGCCCTGTTCAAATGATGAAAGGAAATAAAGTTTGTATTTTATCCAACTACCTGTGCTAAAAAGTGATGGGAACAGTGTTTGTAATTTCTTCTACTTTTTCAGTGACACAAAGTTCAAGCTGCTTATCTAATTGGTGAAAATGCAATGTCTGTTTATCACACTCACTTTGACTATATATGTTGTAGCAAGAGATTGCTTCTCGCTTACGGCCATACCAGCCTGGGTACGCCCGATCTCGTCTGATCTCGGAAGCTAAGCAGGGTCGGGCCTGGTTAGTACTTGGATGGGAGACCGCCTGGGAATACCAGGTGCTGTAAGCATTTTGTCCACGAGGGTGTGCTCTTGCACTATTTCATCAGCAACACTGCCTTGTATTAAGCATTTAATGATGAATTGACTAAATGTCTGTTTTATCAGACTCACTTTGACTATATATGTTGTAGCAAGAGATTGTTTCTCGCTTACGGCCATACCATCCTGGGTACGCCCGATCTCGTCTGATCTCGGAAGCTAAGCAGGGTCGGGCCTGGTTAGTACTTGGATGGGAGACCGCCTGGGAATACCAGGTGCTGTAAGCATTTTGTCCACGAGCGTGTGCTCTTGCACTATTTCATCAGCAACATTGCCTTGTATTAAGCATTTAATGATGAATTGACTAAATGTCTGTTTTATCAGACTCACTTTGACTATATATGTTGTAGCAAGAGATTGTTTCTCGCTTACGGCCATACCAGCCTGGGTACGCCCGATCTCGTCTGATCTCGGAAGCTAAGCAGGGTCGTGCCTGGTTAGTACTTGGATGGGAGACCGCCTGGCAATACCAGGTGCTGTAAGCATTTTGTCCACGAGGGTGTGCCCCTGCACTATTTCATCAGCAACACTGCCTTGTAGTAAGCATTTAATGATGAATTGACTAAATGCAGCTTCCTGCCTTTTTAATAGGATCAAATTTCCTTGTGTTTTCAATTAGCATCTGCCTTGTATTTATAAGACAAACAAGAATATTGTTGCTGAATGCAGCTTGTGTGTGCTTTGTGCTCCTTTGCCCTGTTCAAATGATGAAAGGAAATAAAGTTTGTATTTTATCCAACTACCTGTGCTAAAAAGTGATGGGAACAGTGTTTGTAATTTCTTCTACTTTTTCAGTGACACAAAGTTCAAGCTGCTTATCTAATTGGTGAAAATGCAATGTCTGTTTATCACACTCACTTTGACTATATATGTTGTAGCAAGAGATTGCTTCTCGCTTACGGCCATACCAGCCTGGGTACGCCCGATCTCGTCTGATCTCGGAAGCTAAGCAGGGTCGGGCCTGGTTAGTACTTGGATGGGAGACCGCCTGGGAATACCAGGTGCTGTAAGCATTTTGTCCACGAGGGTGTGCTCTTGCACTATTTCATCAGCAACACTGCCTTGTATTAAGCATTTAATGATGAATTGACTAAATGTCTGTTTTATCAGACTCACTTTGACTATATATGTTGTAGCAAGAGATTGTTTCTCGCTTACGGCCATACCATCCTGGGTACGCCCGATCTCGTCTGATCTCGGAAGCTAAGCAGGGTCGGGCCTGGTTAGTACTTGGATGGGAGACCGCCTGGGAATACCAGGTGCTGTAAGCATTTTGTCCACGAGGGTGTGCTCTTGCACTATTTCATCAGCAACATTGCCTTGTATTAAGCATTTAATGATGAATTGACTAAATGTCTGTTTTATCAGACTCACTTTGACTATATATGTTGTAGCAAGAGATTGTTTCTCGCTTACGGCCATACCAGCCTGGGTACGCCCGATCTCGTCTGATCTCGGAAGCTAAGCAGGGTCGTGCCTGGTTAGTACTTGGATGGGAGACCGCCTGGCAATACCAGGTGCTGTAAGCATTTTGTCCACGAGGGTGTGCCCCTGCACTATTTCATCAGCAACACTGCCTTGTAGTAAGCATTTAATGATGAATTGACTAAATGCAGCTTCCTGCCTTTTTAATAGGATCAAATTTCCTTGTGTTTTCAATTAGCATCTGCCTTGTATTTATAAGACAAACAAGAATATTGTTGCTGAATGCAGCTTGTGTGTGCTTTGTGCTCCTTTGCCCTGTTCAAATGATGAAAGGAAATAAAGTTTGTATTTTATCCAACTACCTGTGCTAAAAAGTGATGGGAACAGTGTTTGTAATTTCTTCTACTTTTTCAGTGACACAAAGTTCAAGCTGCTTATCTAATTGGTGAAAATGCAATGTCTGTTTATCACACTCACTTTGACTATATATGTTGTAGCAAGAGATTGTTTCTCGCTTACGGCCATACCAGCCTGGGTACGCCCGATCTCGTCTGATCTCGGAAGCTAAGCAGGGTCGGGCCTGGTTAGTACTTGGATGGGAGACCGCCTGGGAATACCAGGTGCTGTAAGCATTTTGTCCACGAGGGTGTGCTCTTGCACTATTTCATCAGCAACATTGCCTTGTATTAAGCATTTAATGATGAATTGACTAAATGTCTGTTTTATCAGACTCACTTTGACTATATATGTTGTAGCAAGAGATTGTTTCTCGCTTACGGCCATACCAGCCTGGGTACGCCCGATCTCGTCTGATCTCGGAAGCTAAGCAGGGTCGGGCCTGGTTAGTACTTGGATGGGAGACCGCCTGGCAATACCAGGTGCTGTAAGCATTTTGTCCACGAGGGTGTGCCCCTGCACTATTTCATCAGCAACACTGCCTTGTAGTAAGCATTTAATGATGAATTGACTAAATGCAGCTTCCTGCCTTTTTAATAGGATCAAATTTCCTTGTGTTTTCAATTAGCATCTGCCTTGTATTTATAAGACAAACAAGAATATTGTTGCTGAATGCAGCTTGTGTGTGCTTTGTGCTCCTTTGCCCTGTTCAAATGATGAAAGGAAATAAAGTTTGTATTTTATCCAACTACCTGTGCTAAAAAGTGATGGGAACAGTGTTTGTAATTTCTTCTACTTTTTCAGTGACACAAAGTTCAAGCTGCTTATCTAATTGGTGAAAATGCAATGTCTGTTTATCACACTCACTTTGACTATATATGTTGTAGCAAGAGATTGCTTCTCGCTTACGGCCATACCAGCCTGGGTACGCCCGATCTCGTCTGATCTCGGAAGCTAAGCAGGGTCGGGCCTGGTTAGTACTTGGATGGGAGACCGCCTGGGAATACCAGGTGCTGTAAGCATTTTGTCCACGAGGGTGTGCTCTTGCACTATTTCATCAGCAACACTGCCTTGTATTAAGCATTTAATGATGAATTGACTAAATGTCTGTTTTATCAGACTCACTTTGACTATATATGTTGTAGCAAGAGATTGTTTCTCGCTTACGGCCATACCATCCTGGGTACGCCCGATCTCGTCTGATCTCGGAAGCTAAGCAGGGTCGGGCCTGGTTAGTACTTGGATGGGAGACCGCCTGGGAATACCAGGTGCTGTAAGCATTTTGTCCACGAGGGTGTGCTCTTGCACTATTTCATCAGCAACATTGCCTTGTATTAAGCATTTAATGATGAATTGACTAAATGTCTGTTTTATCAGACTCACTTTGACTATATATGTTGTAGCAAGAGATTGTTTCTCGCTTACGGCCATACCAGCCTGGGTACGCCCGATCTCGTCTGATCTCGGAAGCTAAGCAGGGTCGGGCCTGGTTAGTACTTGGATGGGAGACCGCCTGGCAATACCAGGTGCTGTAAGCATTTTGTCCACGAGGGTGTGCCCCTGCACTATTTCATCAGCAACACTGCCTTGTAGTAAGCATTTAATGATGAATTGACTAAATGCAGCTTCCTGCCTTTTTAATAGGATCAAATTTCCTTGTGTTTTCAATTAGCATCTGCCTTGTATTTATAAGACAAACAAGAATATTGTTGCTGAATGCAGCTTGTGTGTGCTTTGTGCTCCTTTGCCCTGTTCAAATGATGAAAGGAAATAAAGTTTGTATTTTATCCAACTACCTGTGCTAAAAAGTGATGGGAACAGTGTTTGTAATTTCTTCTACTTTTTCAGTGACACAAAGTTCAAGCTGCTTATCTAATTGGTGAAAATGCAATGTCTGTTTATCACACTCACTTTGACTATATATGTTGTAGCAAGAGATTGCTTCTCGCTTACGGCCATACCAGCCTGGGTACGCCCGATCTCGTCTGATCTCGGAAGCTAAGCAGGGTCGGGCCTGGTTAGTACTTGGATGGGAGACCGCCTGGGAATACCAGGTGCTGTAAGCATTTTGTCCACGAGGGTGTGCTCTTGCACTATTTCATCAGCAACACTGCCTTGTATTAAGCATTTAATGATGAATTGACTAAATGTCTGTTTTATCAGACTCACTTTGACTATATATGTTGTAGCAAGAGATTGTTTCTCGCTTACGGCCATACCATCCTGGGTACGCCCGATCTCGTCTGATCTCGGAAGCTAAGCAGGGTCGGGCCTGGTTAGTACTTGGATGGGAGACCGCCTGGGAATACCAGGTGCTGTAAGCATTTTGTCCACGAGGGTGTGCTCTTGCACTATTTCATCAGCAACATTGCCTTGTATTAAGCATTTAATGATGAATTGACTAAATGTCTGTTTTATCAGACTCACTTTGACTATATATGTTGTAGCAAGACATTGTTTCTCGCTTACGGCCATACCAGCCTGGGGGCGCTAATCCTTGATTGGAGAAGTGACGACAGGTGCGAGTAATTGAGCTGTGAGTGTTTGCTTGAGAGTGTTTGCTCGAGAGCTATTTTCGTTTCTTTTTTGGATTTTGCAATATAATTTATTGTTTTTTCATTTGGATAGTTTTTAGTTTTGTTTAGTTTTCCCCCCCTGCAGTTTTGCTGCCTGGGGGAGGTTTTTTCGCTCTCATTTTTGATTTACAATGACGGACAACATGGCAACGACAAACGGAACGGACAAGGACAACGAAAATGCGCAACGGAAGGAAAACGAAAAAGGAGGAATGAAATATGGCAAAGAATACACGGTGGCAATTGAGTTGGTGGGAGAAGAAAAGGTGACGACGATGGAATTACTACGAGCAATTAAGGAGACGTGTGGAGAGGTGGTGGGATGCCGAATGAAAGGAGATAAGAAATATGAAATTACGATGAGAAACGGAAAAGGTAAAGAACGGCTAATGGACGGTATACGGATAAAGGACAACAAGATACTGGCGAGAGATGTGAATATTAATGAATTGGTGGTGTCTTTTATGAATCTACCGGTATATATAGAAGATAAAGTGATACTGGACAAGTTGAGAAGCTGGGGAGTAACGGCCGTATCGGAGATAAGGAGGAGAGTTTGGCCTGGAACGGAGGTGGTTGACGGAACAAGGTTCTGTAAAGTTAAATTTACGGAAAAAGTCACATCATTGCCATATTCCACAAAAATTGAGACGCTGGAGGGAGCTGAATACTTCAGGGTGATCCATGACAAGCAGGTCAGAGTTTGTCGATTGTGCATACAACCGGGGCACATAGTTAAAGATTGCCCTGAATTCAAGTGTTTCAAGTGCGGCAATCAAGGCCATTATGCGAGAGAGTGTGTCGGAGAGAAGGAAAGGAATGTTTGTGGAAGATGCAGAAAGAGATTGGCGGAGTGCAACTGTGGAGAAGTTATGACGGGAGAGGGGAGTCAAGTACTATTCGAGGAAGCAGTTGTATCGTCGCAAGAAGGAGAAGAAGATGGAGGAGAGGATGTGGTGGAAGGTGGAGAGACGGAGGAAGGAAGAAGGGAGAAGAAGGAAGACCAGAAGATTAATGAAATTGGGAGCAGTATGGATTCGGAAATAAGAAGATGGAGTTTTCAGGAGGAGAGGGGAAGTGGACTGGGGGGAAGCACGGGGGACTCACGGGTTTTGGGGGAAAGCACAGCACAAACAAGTACCTCGGGGGGTGAAGAAATGGAGAGGGTTTTAAGTTTATTGACAATAACGGAGACGGGTATGAACACGGGGAACACAACGAAGACTACACGAGAGACGGAGATGAACATTCCAGAAACGGCGGAGAACATGGGGAGCACAACGACGACAATATATGAGACGGAGATGAACACGGGGAGCACAACGAACATTCCAGAAACGGCGATGAACACGGGGAGCACAACGATGACTACACATGAGACGGAGATGAACATTCCAGAAACGGCGGAGAACACGGGGAGCACAACGAACATTCCAGAATCGGCGATGAACACGGGGAGCACAACGGACGAGGGTGTAAAGAAGAAAAGTTGGCTGGATGAAATGGACTTGGAGGAGATATCGGACTCGGATGATGGGGAAAAGTTTGAAAGAATGAGAGGAGGATACAGGAAGAGGAAAGCAGCGGAGGGGGGGGAGAGAAAGGGTGGAAGAGGAAAGAAACTGGATAAAAGGTAGAGGATAATGAAATTATATTTTATAATTTTATTATTTATTAGTATGGTAACAATAATGTCGATAAATGCGAATGGGTTGAGAACAATAGGAAAATTTAATAGAATAGTACACATAAAGAATTCTGATATTTTATGTATTCAAGAGACGCACTGGGATAATATGTGTGTTTTAGAAATTCAGAAAATATGGAGGGATTTTATTTATGTAAACAATGGTAGGGGGAATTCATGTGGGGTTGCAATTTTAATAAGGAAGGATGTAGTAGAAAATGTGAAGAAGATATATAATGATAATAATGGGAGGATTTTAATTTTAGATTTTGAATATATGAGTAGGGTTTTTAGGATTATAAATATTTATGCGCCGAATAATGAAACAGAGAGAAGGAATTTATTTTTAGAATTAGCGAAATGGTGCAAGGGAAACTGTATTTTAGTTGGGGATTTTAATGTAAAAATGGATAGATTAGATATGACAAGGGGAGCTATTTTTAGAAGTGATGTATCTAGGGGGGTTTTAAGGAAAATGATGGTTGAAAACAATTTAATTGATATATGGAGGGAGGAGAATCCGAATAAGAGAGAATTTTCTAGAAGGCAGGTGGTTTTAGGGGAATTGAAACAGACACGGATAGATTTGGTTTTAGTAAATGAAGGGTTAAGGAATTTTATGAAGGATATTAAATATATTTTTACAACTTTTAGTGATCATGCTGGGTTAACATTTTCGGTGGGGTTAGATAAGGAAAGGAAAGGGGGGGGAATATGGTGTATGAATGCAGGGTATCTAGGTGATGAGGAATACGGGAAACAACTTAAATCTTTGATAGAAGATGAAATGGAGGATAAGCAAAAAGGGAATGATAAGTGCAAGTGGTGGGAAAATGTTAAGGAAAAAATAAAAGTTTTTAGTATTAGATATGCAAGGAAGCAGAGGAGTAGGATGACAAGAGCAGAAAATTATTTAAGAACAAAATTGAATGAAGAAATGAAGAAATGTGATAGTGATCCTGATTATACTATTGAAAAGTTTTTAGATTTAAAAGAAAAATTGAGCAAATGTGAAATAGATAAGTGTAAGGGTGCAATTATAAGAAGTAGGGCAAAATATGTTTTAGAAGGGGAGAAATGTACGTCGTTTTTTCTTGGTTTAGAGAAAACTAAACAGATGAAATCATATATTAGTGAGATTGAAAATGTAAAGGGTGAAGTAGTAAATGATTATGTGGAGATATTAGAAACGGTACAGAATTTTTATAAGGATTTATTTAAGAAAGGGGAGGTGGATGAGGGGTGTGTAAAAGAGATTTTAAGTAGTGTTGATGTGCAAATTGGTGTTGAGGATA
The DNA here is from genome assembly GCF_965601325.2 of Salmo salar. NCBI lineage: Eukaryota > Metazoa > Chordata > Actinopteri > Salmoniformes > Salmonidae > Salmo > Salmo salar. Next base: position 751,029 of record NC_138298.1, read on the forward strand.
AGCAAATGTGTGATAGGAAGATAACAATGGATGAAGTGAAAGATGCAATTAAGGGTTTACAAATAAATAAAAGTCCTGGAGTAGATGGACTAATTGCAGAGTTTTATAAAATGTATGAAAGTATTTTAGCACCTATTTTATTAGAAGTATATCAATATATGGAAGACAATAATACTGTTTCAGATTCCATGGTGACAGGGCTGATATCGATTTTATATAAAAATAAGGGGAGTAAATTGAAATTAGAAAATTATAGGCCAATTAGTTTATTAAACTCAGATTATAAGATTTTAGCTAAGATACTGGCAAATAGGATGAAGATGGTTTTAAATGATATTATAGCACCTACACAAAATTATACTGTGCCTGGAAGAGATATAGCAGATACCATAACTACACTTAGAGATGTGATAAATAAAATGAATAGCGATAAGATAGGGGGAATTGTTTTAAGTATAGATTTTAATAAAGCTTTTGACAGGGTGGAACATGATTTTATGTTTAGGGTACTGGAAAAGTATGGGTTTGGAAATGGAATTATAAGATGGATAAAATTATTATATAGAAAGGCTAAAAGTAGGGTTAAATGTAATGGGATTTTAACAGATTCTTTTATTCTTGAGAGATCAGTGAGACAGGGGTGCCCTTTATCAGCTTTATTGTTTGTTTTATCGGTAGAACCCTTAGCGGCATACCTTAAAAAATATCATTTTATAAATTGTGTAGAGACTCCGCAAGGAGGTTTTAGTTTAATTCATCAATATGCAGACGATACCACAATTACAGTCAGAGATGAGGGAAGTGTTAAAAGGGTGATGGAGTGTTTTAAAGTATATGAGAAAGCCTCAGGAGCTAAAGTGAATATGGAGAAGTCAGTAATAATGTATGTTGGGAAGAATAATGAGGGGACTTTTCCTTTTAAGGTGGTAAATGATTATTTTAAGGTGTTAGGTGTGTTTTTAGGGGTGAAGGAACAAGAAGCTAGGGATCTGACATGGAGTGGGGTTATAAACAAAGTTAGGAAGGTAGTAAATATGTGGAGGGGGAGGGCTTTGAAATTAAAAGGGAAAGTAATTGTTGTAAATTCCTTGCTGATGTCAATTTTTATTCATGTCATGAACGTTTTAGATGTACCAGAATGGGTTTTATCTGAAATGAATATGATTTTAGTTGATTTTTTATGGGATGGGAAAGGAGCGAAAATTTCTTTTAAAACATTGATTGCAGGTTATGAGGAGGGGGGTTTGAAGTTGGTGGATTTAAATGTAAGGAAAAAAGCAATTAGAGTTAAAATGGTACGGAAATATTTATATGGTGAACTAGATTATGGATGGAAAAGATTTTTTAAGGAGTATTTGCAGGAGGTTGGGAGGATGGGGGACAATGGTTTATTGATGTGCATGAAAAAAGAAATGTTAAGTAATATACCATTGTTTTATAGAGAAGTGTTTGAAGCTTGGGGGGAGTTTTTACCAAATATTTATTATGAGTGTACCATTTTAGACAATATTTTAAATCAGCCAATTTTCTTAAATCCCAAGATACAATATAATAATAAGATGTTGTTTTGTAAATATTTTATGAGGGCTGGGATGAGACAGATTGGGGATATTTTATACGAGGTCATTCCAGGGTTCCTTACTGTACAAGCGATTTATGATAATGTTTGTGAAGTGGAAGATGAAATAAGCAAAACTACAGTAGATAATATGTATAAGAGAATTTTAGGGTGTATTCCTGAAGAATGGGTGCTTTTAATAAATACAGAGGTGGTTGAGAGAGCTAAGGGTTTACCGGTTTTATATTATGAAAGTAATGGGGAGAAACATGTTTTATCAGGTTTGAAAGTTAAAAAGATTTATGAAAAATGTATTTTAAGAGAGATAAAAGCTCCTGCTTCAGAAAAAGTGTGGTCTAGGGTATTTGTAAATATAGATGTAAAATCAATATGGAAGAATGTCAATGTCAAATATAATTCTATAGAATGTGAAGATAATGATTTTAAATTGAAACATAATAGGATTTTTACGAACGTGGTTTTACATCAAATAAATAGAGACATTAAAAGAGAATGTGATATTTGTGGTACGGAGGTGGAAAATTTTATGCACTTTTTTATTGAATGTAGTAGATTACAAGGGTTTCATGAGTTTATAAAGGGGCTTTTAGAACAACATTGGGGAGAAGATATTGTAAATGGGATTGAGTGGAGGAGGTTGTTTCTATTTGGTATAAATGGAAAAAGCAAAGTTTTTAATATTAATTTGATGAATTTTGTTCTTAGCCATGCTAGATACGCTGTAAGACAAAGAAGGAATTTAGGACATTATGAAGGGAAAATTGTGAGTGTGGAGGTTTTATTTAAAAGTATTTTAGAGAAAGATATTGAACTAATATATAAATATGGAGGATGTAATTTTGAAAAACTGTTTGTGTGGGGGAGCACTTTTATCGAAATTGATCAAAATGGAAAACTTGCTTTTAATTATTAATTGGTTTTATTTTCTTTTCTTTTTTGATTTTGTAAAAGGATGAATTGTTCATCCTTTTTTATTATTATTGTTTGAATATTGTAAATATTATGTGTTTTTTCATAATAAAAGATAAAAAAAAAAAGGTACGCCCGATCTCGTCTGATCTCGGAAGCTAAGCAGGGTCGGGCCTGGTTAGTACTTGGATGGGAGACCGCCTGGCAATACCAGGTGCTGTAAGCATTTTGTCCACGAGGGTGTGCCCCTGCACTATTTCATCAGCAACACTGCCTTGTAGTAAGCATTTAATGATGAATTGACTAAATGCAGCTTCCTGCCTTTTTAATAGGATCAAATTTCCTTGTGTTTTCAATTAGCATCTGCCTTGTATTTATAAGACAAACAAGAATATTGTTGCTGAATGCAGCTTGTGTGTGCTTTGTGCTCCTTTGCCCTGTTCAAATGATGAAAGGAAATAAAGTTTGTATTTTATCCAACTACCTGTGCTAAAAAGTGATGGGAACAGTGTTTGTAATTTCTTCTACTTTTTCAGTGACACAAAGTTCAAGCTGCTTATCTAATTGGTGAAAATGCAATGTCTGTTTATCACACTCACTTTGACTATATATGTTGTAGCAAGAGATTGCTTCTCGCTTACGGCCATACCAGCCTGGGTACGCCCGATCTCGTCTGATCTCGGAAGCTAAGCAGGGTCGGGCCTGGTTAGTACTTGGATGGGAGACCGCCTGGGAATACCAGGTGCTGTAAGCATTTTGTCCACGAGGGTGTGCTCTTGCACTATTTCATCAGCAACACTGCCTTGTATTAAGCATTTAATGATGAATTGACTAAATGTCTGTTTTATCAGACTCACTTTGACTATATATGTTGTAGCAAGAGATTGTTTCTCGCTTACGGCCATACCATCCTGGGTACGCCCGATCTCGTCTGATCTCGGAAGCTAAGCAGGGTCGGGCCTGGTTAGTACTTGGATGGGAGACCGCCTGGGAATACCAGGTGCTGTAAGCATTTTGTCCACGAGGGTGTGCTCTTGCACTATTTCATCAGCAACATTGCCTTGTATTAAGCATTTAATGATGAATTGACTAAATGTCTGTTTTATCAGACTCACTTTGACTATATATGTTGTAGCAAGAGATTGTTTCTCGCTTACGGCCATACCAGCCTGGGTACGCCCGATCTCGTCTGATCTCGGAAGCTAAGCAGGGTCGTGCCTGGTTAGTACTTGGATGGGAGACCGCCTGGCAATACCAGGTGCTGTAAGCATTTTGTCCACGAGGGTGTGCCCCTGCACTATTTCATCAGCAACACTGCCTTGTAGTAAGCATTTAATGATGAATTGACTAAATGCAGCTTCCTGCCTTTTTAATAGGATCAAATTTCCTTGTGTTTTCAATTAGCATCTGCCTTGTATTTATAAGACAAACAAGAATATTGTTGCTGAATGCAGCTTGTGTGTGCTTTGTGCTCCTTTGCCCTGTTCAAATGATGAAAGGAAATAAAGTTTGTATTTTATCCAACTACCTGTGCTAAAAAGTGATGGGAACAGTGTTTGTAATTTCTTCTACTTTTTCAGTGACACAAAGTTCAAGCTGCTTATCTAATTGGTGAAAATGCAATGTCTGTTTATCACACTCACTTTGACTATATATGTTGTAGCAAGAGATTGCTTCTCGCTTACGGCCATACCAGCCTGGGTACGCCCGATCTCGTCTGATCTCGGAAGCTAAGCAGGGTCGGGCCTGGTTAGTACTTGGATGGGAGACCGCCTGGGAATACCAGGTGCTGTAAGCATTTTGTCCACGAGGGTGTGCTCTTGCACTATTTCATCAGCAACACTGCCTTGTATTAAGCATTTAATGATGAATTGACTAAATGTCTGTTTTATCAGACTCACTTTGACTATATATGTTGTAGCAAGAGATTGTTTCTCGCTTACGGCCATACCATCCTGGGTACGCCCGATCTCGTCTGATCTCGGAAGCTAAGCAGGGTCGGGCCTGGTTAGTACTTGGATGGGAGACCGCCTGGGAATACCAGGTGCTGTAAGCATTTTGTCCACGAGGGTGTGCTCTTGCACTATTTCATCAGCAACATTGCCTTGTATTAAGCATTTAATGATGAATTGACTAAATGTCTGTTTTATCAGACTCACTTTGACTATATATGTTGTAGCAAGAGATTGTTTCTCGCTTACGGCCATACCAGCCTGGGTACGCCCGATCTCGTCTGATCTCGGAAGCTAAGCAGGGTCGTGCCTGGTTAGTACTTGGATGGGAGACCGCCTGGCAATACCAGGTGCTGTAAGCATTTTGTCCACGAGGGTGTGCCCCTGCACTATTTCATCAGCAACACTGCCTTGTAGTAAGCATTTAATGATGAATTGACTAAATGCAGCTTCCTGCCTTTTTAATAGGATCAAATTTCCTTGTGTTTTCAATTAGCATCTGCCTTGTATTTATAAGACAAACAAGAATATTGTTGCTGAATGCAGCTTGTGTGTGCTTTGTGCTCCTTTGCCCTGTTCAAATGATGAAAGGAAATAAAGTTTGTATTTTATCCAACTACCTGTGCTAAAAAGTGATGGGAACAGTGTTTGTAATTTCTTCTACTTTTTCAGTGACACAAAGTTCAAGCTGCTTATCTAATTGGTGAAAATGCAATGTCTGTTTATCACACTCACTTTGACTATATATGTTGTAGCAAGAGATTGTTTCTCGCTTACGGCCATACCAGCCTGGGTACGCCCGATCTCGTCTGATCTCGGAAGCTAAGCAGGGTCGGGCCTGGTTAGTACTTGGATGGGAGACCGCCTGGGAATACCAGGTGCTGTAAGCATTTTGTCCACGAGGGTGTGCTCTTGCACTATTTCATCAGCAACATTGCCTTGTATTAAGCATTTAATGATGAATTGACTAAATGTCTGTTTTATCAGACTCACTTTGACTATATATGTTGTAGCAAGAGATTGTTTCTCGCTTACGGCCATACCAGCCTGGGTACGCCCGATCTCGTCTGATCTCGGAAGCTAAGCAGGGTCGGGCCTGGTTAGTACTTGGATGGGAGACCGCCTGGCAATACCAGGTGCTGTAAGCATTTTGTCCACGAGGGTGTGCCCCTGCACTATTTCATCAGCAACACTGCCTTGTAGTAAGCATTTAATGATGAATTGACTAAATGCAGCTTCCTGCCTTTTTAATAGGATCAAATTTCCTTGTGTTTTCAATTAGCATCTGCCTTGTATTTATAAGACAAACAAGAATATTGTTGCTGAATGCAGCTTGTGTGTGCTTTGTGCTCCTTTGCCCTGTTCAAATGATGAAAGGAAATAAAGTTTGTATTTTATCCAACTACCTGTGCTAAAAAGTGATGGGAACAGTGTTTGTAATTTCTTCTACTTTTTCAGTGACACAAAGTTCAAGCTGCTTATCTAATTGGTGAAAATGCAATGTCTGTTTATCACACTCACTTTGACTATATATGTTGTAGCAAGAGATTGCTTCTCGCTTACGGCCATACCAGCCTGGGTACGCCCGATCTCGTCTGATCTCGGAAGCTAAGCAGGGTCGGGCCTGGTTAGTACTTGGATGGGAGACCGCCTGGGAATACCAGGTGCTGTAAGCATTTTGTCCACGAGGGTGTGCTCTTGCACTATTTCATCAGCAACACTGCCTTGTATTAAGCATTTAATGATGAATTGACTAAATGTCTGTTTTATCAGACTCACTTTGACTATATATGTTGTAGCAAGAGATTGTTTCTCGCTTACGGCCATACCATCCTGGGTACGCCCGATCTCGTCTGATCTCGGAAGCTAAGCAGGGTCGGGCCTGGTTAGTACTTGGATGGGAGACCGCCTGGGAATACCAGGTGCTGTAAGCATTTTGTCCACGAGGGTGTGCTCTTGCACTATTTCATCAGCAACATTGCCTTGTATTAAGCATTTAATGATGAATTGACTAAATGTCTGTTTTATCAGA
>NC_138298.1:762500-772500 GCF_965601325.2 Salmo salar
CTCGCTTACGGCCATACCAGCCTGGGTACGCCCGATCTCGTCTGATCTCGGAAGCTAAGCAGGGTCGTGCCTGGTTAGTACTTGGATGGGAGACCGCCTGGCAATACCAGGTGCTGTAAGCATTTTGTCCACGAGGGTGTGCCCCTGCACTATTTCATCAGCAACACTGCCTTGTAGTAAGCATTTAATGATGAATTGACTAAATGCAGCTTCCTGCCTTTTTAATAGGATCAAATTTCCTTGTGTTTTCAATTAGCATCTGCCTTGTATTTATAAGACAAACAAGAATATTGTTGCTGAATGCAGCTTGTGTGTGCTTTGTGCTCCTTTGCCCTGTTCAAATGATGAAAGGAAATAAAGTTTGTATTTTATCCAACTACCTGTGCTAAAAAGTGATGGGAACAGTGTTTGTAATTTCTTCTACTTTTTCAGTGACACAAAGTTCAAGCTGCTTATCTAATTGGTGAAAATGCAATGTCTGTTTATCACACTCACTTTGACTATATATGTTGTAGCAAGAGATTGTTTCTCGCTTACGGCCATACCAGCCTGGGTACGCCCGATCTCGTCTGATCTCGGAAGCTAAGCAGGGTCGGGCCTGGTTAGTCCTTGGATGGGAGACCGCCTGGGAATACCAGGTGCTGTAAGCATTTTGTCCACGAGGGTGTGCTCTTGCACTATTTCATCAGCAACACTGCCTTGTATTAAGCATTTAATGATGAATTGACTAAATGTCTGTTTTATCAGACTCACTTTGACTATATATGTTGTAGCAAGAGATTGTTTCTCGCTTACGGCCATACCAGCCTGGGTACGCCCGATCTCGTCTGATCTCGGAAGCTAAGCAGGGTCGGGCCTGGTTAGTACTTGGATGGGAGACCGCCTGGGAATACCAGGTGCTGTAAGCATTTTGTCCACGAGGGTGTGCCCCTGCACTATTTCATCAGCAACACTGCCTTGTAGTAAGCATTTAATGATGAATTGACTAAATGCAGCTTCCTGCCTTTTTAATAGGATCAAATTTCCTTGTGTTTTCAATTAGCATCTGCCTTGTATTTATAAGACAAACAAGAATATTGTTGCTGAATGCAGCTTGTGTGTGCTTTGTGCTCCTTTGCCCTGTTCAAATGATGAAAGGAAATAAAGTTTGTATTTTATCCAACTACCTGTGCTAAAAAGTGATGGGAACAGTGTTTGTAATTTCTTCTACTTTTTCAGTGACACAAAGTTCAAGCTGCTTATCTAATTGGTGAAAATGCAATGTCTGTTTATCACACTCACTTTGACTATATATGTTGTAGCAAGAGATTGTTTCTCGCTTACGGCCATACCAGCCTGGGTACGCCCGATCTCGTCTGATCTCGGAAGCTAAGCAGGGTCGGGCCTGGTTAGTACTTGGATGGGAGACCGCCTGGGAATACCAGGTGCTGTAAGCATTTTGTCCACGAGGGTGTGCTCTTGCACTATTTCATCAGCAACACTGCCTTGTATTAAGCATTTAATGATGAATTGACTAAATGTCTGTTTTATCAGACTCACTTTGACTATATATGTTGTAGCAAGAGATTGTTTCTCGCTTACGGCCATACCATCCTGGGTACGCCCGATCTCGTCTGATCTCGGAAGCTAAGCAGGGTCGGGCCTGGTTAGTACTTGGATGGGAGACCGCCTGGGAATACCAGGTGCTGTAAGCATTTTGTCCACGAGGGTGTGCTCTTGCACTATTTCATCAGCAACATTGCCTTGTATTAAGCATTTAATGATGAATTGACTAAATGTCTGTTTTATCAGACTCACTTTGACTATATATGTTGTAGCAAGAGATTGTTTCTCGCTTACGGCCATACCAGCCTGGGTACGCCCGATCTCGTCTGATCTCGGAAGCTAAGCAGGGTCGTGCCTGGTTAGTACTTGGATGGGAGACCGCCTGGCAATACCAGGTGCTGTAAGCATTTTGTCCACGAGGGTGTGCCCCTGCACTATTTCATCAGCAACACTGCCTTGTAGTAAGCATTTAATGATGAATTGACTAAATGCAGCTTCCTGCCTTTTTAATAGGATCAAATTTCCTTGTGTTTTCAATTAGCATCTGCCTTGTATTTATAAGACAAACAAGAATATTGTTGCTGAATGCAGCTTGTGTGTGCTTTGTGCTCCTTTGCCCTGTTCAAATGATGAAAGGAAATAAAGTTTGTATTTTATCCAACTACCTGTGCTAAAAAGTGATGGGAACAGTGTTTGTAATTTCTTCTACTTTTTCAGTGACACAAAGTTCAAGCTGCTTATCTAATTGGTGAAAATGCAATGTCTGTTTATCACACTCACTTTGACTATATATGTTGTAGCAAGAGATTGTTTCTCGCTTACGGCCATACCAGCCTGGGTACGCCCGATCTCGTCTGATCTCGGAAGCTAAGCAGGGTCGGGCCTGGTTAGTCCTTGGATGGGAGACCGCCTGGGAATACCAGGTGCTGTAAGCATTTTGTCCACGAGGGTGTGCTCTTGCACTATTTCATCAGCAACACTGCCTTGTATTAAGCATTTAATGATGAATTGACTAAATGTCTGTTTTATCAGACTCACTTTGACTATATATGTTGTAGCAAGAGATTGTTTCTCGCTTACGGCCATACCAGCCTGGGTACGCCCGATCTCGTCTGATCTCGGAAGCTAAGCAGGGTCGGGCCTGGTTAGTACTTGGATGGGAGACCGCCTGGGAATACCAGGTGCTGTAAGCATTTTGTCCACGAGGGTGTGCCCCTGCACTATTTCATCAGCAACACTGCCTTGTAGTAAGCATTTAATGATGAATTGACTAAATGCAGCTTCCTGCCTTTTTAATAGGATCAAATTTCCTTGTGTTTTCAATTAGCATCTGCCTTGTATTTATAAGACAAACAAGAATATTGTTGCTGAATGCAGCTTGTGTGTGCTTTGTGCTCCTTTGCCCTGTTCAAATGATGAAAGGAAATAAAGTTTGTATTTTATCCAACTACCTGTGCTAAAAAGTGATGGGAACAGTGTTTGTAATTTCTTCTACTTTTTCAGTGACACAAAGTTCAAGCTGCTTATCTAATTGGTGAAAATGCAATGTCTGTTTATCACACTCACTTTGACTATATATGTTGTAGCAAGAGATTGTTTCTCGCTTACGGCCATACCAGCCTGGGTACGCCCGATCTCGTCTGATCTCGGAAGCTAAGCAGGGTCGGGCCTGGTTAGTACTTGGATGGGAGACCGCCTGGGAATACCAGGTGCTGTAAGCATTTTGTCCACGAGGGTGTGCTCTTGCACTATTTCATCAGCAACACTGCCTTGTATTAAGCATTTAATGATGAATTGACTAAATGTCTGTTTTATCAGACTCACTTTGACTATATATGTTGTAGCAAGAGATTGTTTCTCGCTTACGGCCATACCATCCTGGGTACGCCCGATCTCGTCTGATCTCGGAAGCTAAGCAGGGTCGGGCCTGGTTAGTACTTGGATGGGAGACCGCCTGGGAATACCAGGTGCTGTAAGCATTTTGTCCACGAGGGTGTGCTCTTGCACTATTTCATCAGCAACATTGCCTTGTATTAAGCATTTAATGATGAATTGACTAAATGTCTGTTTTATCAGACTCACTTTGACTATATATGTTGTAGCAAGAGATTGTTTCTCGCTTACGGCCATACCAGCCTGGGTACGCCCGATCTCGTCTGATCTCGGAAGCTAAGCAGGGTCGTGCCTGGTTAGTACTTGGATGGGAGACCGCCTGGCAATACCAGGTGCTGTAAGCATTTTGTCCACGAGGGTGTGCCCCTGCACTATTTCATCAGCAACACTGCCTTGTAGTAAGCATTTAATGATGAATTGACTAAATGCAGCTTCCTGCCTTTTTAATAGGATCAAATTTCCTTGTGTTTTCAATTAGCATCTGCCTTGTATTTATAAGACAAACAAGAATATTGTTGCTGAATGCAGCTTGTGTGTGCTTTGTGCTCCTTTGCCCTGTTCAAATGATGAAAGGAAATAAAGTTTGTATTTTATCCAACTACCTGTGCTAAAAAGTGATGGGAACAGTGTTTGTAATTTCTTCTACTTTTTCAGTGACACAAAGTTCAAGCTGCTTATCTAATTGGTGAAAATGCAATGTCTGTTTATCACACTCACTTTGACTATATATGTTGTAGCAAGAGATTGTTTCTCGCTTACGGCCATACCAGCCTGGGTACGCCCGATCTCGTCTGATCTCGGAAGCTAAGCAGGGTCGGGCCTGGTTAGTACTTGGATGGGAGACCGCCTGGGAATACCAGGTGCTGTAAGCATTTTGTCCACGAGGCTGTGCTCTTGCACTATTTCATCAGCAACACTGCCTTGTATTAAGCATTTAATGATGAATTGACTAAATGTCTGTTTTATCAGACTCACTTTGACTATATATGTTGTAGGAAGAGATTGTTTCTCGCTTACGGCCATACCAGCCTGGGTACGGCCGATCTCGTCTGATCTCGGTAGCTAAGCAGGGTCGGGCCTGGTTAGTACTTGGATGGGAGACCGCCTGGGAATACCAGGTGCTGTAAGCATTTTGTCCACGAGGGTGTGCTCTTGCACTATTTCATCAGCAACACTGCCTTGTATTAAGCATTTAATGATGAATTGACTAAATGTCTGTTTTATCAGACTCACTTTGACTATATATGTTGTAGCAAGAGATTGTTTCTCGCTTACGGCCATACCAGCCTGGGTACGCCCGATCTCGTCTGATCTCGGAAGCTAAGCAGGGTCGGGCCTGGTTAGTACTTGGATGGGAGACCGCCTGGGAATACCAGGTGCTGTAAGCATTTTGTCCACGAGGGTGTGCCCCTGCACTATTTCATCAGCAACACTGCCTTGTAGTAAGCATTTAATGATGAATTGACTAAATGCAGCTTCCTGCCTTTTTAATAGGATCAAATTTCCTTGTGTTTTCAATTAGCATCTGCCTTGTATTTATAAGACAAACAAGAATATTGTTGCTGAATGCAGCTTGTGTGTGCTTTGTGCTCCTTTGCCCTGTTCAAATGATGAAAGGAAATAAAGTTTGTATTTTATCCAACTACCTGTGCTAAAAAGTGATGGGAACAGTGTTTGTAATTTCTTCTACTTTTTCAGTGACACAAAGTTCAAGCTGCTTATCTAATTGGAGAAAATGCAATGTCAGTTTATCACACTCACTTTGACTATATATGTTGTAGCAAGAGATTGTTTCTCGCTTACGGCCATACCAGCCTGGGTACGCCCAATCTCGTCTGATCTCGGAAGCTAAGCAGGGTCGGGCCTGGTTAGTACTTGGATGGGAGACCGCCTGGGAATACCAGGTGCTGTAAGCATTTTGTCCACGAGGGTGTGCCCCTGCACTATTTCATCAGCAACACTGCCTTGTAGTAAGCATTTAATGATGAATTGACTAAATGCAGCTTCCTGCCTTTTTAATAGGATCAAATTTCCTTGTGTTTTCAATTAGCATCTGCCTTGTATTTATAAGACAAACAAGAATATTGTTGCTGAATGCAGCTTGTGTGTGCTTTGTGCTCCTTTGCCCTGTTCAAATGATGAAAGGAAATAAAGTTTGTATTTTATCCAACTACCTGTGCTAAAAAGTGATGGGAACAGTGTTTGTAATTTCTTCTACTTTTTCAGTGACACAAAGTTCAAGCTGCTTATCTAATTGGTGAAAATGCAATGTCTGTTTATCACACTCACTTTGACTATATATGTTGTAGCAAGAGATTGTTTCTCGCTTACGGCCATACCAGCCTGGGTACGCCCGATCTCGTCTGATCTCGGAAGCTAAGCAGGGTCGGGCCTGGTTAGTACTTGGATGGGAGACCGCCTGGGAATACCAGGTGCTGTAAGCATTTTGTCCACGAGGGTGTGCTCTTGCACTATTTCATCAGCAACACTGCCTTGTATTAAGCATTTAATGATGAATTGACTAAATGTCTGTTTTATCAGACTCACTTTGACTATATATGTTGTAGCAAGAGATTGTTTCTCGCTTACGGCCATACCATCCTGGGTACGCCCGATCTCGTCTGATCTCGGAAGCTAAGCAGGGTCGGGCCTGGTTAGTACTTGGATGGGAGACCGCCTGGGAATACCAGGTGCTGTAAGCATTTTGTCCACGAGGGTGTGCTCTTGCACTATTTCATCAGCAACATTGCCTTGTATTAAGCATTTAATGATGAATTGACTAAATGTCTGTTTTATCAGACTCACTTTGACTATATATGTTGTAGCAAGAGATTGTTTCTCGCTTACGGCCATACCAGCCTGGGTACGCCCGATCTCGTCTGATCTCGGAAGCTAAGCAGGGTCGTGCCTGGTTAGTACTTGGATGGGAGACCGCCTGGCAATACCAGGTGCTGTAAGCATTTTGTCCACGAGGGTGTGCCCCTGCACTATTTCATCAGCAACACTGCCTTGTAGTAAGCATTTAATGATGAATTGACTAAATGCAGCTTCCTGCCTTTTTAATAGGATCAAATTTCCTTGTGTTTTCAATTAGCATCTGCCTTGTATTTATAAGACAAACAAGAATATTGTTGCTGAATGCAGCTTGTGTGTGCTTTGTGCTCCTTTGCCCTGTTCAAATGATGAAAGGAAATAAAGTTTGTATTTTATCCAACTACCTGTGCTAAAAAGTGATGGGAACAGTGTTTGTAATTTCTTCTACATTTTCAGTGACACAAAGTTCAAGCTGCTTATCTAATTGGTGAAAATGCAATGTCTGTTTATCACACTCACTTTGACTATATATGTTGTAGCAAGAGATTGTTTCTCGCTTACGGCCATACCAGCCTGGGTACGCCCGATCTCGTCTGATCTCGGAAGCTAAGCCGGGTCGGGCCTGCTTAGTACTTGGATGGGAGACCGCCTGGGAATACCAGGTGCTGTAAGCATTTTGTCCACGAGGGTGTGCTCTTGCACTATTTCATCAGCAACACTGCCTTGTATTAAGCATTTAATGATGAATTGACTAAATGTCTGTTTTATCAGACTCACTTTGACTATATATGTTGTAGGAAGAGATTGTTTCTCGCTTACGGCCATACCAGCCTGGGTACGGCCGATCTCGTCTGATCTCGGTAGCTAAGCAGGGTCGGGCCTGGTTAGTACTTGGATGGGAGACCGCCTGGGAATACCAGGTGCTGTAAGCATTTTGTCCACGAGGGTGTGCTCTTGCACTATTTCATCAGCAACACTGCCTTGTATTAAGCATTTAATGATGAATTGACTAAATGTCTGTTTTATCAGACTCACTTTGACTATATATGTTGTAGCAAGAGATTGTTTCTCGCTTACGGCCATACCAGCCTGGGTACGCCCGATCTCGTCTGATCTCGGAAGCTAAGCAGGGTCGGGCCTGGTTAGTACTTGGATGGGAGACCGCCTGGGAATACCAGGTGCTGTAAGCATTTTGTCCACGAGGGTGTGCCCCTGCACTATTTCATCAGCAACACTGCCTTGTAGTAAGCATTTAATGATGAATTGACTAAATGCAGCTTCCTGCCTTTTTAATAGGATCAAATTTCCTTGTGTTTTCAATTAGCATCTGCCTTGTATTTATAAGACAAACAAGAATATTGTTGCTGAATGCAGCTTGTGTGTGCTTTGTGCTCCTTTGCCCTGTTCAAATGATGAAAGGAAATAAAGTTTGTATTTTATCCAACTACCTGTGCTAAAAAGTGATGGGAACAGTGTTTGTAATTTCTTCTACTTTTTCAGTGACACAAAGTTCAAGCTGCTTATCTAATTGGTGAAAATGCAATGTCTGTTTATCACACTCACTTTGACTATATATGTTGTAGCAAGAGATTGTTTCTCGCTTACGGCCATACCAGCCTGGGTACGCCCGATCTCGTCTGATCTCGAAAGCTAAGCAGGGTCGGGCCTGGTTAGTACTTGGATGGGAGACCGCCTGGGAATACCAGGTGCTGTAAGCATTTTGTCCACGAGGGTGTGCTCTTGCACTATTTCATCAGCAACACTGCCTTGTATTAAGCATTTAATGATGAATTGACTAAATGTCTGTTTTATCAGACTCACTTTGACTATATATGTTGTAGCAAGAGATTGTTTCTCGCTTACGGCCATACCATCCTGGGTACGCCCGATCTCGTCTGATCTCGGAAGCTAAGCAGGGTCGGGCCTGGTTAGTACTTGGATGGGAGACCGCCTGGGAATACCAGGTGCTGTAAGCATTTTGTCCACGAGGGTGTGCTCTTGCACTATTTCATCAGCAACATTGCCTTGTATTAAGCATTTAATGATGAATTGACTAAATGTCTGTTTTATCAGACTCACTTTGACTATATATGTTGTAGCAAGAGATTGTTTCTCGCTTACGGCCATACCAGCCTGGGTACGCCCGATCTCGTCTGATCTCGGAAGCTAAGCAGGGTCGTGCCTGGTTAGTACTTGGATGGGAGACCGCCTGGCAATACCAGGTGCTGTAAGCATTTTGTCCACGAGGGTGTGCCCCTGCACTATTTCATCAGCAACACTGCCTTGTAGTAAGCATTTAATGATGAATTGACTAAATGCAGCTTCCTGCCTTTTTAATAGGATCAAATTTCCTTGTGTTTTCAATTAGCATCTGCCTTGTATTTATAAGACAAACAAGAATATTGTTGCTGAATGCAGCTTGTGTGTGCTTTGTGCTCCTTTGCCCTGTTCAAATGATGAAAGGAAATAAAGTTTGTATTTTATCCAACTACCTGTGCTAAAAAGTGATGGGAACAGTGTTTGTAATTTCTTCTACTTTTTCAGTGACACAAAGTTCAAGCTGCTTATCTAATTGGTGAAAATGCAATGTCTGTTTATCACACTCACTTTGACTATATATGTTGTAGCAAGAGATTGTTTCTCGCTTACGGCCATACCAGCCTGGGTACGCCCGATCTCGTCTGATCTCGGAAGCTAAGCAGGGTCGGGCCTGGTTAGTACTTGGATGGGAGACCGCCTGGGAATACCAGGTGCTGTAAGCATTTTGTCCACGAGGCTGTGCTCTTGCACTATTTCATCAGCAACACTGCCTTGTATTAAGCATTTAATGATGAATTGACTAAATGTCTGTTTTATCAGACTCACTTTGACTATATATGTTGTAGGAAGAGATTGTTTCTCGCTTACGGCCATACCAGCCTGGGTACGGCCGATCTCGTCTGATCTCGGTAGCTAAGCAGGGTCGGGCCTGGTTAGTACTTGGATGGGAGACCGCCTGGGAATACCAGGTGCTGTAAGCATTTTGTCCACGAGGGTGTGCTCTTGCACTATTTCATCAGCAACACTGCCTTGTATTAAGCATTTAATGATGAATTGACTAAATGTCTGTTTTATCAGACTCACTTTGACTATATATGTTGTAGCAAGAGATTGTTTCTCGCTTACGGCCATACCAGCCTGGGTACGCCCGATCTCGTCTGATCTCGGAAGCTAAGCAGGGTCGGGCCTGGTTAGTACTTGGATGGGAGACCGCCTGGGAATACCAGGTGCTGTAAGCATTTTGTCCACGAGGGTGTGCCCCTGCACTATTTCATCAGCAACACTGCCTTGTAGTAAGCATTTAATGATGAATTGACTAAATGCAGCTTCCTGCCTTTTTAATAGGATCAAATTTCCTTGTGTTTTCAATTAGCATCTGCCTTGTATTTATAAGACAAACAAGAATATTGTTGCTGAATGCAGCTTGTGTGTGCTTTGTGCTCCTTTGCCCTGTTCAAATGATGAAAGGAAATAAAGTTTGTATTTTATCCAACTACCTGTGCTAAAAAGTGATGGGAACAGTGTTTGTAATTTCTTCTACTTTTTCAGTGACACAAAGTTCAAGCTGCTTATCTAATTGGTGAAAATGCAATGTCTGTTTATCACACTCACTTTGACTATATATGTTGTAGCAAGAGATTGTTTCTCGCTTACGGCCATACCAGCCTGGGTACGCCCGATCTCGTCTGATCTCGGAAGCTAAGCAGGG
>NC_138298.1:777500-780000 GCF_965601325.2 Salmo salar
AGACGGGTATGAACACGGGGAGCACAACGACGACAATATATGAGACGGAGATGAACACGGGGAGCACAACGAACATTCCAGAAACGGCGATGAACACGGGGAGCACAACGACGACTACACATGAGACGGAGATGAACATTCCAGAAACGGCGGAGAACACGGGGAGCACAACAAACATTCCAGAATCGGCGATGAACACGGGGAGCACAACGGACGAGGGTGTAAAGAAGAAAAGTTGGCTGGATGAAATGGACTTGGAGGAGATATCGGACTCGGATGATGGGGAAAAGTTTGAAAGAATGAGAGGAGGATACAGGAAGAGGAAAGCAGCGGAGGGGGGGGAGAGAAAGGGTGGAAGAGGAAAGAAACTGGATAAAAGGTAGAGGATAATGAAATTATATTTTATAATTTTATTATTTATTAGTATGGTCACAATAATGTCGATAAATGCGAATGGGTTGAGAACAATAGGAAAATTTAATAGAATAGTACACATAAAGAATTCTGATATTTTATGTATTCAAGAGACGCACTGGGATAATATGTGTGTTTTAGAAATTCAGAAAATATGGAGGGATTTTATTTATGTAAACAATGGTAGGGGGAATTCATGTGGGGTTGCAATTTTAATAAGGAAGGATGTAGTAGAAAATGTGAAGAAGATATATAATGATAATAATGGGAGGATTTTAATTTTAGATTTTGAATATATGAGTAGGGTTTTTAGGATTATAAATATTTATGCGCCGAATAATGAAACAGAGAGAAGGAATTTATTTTTAGAATTAGCGAAATGGTGCAAGGGAAACTGTATTTTAGTTGGGGATTTTAATGTAAAAATGGATAGACTAGATATGACAAGGGGAGCTATTTTTAGAAGTGATGTATCTAGGGGGGTTTTAAGGAAAATGATGGTTGAAAACAATTTAATTGATATATGGAGGGAGGAGAATCCGAATAAGAGAGAATTTTCTAGAAGGCAGGTGGTTTTAGGGGAATTGAAACAGACACGGATAGATTTGGTTTTAGTAAATGAAGGGTTAAGGAATTTTATGAAGGATATTAAATATATTTTTACAACTTTTAGTGATCATGCTGGGTTAACATTTTCGGTGGGGTTAGATAAGAAAAGGAAAGGGGGGGGAATATGGTGTATGAATGCAGGGTATCTAGGTGATGAGGAATACGGGACACAACTTAAATTTTTGATAGAAGATGAAATGGAGGATAAGCAAAAAGGGAATGATAAGTGCAAGTGGTGGGAAAATGTTAAGGAAAAAATAAAAGTTTTTAGTATTAGATATGCAAGGAAGAAGAGGAGTAGGATGATAAGAGAAGAAAATTATTTAAGAACAAAATTGAATGAAGAAATGAAGAAATGTGATAGTGATCCTGATTTTACTATTGAAAGGTTTTTAGATTTAAAAGCAAAATTGAGCAAATGTGAAATAGAGAAGTGTAAGGGTGCAATTATTAGAAGTAGGGCAAAATATGTTTTAGAAGGGGAGAAATGTACCTCGTTTTTTCTTGGTTTAGAAAAAACTAAACAGACGAAATCATATATTAGTGAGATTGAAAATGTAAAGGGTGAAGTGGTAAATGATTATGTAGAAATATTAGAAACTGTACAGAATTTTTATAAGGATTTATTTAAGAAAGGGGAGGTGGAGGAGGGGTGTGTAAAAGAGATTTTAAGTAGTGTGGATGTGCAAATTGGTGTTGAAGATAAGCAAATGTGTGATAGGAAGATAACAATGGATGAAGTGAAAGATGCAATTAAGGGTTTACAAATAAATAAAAGTCCTGGAGTAGATGGACTAATTGCAGAGTTTTATAAAATGTATGAAAGTATTTTAGCACCTATTTTATTAGAAGTATATCAATATATGGAAGACAATGATACTGTTTCAGATTCCATGGTGACAGGGCTGATATCGATTTTATATAAAAATAAGGGGAGCAAACTGAAACTAGAAAATTATAGGCCAATTAGTTTATTAAACTCAGATTATAAGATTTTAGCTAAGATACTGGCAAATAGGATGAAGATGGTTTTAAATGATATTATAGCACCTACACAAAATTATAGTGTGCCTGGAAGAGATATAGCAGATACCATAACTACACTTAGAGATGTGATAAATAAAATGAATAGTGACAAGATGGGGGGGATTGTTTTAAGTATAGATTTTAATAAAGCTTTTGACAGGGTGGAACATGATTTTATGTTTAGGGTACTGGAAAAGTATGGGTTTGGAAATGGTATAATAAGATGGATAAAATTATTATATAGAAAGGCTAAAAGTAGGGTTAAATGTAATGGGGTTTTAACAGATTCTTTTATTCTTGAGAGGTCAGTGAGACAGGGGTGCCCTTTATCAGCTTTATTGTTTGTTTTATCGGTAGAACCCTTAGCGGCATACCTTAAAAAAGATCATTTTATAAATTGTGTAGAGACTCCGCAAGGAGGTTTTAGTTTAATTCATCAATATGCAGACGA
>NC_138298.1:785000-810000 GCF_965601325.2 Salmo salar
GCTTACGGCCATACCAGCCTGGGTACGCCCGATCTCGTCTGATCTCGGAAGCTAAGCAGGGTCGGGCCTGGTTAGTACTTGGATGGGAGACCGCCTGGGAATACCAGGTGCTGTAAGCATTTTGTCCACGAGGGTGTGCTCTTGCACTATTTCATCAGCAACACTGCCTTGTAGTGAGCATTTAATGATGAATTGACTAAATGCAGCTTCCTGCCTTTTTAATAGGATCAAATTTCCTTGTGTTTTCAATTAGCATCTGCCTTGTATTTATAAGACAAACAAGAATATTGTTGCTGAATGCAGCTTGTGTGTGCTTTGTGCTCCTTTGCCCTGTTCAAATGATGAAAGGAAATAAAGTTTGTATTTTATCCAACTACCTGTGCTAAAAAGTGATGGGAACAGTGTTTGTAATTTCTTCTACTTTTTCAGTGACACAATGTTCAAGCTGCTTATCTAATTGGTGAAAATGCAATGTCTGTTTATGACACTCACTTTGACTATATATGTTGTAGCAAGAGATTGTTTCTCGCTTACGGCCATACCAGCCTGGGTACGCCCGATCTTGTCTGATCTCGGAAGCTAAGCAGGGTCGGGCCTGGTTAGTACTTGGATGGGAGACCGCCTGGGAATACCAGGTGCTGTAAGCATTTTGTCCACGAGGGTGTGCTCTTCCACTATTTCATCAGCAACACTGCCTTGTAGTGAGCATTTAATGATGAATTGACTAAATGCAGCTTCCTGCCTTTTTAATAGGATCAAATTTCCTTGTGTTTTCAATTAGCATCTGCCTTGTATTTATAAGACAAACAAGAATATTGTTGCTGAATGCAGCTTGTGTGTGCTTTGTGCTCCTTTGCCCTGTTCAAATGATGAAAGGAAATAAAGTTTGTATTTTATCCAACTACCTGTGCTAAAAAGTGATGGGAACAGTGTTTGTAATTTCTTCTACTTTTTCAGTGACACAATGTTCAAGCTGCTTATCTAATTGGTGAAAATGCAATGTCTGTTTATGACACTCACTTTGACTATATATGTTGTAGCAAGAGATTGTTTCTCGCGTACGGCCATACCAGCCTGGGTACGCCCGATCTCGTCTGATCTCGGAAGCTAAGCAGGGTCGGGCCTGGTTAGTACTTGGATGGGAGACCGCCTGGGAATACCAGGTGCTGTAAGCATTTTGTCCACGAGGGTGTGCTCTTGCACTATTTCATCAGCAACACTGCCTTGTATTAAGCATTTAATGATGAATTGACTAAATGTCTGTTTTATCAGACTCACTTTGACTATATATGTTGTAGCAAGAGATTGTTTCTCGCTTATGGCCATACCACCCTGGGTACGCCCGATCTCGTCTGATCTCGGAAGCTAAGCAGGGTCGGGCCTGGTTAGTACTTGGATGGGAGACCGCCTGGGAATACCAGGTGCTGTAAGCATTTTGTCCACGAGGGTGTGCTCTTGCACTATTTCATCAGCAACACTGCCTTGTATTAAGCATTTAATGATGAATTGACTAAATGTCTGTTTTATCAGACTCACTTTGACTATATATGTTGTAGCAAGAGATTGTTTCTCGCTTACGGCCATACCAGCCTGGGTACGCCCGATCTCGTCTGATCTCGGAAGCTAAGCAGGGTCGGGCCTGGTTAGTACTTGGATGGGAGACCGCCTGGGAATACCAGGTGCTGTAAGCATTTTGTCCACGAGGGTGTGCTCTTGCACTATTTCATCAGCAACACTGCCTTGTAGTGAGCATTTAATGATGAATTGACTAAATGCAGCTTCCTGCCTTTTTAATAGGATCAAATTTCCTTGTGTTTTCAATTAGCATCTGCCTTGTATTTATAAGACAAACAAGAATATTGTTGCTGAATGCAGCTTGTGTGTGCTTTGTGCTCCTTTGCCCTGTTCAAATGATGAAAGGAAATAAAGTTTGTATTTTATCCAACTACCTGTGCTAAAAAGTGATGGGAACAGTGTTTGTAATTTCTTCTACTTTTTCAGTGACACAATGTTCAATCTGCTTATCTAATTGGTGAAAATGCAATGTCTGTTTATGACACTCACTTTGACTATATATGTTGTAGCAAGAGATTGTTTCTCGCTTACGGCCATACCAGCCTGGGTACGCCCGATCTCGTCTGATCTCGGAAGCTAAGCAGGGTCGGGCCTGGTTAGTACTTGGATGGGAGACCGCCTGGGAATACCAGGTGCTGTAAGCATTTTGTCCACGAGGGTGTGCTCTTGCACTATTTCATCAGCAACACTGCCTTGTATTACGCATTTAATGATGAATTGACTAAATGTCTGTTTTATCAGACTCACTTTGACTATATATGTTGTAGCAAGAGATTGTTTCTCGCTTACGGCCATACCAGCCTGGGTACGCCCGATCTCGTCTGATCTCGGAAGCTAAGCAGGGTCGGGCCTGGTTAGTACTTGGATGGGAGACCGCCTGGGAATACCAGGTGCTGTAAGCATTTTGTCCACGAGGGTGTGCTCTTGCACTATTTCATCAGCAACACTGCCTTGTAGTGAGCATTTAATGATGAATTGACTAAATGCAGCTTCCTGCCTTTTTAATAGGATCAAATTTCCTTGTGTTTTCAATTAGCATCTGCCTTGTATTTATAAGACAAACAAGAATATTGTTGCTGAATGCAGCTTGTGTGTGCTTTGTGCTCCTTTGCCCTGTTCAAATGATGAAAGGAAATAAAGTTTGTATTTTATCCAACTACCTGTGCTAAAAAGTGATGGGAACAGTGTTTGTAATTTCTTCTACTTTTTCAGTGACACAATGTTCAAGCTGCTTATCTAATTGGTGAAAATGCAATGTCTGTTTATGACACTCACTTTGACTATATATGTTGTAGCAAGAGATTGTTTCTCGCTTACGGCCATACCAGCCTGGGTACGCCCGATCTCGTCTGATCTCGGAAGCTAAGCAGGGTCGGGCCTGGTTAGTACTTGGATGGGAGACCGCCTGGGAATACCAGGTGCTGTAAGCATTTTGTCCACGAGGGTGTGCTCTTGCACTATTTCATCAGCAACACTGCCTTGTATTAAGCATTTAATGATGAATTGACTAAATGTCTGTTTTATCAGACTCACTTTGACTATATATGTTGTAGCAAGAGATTGTTTCTCGCTTACGGCCATACCACCCTGGGTACGCCCGATCTCGTCTGATCTCGGAAGCTAAGCAGGGTCGGGCCTGGTTAGTACTTGGATGGGAGACCGCCTGGGAATACCAGGTGCTGTAAGCATTTTGTCCACGAGGGTGTGCTCTTGCACTATTTCATCAGCAACACTGCCTTGTAGTGAGCATTTAATGATGAATTGACTAAATGCAGCTTCCTGCCTTTTTAATAGGATCAAATTTCCTTGTGTTTTCAATTAGCATCTGCCTTGTATTTATAAGACAAACAAGAATATTGTTGCTGAATGCAGCTTGTGTGTGCTTTGTGCTCCTTTGCCCTGTTCAAATGATGAAAGGAAATAAAGTTTGTATTTTATCCAACTACCTGTGCTAAAAAGTGATGGGAACAGTGTTTGTAATTTCTTCTACTTTTTCAGTGACACAATGTTCAAGCTGCTTATCTAATTGGTGAAAATGCAATGTCTGTTTATGACACTCACTTTGACTATATATGTTGTAGCAAGAGATTGTTTCTCGCTTACGGCCATACCAGCCTGGGTACGCCCGATCTCGTCTGATCTCGGAAGCTAAGCAGGGTCGGGCCTGGTTAGTACTTGGATGGGACACCGCCTGGGAATACCAGGTGCTGTAAGCATTTTGTCCACGAGGGTGTGCTCTTGCACTATTTCATCAGCAACACTGCCTTGTATTAAGCATTTAATGATGAATTGACTAAATGTCTGTTTTATCAGACTCACTTTGACTATATATGTTGTAGCAAGAGATTGTTTCTGGCTTACGGCCATACCACCCTGGGTACGCCCGATCTCGTCTGATCTCGGAAGCTAAGCAGGGTCGGGCCTGGTTAGTACTTGGATGGGAGACCGCCTGGGAATACCAGGTGCTGTAAGCATTCTGTCCACGAGGGTGTGCTCTTGCACTATTTCATCAGCAACACTGCCTTGTAGTGAGCATTTAATGATGAATTGACTAAATGCAGCTTCCTGCCTTTTTAATAGGATCAAATTTCCTTGTGTTTTCAATTAGCATCTGCCTTGTATTTATAAGACAAACAAGAATATTGTTGCTGAATGCAGCTTGTGTGTGCTTTGTGCTCCTTTGCCCTGTTCAAATGATGAAAGGAAATAAAGTTTGTATTTTATCCAACTACCTGTGCTAAAAAGTGATGGGAACAGTGTTTGTAATTTCTTCTACTTTTTCAGTGACACAATGTTCAAGCTGCTTATCTAATTGGTGAAAATGCAATGTCTGTTTATGACACTCACTTTGACTATATATGTTGTAGCAAGAGATTGTTTCTCGCGTACGGCCATACCAGCCTGGGTACGCCCGATCTCGTCTGATCTCGGAAGCTAAGCAGGGTCGGGCCTGGTTAGTACTTGGATGGGAGACCGCCTGGGAATACCAGGTGCTGTAAGCATTTTGTCCACGAGGGTGTGCTCTTGCACTATTTCATCAGCAACACTGCCTTGTATTAAGCATTTAATGATGAATTGACTAAATGTCTGTTTTATCAGACTCACTTTGACTATATATGTTGTAGCAAGAGATTGTTTCTCGCTTACGGCCATACCAGCCTGGGTACGCCCGATCTCGTCTGATCTCGGAAGCTAAGCAGGGTCGGGCCTGGTTAGTACTTGGATGGGAGACCGCCTGGGAATACCAGGTGCTGTAAGCATTTTGTCCACGAGGGTGTGCTCTTGCACTATTTCATCAGCAACACTGCCTTGTAGTGAGCATTTAATGATGAATTGACTAAATGCAGCTTCCTGCCTTTTTAATAGGATCAAATTTCCTTGTGTTTTCAATTAGCATCTGCCTTGTATTTATAAGACAAACAAGAATATTGTTGCTGAATGCAGCTTGTGTGTGCTTTGTGCTCCTTTGCCCTGTTCAAATGATGAAAGGAAATAAAGTTTGTATTTTATCCAACTACCTGTGCTAAAAAGTGATGGGAACAGTGTTTGTAATTTCTTCTACTTTTTCAGTGACACAATGTTCAATCTGCTTATCTAATTGGTGAAAATGCAATGTCTGTTTATGACACTCACTTTGACTATATATGTTGTAGCAAGAGATTGTTTCTCGCTTACGGCCATACCAGCCTGGGTACGCCCGATCTCGTCTGATCTCGGAAGCTAAGCAGGGTCGGGCCTGGTTAGTACTTGGATGGGAGACCGCCTGGGAATACCAGGTGCTGTAAGCATTTTGTCCACGAGGGTGTGCTCTTGCACTATTTCATCAGCAACACTGCCTTGTATTACGCATTTAATGATGAATTGACTAAATGTCTGTTTTATCAGACTCACTTTGACTATATATGTTGTAGCAAGAGATTGTTTCTCGCTTACGGCCATACCAGCCTGGGTACGCCCGATCTCGTCTGATCTCGGAAGCTAAGCAGGGTCGGGCCTGGTTAGTACTTGGATGGGAGACCGCCTGGGAATACCAGGTGCTGTAAGCATTTTGTCCACGAGGGTGTGCTCTTGCACTATTTCATCAGCAACACTGCCTTGTAGTGAGCATTTAATGATGAATTGACTAAATGCAGCTTCCTGCCTTTTTAATAGGATCAAATTTCCTTGTGTTTTCAATTAGCATCTGCCTTGTATTTATAAGACAAACAAGAATATTGTTGCTGAATGCAGCTTGTGTGTGCTTTGTGCTCCTTTGCCCTGTTCAAATGATGAAAGGAAATAAAGTTTGTATTTTATCCAACTACCTGTGCTAAAAAGTGATGGGAACAGTGTTTGTAATTTCTTCTACTTTTTCAGTGACACAATGTTCAAGCTGCTTATCTAATTGGTGAAAATGCAATGTCTGTTTATGACACTCACTTTGACTATATATGTTGTAGCAAGAGATTGTTTCTCGCTTACGGCCATACCAGCCTGGGTACGCCCGATCTCGTCTGATCTCGGAAGCTAAGCAGGGTCGGGCCTGGTTAGTACTTGGATGGGAGACCGCCTGGGAATACCAGGTGCTGTAAGCATTTTGTCCACGAGGGTGTGCTCTTGCACTATTTCATCAGCAACACTGCCTTGTATTAAGCATTTAATGATGAATTGACTAAATGTCTGTTTTATCAGACTCACTTTGACTATATATGTTGTAGCAAGAGATTGTTTCTCGCTTACGGCCATACCACCCTGGGTACGCCCGATCTCGTCTGATCTCGGAAGCTAAGCAGGGTCGGGCCTGGTTAGTACTTGGATGGGAGACCGCCTGGGAATACCAGGTGCTGTAAGCATTTTGTCCACGAGGGTGTGCTCTTGCACTATTTCATCAGCAACACTGCCTTGTAGTGAGCATTTAATGATGAATTGACTAAATGCAGCTTCCTGCCTTTTTAATAGGATCAAATTTCCTTGTGTTTTCAATTAGCATCTGCCTTGTATTTATAAGACAAACAAGAATATTGTTGCTGAATGCAGCTTGTGTGTGCTTTGTGCTCCTTTGCCCTGTTCAAATGATGAAAGGAAATAAAGTTTGTATTTTATCCAACTACCTGTGCTAAAAAGTGATGGGAACAGTGTTTGTAATTTCTTCTACTTTTTCAGTGACACAATGTTCAAGCTGCTTATCTAATTGGTGAAAATGCAATGTCTGTTTATGACACTCACTTTGACTATATATGTTGTAGCAAGAGATTGTTTCTCGCTTACGGCCATACCAGCCTGGGTACGCCCGATCTCGTCTGATCTCGGAAGCTAAGCAGGGTCGGGCCTGGTTAGTACTTGGATGGGACACCGCCTGGGAATACCAGGTGCTGTAAGCATTTTGTCCACGAGGGTGTGCTCTTGCACTATTTCATCAGCAACACTGCCTTGTATTAAGCATTTAATGATGAATTGACTAAATGTCTGTTTTATCAGACTCACTTTGACTATATATGTTGTAGCAAGAGATTGTTTCTGGCTTACGGCCATACCACCCTGGGTACGCCCGATCTCGTCTGATCTCGGAAGCTAAGCAGGGTCGGGCCTGGTTAGTACTTGGATGGGAGACCGCCTGGGAATACCAGGTGCTGTAAGCATTCTGTCCACGAGGGTGTGCTCTTGCACTATTTCATCAGCAACACTGCCTTGTAGTGAGCATTTAATGATGAATTGACTAAATGCAGCTTCCTGCCTTTTTAATAGGATCAAATTTCCTTGTGTTTTCAATTAGCATCTGCCTTGTATTTATAAGACAAACAAGAATATTGTTGCTGAATGCAGCTTGTGTGTGCTTTGTGCTCCTTTGCCCTGTTCAAATGATGAAAGGAAATAAAGTTTGTATTTTATCCAACTACCTGTGCTAAAAAGTGATGGGAACA
The DNA here is from genome assembly GCF_965601325.2 of Salmo salar. Lineage (NCBI taxonomy): Eukaryota > Metazoa > Chordata > Actinopteri > Salmoniformes > Salmonidae > Salmo > Salmo salar. The sequence continues at coordinate 792,476 of NC_138298.1, forward strand.
GTGTTTGTAATTTCTTCTACTTTTTCAGTGACACAATGTTCAAGCTGCTTATCTAATTGGTGAAAATGCAATGTCTGTTTATGACACTCACTTTGACTATATATGTTGTAGCAAGAGATTGTTTCTCGCTTACGGCCATACCAGCCTGGGTACGCCCGATCTCGTCTGATCTCGGAAGCTAAGCAGGGTCGGGCCTGGTTAGTACTTGGATGGGAGACCGCCTGGGAATACCAGGTGCTGTAAGCATTTTGTCCACGAGGGTGTGCTCTTGCACTATTTCATCAGCAACACTGCCTTGTATTAAGCATTTAATGATGAATTGACTAAATGTCTGTTTTATCAGACTCACTTTGACTATATATGTTGTAGCAAGAGATTGTTTCTCGCTTACGGCCATACCAGCCTGGGTATGCCCGATCTCGTCTGATCTCGGAAGCTAAGCAGGGTCGGGCCTGGTTAGTACTTGGATGGGAGACCGCCTGGGAATACCAGGTGCTGTAAGCATTTTGTCCACGAGGGTGTGCTCTTGCACTATTTCATCAGCAACACTGCCTTGTATTAAGCATTTAATGATGAATTGACTAAATGTCTGTTTTATCAGACTCACTTTGACTATATATGTTGTAGCAAGAGATTGTTTCTCGCTTACGGCCATACCAGCCTGGGTACGCCCGATCTCGTCTGATCTCGGAAGCTAAGCAGGGTCGGGCCTGGTTAGTACTTGGATGGGAGACCGCCTGGGAATACCAGGTGCTGTAAGCATTTTGTCCACGAGGGTGTGCTCTTGCACTATTTCATCAGCAACACTGCCTTGTAGTGAGCATTTAATGATGAATTGACTAAATGCAGCTTCCTGCCTTTTTAATAGGATCAAATTTCCTTGTGTTTTCAATTAGCATCTGCCTTGTATTTATAAGACAAACAAGAATATTGTTGCTGAATGCAGCTTGTGTGTGCTTTGTGCTCCTTTGCCCTGTTCAAATGATGAAAGGAAATAAAGTTTGTATTTTATCCAACTACCTGTGCTAAAAAGTGATGGGAACAGTGTTTGTAATTTCTTCTACTTTTTCAGTGACACAAAGTTCAAGCTGCTTATCTAATTGGTGAAAATGCAATGTCTGTTTATGACACTCACTTTGACTATATATGTTGTAGCAAGAGATTGTTTCTCGCTTACGGCCATACCAGCCTGGGTACGCCCGATCTCGTCTGATCTCGGAAGCTAAGCAGGGTCGGGCCTGGTTAGTACTTGGATGGGAGACCGCATGGGAATACCAGGTGCTGTAACCATTTTGTCCACGAGGGTGTGCTCTTGCACTATTTCATCAGCAACACTGCCTTGTAGTGAGCATTTAATGATGAATTGACTAAATGCAGCTTCCTGCCTTTTTAATAGGATCAAATTTCCTTGTGTTTTCAATTAGCATCTGCCTTGTATTTATAAGACAAACAAGAATATTGTTGCTGAATGCAGCTTGTGTGTGCTTTGTGCTCCTTTGCCCTGTTCAAATGATGAAAGGAAATAAAGTTTGTATTTTATCCAACTACCTGTGCTAAAAAGTGATGGGAACAGTGTTTGTAATTTCTTCTACTTTTTCAGTGACACAATGTTCAAGCTGCTTATCTAATTGGTGAAAATGCAATGTCTGTTTATGACACTCACTTTGACTATATATGTTGTAGCAAGAGATTGTTTCTCGCTTACGGCCATACCAGCCTGGGTACGCCCGATCTCGTCTGATCTCGGAAGCTAAGCAGGGTCGGGCCTGGTTAGTACTTGGATGGGAGACCGCCTGGGAATACCAGGTGCTGTAAGCATTTTGTCCACGAGGGTGTGCTCTTGCACTATTTCATCAGCAACACTGCCTTGTAGTGAGCATTTAATGATGAATTGACTAAATGCAGCTTCCTGCCTTTTTAATAGGATCAAATTTCCTTGTGTTTTCAATTAGCATCTGCCTTGTATTTATAAGACAAACAAGAATATTGTTGCTGAATGCAGCTTGTGTGTGCTTTGTGCTCCTTTGCCCTGTTCAAATGATGAAAGGAAATAAAGTTTGTATTTTATCCAACTACCTGTGCTAAAAAGTGATGGGAACAGTGTTTGTAATTTCTTCTACTTTTTCAGTGACACAATGTTCAAGCTGCTTATCTAATTGGTGAAAATGCAATGTCTGTTTATGACACTCACTTTGACTATATATGTTGTAGCAAGAGATTGTTTCTCGCTTACGGCCATACCAGCCTGGGTACGCCCGATCTCGTCTGATCTCGGAAGCTAAGCAGGGTCGGGCCTGGTTAGTACTTGGATGGGAGACCGCCTGGGAATACCAGGTGCTGTAAGCATTTTGTCCACGAGGGTGTGCTCTTGCACTATTTCATCAGCAACACTGCCTTGTAGTGAGCATTTAATGATGAATTGACTAAATGCAGCTTCCTGCCTTTTTAATAGGATCAAATTTCCTTGTGTTTTCAATTAGCATCTGCCTTGTATTTATAAGACAAACAATAATATTGTTGCTGAATGCAGCTTGTGTGTGCTTTGTGCTCCTTTGCCCTGTTCAAATGATGAAAGGAAATAAAGTTTGTATTTTATCCAACTACCTGTGCTAAAAAGTGATGGGAACAGTGTTTGTAATTTCTTCTACTTTTTCAGTGACACAATGTTCAAGCTGCTTATCTAATTGGTGAAAATGCAATGTCTGTTTATGACACTCACTTTGACTATATATGTTGTAGCAAGAGATTGTTTCTCGCTTACAGCCATACCAGCCTGGGTACGCCCGATCTCGTCTGATCTCGGAAGCTAAGCAGGGTCGGGCCTGGTTAGTACTTGGATGGGAGACCGCCTGGGAATACCAGGTGCTGTAAGCATTTTGTCCACGAGGGTGTGCTCTTGCACTATTTCATCAGCAACACTGCCTTGTATTAAGCATTTAATGATGAATTGACTAAATGTCTGTTTTATCAGACTCACTTTGACTATATATGTTGTAGCAAGAGATTGTTTCTCGCTTACGGCCATACCACCCTGGGTACGCCCGATCTCGTCTGATCTCGGAAGCTAAGCAGGGTCGGGCCTGGTTAGTACTTGGATGGGAGACCGCCTGGGAATACCAGGTGCTGTAAGCATTTTGTCCACGAGGGTGTGCTCTTGCACTATTTCATCAGCAACACTGCCTTGTATTAAGCATTTAATGATGAATTGACTAAATGTCTGTTTTATCAGACTCACTTTGACTATATATGTTGTAGCAAGAGATTGTTTCTCGCTTACGGCCATACCAGCCTGGGTACGCCCGATCTCGTCTGATCTCGGAAGCTAAGCAGGGTCGGGCCTGGTTAGTACTTGGATGGGAGACCGCCTGGGAATACCAGGTGCTGTAAGCATTTTGTCCACGAGGGTGTGCTCTTGCACTATTTCATCAGCAACACTGCCTTGTATTAAGCATTTAATGATGAATTGACTAAATGTCTGTTTTATCAGACTCACTTTGACTATATATGTTGTAGCAAGAGATTGTTTCTCGCTTACGGCCATACCAGCCTGGGTACGCCCGATCTCGTCTGATCTCGGAAGCTAAGCAGGATCGGGCCTGGTTAGTACTTGGATGGGAGACCGCCTGGGAATACCAGGTGCTGTAAGCATTTTGTCCACGAGGGTGTGCTCTTGCACTATTTCATCAGCAACACTGCCTTGTAGTGAGCATTTAATGATGAATTGACTAAATGCAGCTTCCTGCCTTTTTAATAGGATCAAATTTCCTTGTGTTTTCAATTAGCATCTGCCTTGTATTTATAAGACAAACAAGAATATTGTTGCTGAATGCAGCTTGTGTGTGCTTTGTGCTCCTTTGCCCTGTTCAAATGATGAAAGGAAATAAAGTTTGTATTTTATCCAACTACCTGTGCTAAAAAGTGATGGGAACAGTGTTTGTAATTTCTTCTACTTTTTCAGTGACACAATGTTCAAGCTGCTTATCTAATTGGTGAAAATGCAATGTCTGTTTATGACACTCACTTTGACTATATATGTTGTAGCAAGAGATTGTTTCTCGCTTACGGCCATACCAGCCTGGGTACGCCCGATCTCGTCTGATCTCGGAAGCTAAGCAGGGTCGGGCCTGGTTAGTACTTGGATGGGAGACCGCCTGGGAATACCAGGTGCTGTAAGCATTTTGTCCACGAGGGTGTGCTCTTGCACTATTTCATCAGCAACACTGCCTTGTATTAAGCATTTAATGATGAATTGACTAAATGTCTGTTTTATCAGACTCACTTTGACTATATATGTTGTAGCAAGAGATTGTTTCTCGCTTACGGCCATACCACCCTGGGTACGCCCGATCTCGTCTGATCTCGGAAGCTAAGCAGGGTCTGGCCTGGTTAGTACTTGGATGGGAGACCGCCTGGGAATACCAGGTGCTGTAAGCATTTTGTCCACGAGGGTGTGCTCTTGCACTATTTCATCAGCAACACTGCCTTGTATTAAGCATTTAATGATGAATTGACTAAATGTCTGTTTTATCAGACTCACTTTGACTATATATGTTGTAGCAAGAGATTGTTTCTCGCTTACGGCCATACCAGCCTGGGTACGCCCGATCTCGTCTGATCTCGGAAGCTAAGCAGGGTCGGGCCTGGTTAGTACTTGGATGGGAGACCGCCTGGGAATACCAGGTGCTGTAAGCATTTTGTCCACGAGGGTGTGCTCTTGCACTATTTCATCAGCAACACTGCCTTGTAGTGAGCATTTAATGATGAATTGACTAAATGCAGCTTCCTGCCTTTTTAATAGGATCAAATTTCCTTGTGTTTTCAATTAGCATCTGCCTTGTATTTATAAGACAAACAAGAATATTGTTGCTGAATGCAGCTTGTGTGTGCTTTGTGCTCCTTTGCCCTGTTCAAATGATGAAAGGAAATAAAGTTTGTATTTTATCCAACTACCTGTGCTAAAAAGTGATGGGAACAGTGTTTGTAATTTCTTCTACTTTTTCAGTGACACAATGTTCAAGCTGCTTATCTAATTGGTGAAAATGCAATGTCTGTTTATGACACTCACTTTGACTATATATGTTGTAGCAAGAGATTGTTTCTCGCTTACGGCCATACCAGCCTGGGTACGCCCGATCTCGTCTGATCTCGGAAGCTAAGCAGGGTCGGGCCTGGTTAGTACTTGGATGGGAGACCGCCTGGGAATACCAGGTGCTGTAAGCATTTTGTCCACGAGGGTGTGCTCTTGCACTATTTCATCAGCAACACTGCCTTGTATTAAGCATTTAATGATGAATTGACTAAATGTCTGTTTTATCAGACTCACTTTGACTATATATGTTGTAGCAAGAGATTGTTTCTCGCTTACGGCCATACCACCCTGGGTACGCCCGATCTCGTCTAATCTCGGAAGCTAAGCAGGGTCGGGCCTGGTTAGTACTTGGATGGGAGACCGCCTGGGAATACCAGGTGCTGTAAGCATTTTGTCCACGAGGGTGTGCTCTTGCACTATTTCATCAGCAACACTGCCTTGTAGTGAGCATTTAATGATGAATTGACTAAATGCAGCTTCCTGCCTTTTTAATAGGATCAAATTTCCTTGTGTTTTCAATTAGCATCTGCCTTGTATTTATAAGACAAACAAGAATATTGTTGCTGAATGCAGCTTGTGTGTGCTTTGTGCTCCTTTGCCCTGTTCAAATGATGAAAGGAAATAAAGTTTGTATTTTATCCAACTACCTGTGCTAAAAAGTGATGGGAACAGTGTTTGTAATTTCTTCTACTTTTTCAGTGACACAATGTTCAAGCTGCTTATCTAATTGGTGAAAATGCAATGTCTGTTTATGACACTCACTTTGACTATATATGTTGTAGCAAGAGATTGTTTCTCGCTTACGGCCATACCAGCCTGGGTACGCCCGATCTCGTCTGATCTCGGAAGCTAAGCAGGGTCGGGCCTGGTTAGTACTTGGATGGGAGACCGCCTGGGAATACCAGGTGCTGTAAGCATTTTGTCCACGAGGGTGTGCTCTTGCACTATTTCATCAGCAACACTGCCTTGTAGTGAGCATTTAATGATGAATTGACTAAATGCAGCTTCCTGCCTTTTTAATAGGATCAAATTTCCTTGTGTTTTCAATTAGCATCTGCCTTGTATTTATAAGACAAACAAGAATATTGTTGCTGAATGCAGCTTGTGTGTGCTTTGTGCTCCTTTGCCCTGTTCAAATGATGAAAGGAAATAAAGTTTGTATTTTATCCAACTACCTGTGCTAAAAAGTGATGGGAACAGTGTTTGTAATTTCTTCTACTTTTTCAGTGACACAATGTTCAAGCTGCTTATCTAATTGGTGAAAATGCAATGTCTGTTTATGACACTCACTTTGACTATATATGTTGTAGCAAGAGATTGTTTCTCGCTTACGGCCATACCAGCCTGGGTACGCCCGATCTCGTCTGATCTCGGAAGCTAAGCAGGGTCGGGCCTGGTTAGTACTTGGATGGGAGACCGCCTGGGAATACCAGGTGCTGTAAGCATTTTGTCCACGAGGGTGTGCTCTTGCACTATTTCATCAGCAACACTGCCTTGTAGTGAGCATTTAATGATGAATTGACTAAATGCAGCTTCCTGCCTTTTTAATAGGATCAAATTTCCTTGTGTTTTCAATTAGCATCTGCCTTGTATTTATAAGACAAACAATAATATTGTTGCTGAATGCAGCTTGTGTGTGCTTTGTGCTCCTTTGCCCTGTTCAAATGATGAAAGGAAATAAAGTTTGTATTTTATCCAACTACCTGTGCTAAAAAGTGATGGGAACAGTGTTTGTAATTTCTTCTACTTTTTCAGTGACACAATGTTCAAGCTGCTTATCTAATTGGTGAAAATGCAATGTCTGTTTATGACACTCACTTTGACTATATATGTTGTAGCAAGAGATTGTTTCTCGCTTACGGCCATACCAGCCTGGGTACGCCCGATCTCGTCTGATCTCGGAAGCTAAGCAGGGTCGGGCCTGGTTAGTACTTGGATGGGAGACCGCCTGGGAATACCAGGTGCTGTAAGCATTTTGTCCACGAGGGTGTGCTCTTGCACTATTTCATCAGCAACACTGCCTTGTATTAAGCATTTAATGATGAATTGACTAAATGTCTGTTTTATCAGACTCACTTTGACTATATATGTTGTAGCAAGAGATTGTTTCTCGCTTACGGCCATACCACCCTGGGTACGCCCGATCTCGTCTAATCTCGGAAGCTAAGCAGGGTCGGGCCTGGTTAGTACTTGGATGGGAGACCGCCTGGGAATACCAGGTGCTGTAAGCATTTTGTCCACGAGGGTGTGCTCTTGCACTATTTCATCAGCAACACTGCCTTGTAGTGAGCATTTAATGATGAATTGACTAAATGCAGCTTCCTGCCTTTTTAATAGGATCAAATTTCCTTGTGTTTTCAATTAGCATCTGCCTTGTATTTATAAGACAAACAAGAATATTGTTGCTGAATGCAGCTTGTGTGTGCTTTGTGCTCCTTTGCCCTGTTCAAATGATGAAAGGAAATAAAGTTTGTATTTTATCCAACTACCTGTGCTAAAAAGTGATGGGAACAGTGTTTGTAATTTCTTCTACTTTTTCAGTGACACAATGTTCAAGCTGCTTATCTAATTGGTGAAAATGCAATGTCTGTTTATGACACTCACTTTGACTATATATGTTGTAGCAAGAGATTGTTTCTCGCTTACGGCCATACCAGCCTGGGTACGCCCGATCTCGTCTGATCTCGGAAGCTAAGCAGGGTCGGGCCTGGTTAGTACTTGGATGGGAGACCGCCTGGGAATACCAGGTGCTGTAAGCATTTTGTCCACGAGGGTGTGCTCTTGCACTATTTCATCAGCAACACTGCCTTGTATTAAGCATTTAATGATGAATTGACTAAATGTCTGTTTTATCAGACTCACTTTGACTATATATGTTGTAGCAAGAGATTGTTTCTCGCTTACGGCCATACCAGCCTGGGTACGCCCGATCTCGTCTGATCTCGGAAGCTAAGCAGGGTCGGGCCTGGTTAGTACTTGGATGGGAGACCGCCTGGGAATACCAGGTGCTGTAAGCATTTTGTCCACGAGGGTGTGCTCTTGCACTATTTCATCAGCAACACTGCCTTGTATTAAGCATTTAATGATGAATTGACTAAATGTCTGTTTTATCAGACTCACTTTGACTATATATGTTGTAGCAAGAGATTGTTTCTCGCTTACGGCCATACCACCCTGGGTACGCCCGATCTCGTCTGATCTCGGAAGCTAAGCAGGGTCTGGCCTGGTTAGTACTTGGATGGGAGACCGCCTGGGAATACCAGGTGCTGTAAGCATTTTGTCCACGAGGGTGTGCTCTTGCACTATTTCATCAGCAACACTGCCTTGTATTAAGCATTTAATGATGAATTGACTAAATGTCTGTTTTATCAGACTCACTTTGACTATATATGTTGTAGCAAGAGATTGTTTCTCTCTTACGGCCATACCAGCCTGGGTACGCCCGATCTCGTCTGATCTCGGAAGCTAAGCAGGGTCGGGCCTGGTTAGTACTTGGATGGGAGACCGCCTGGGAATACCAGGTGCTGTAAGCATTTTGTCCACGAGGGTGTGCTCTTGCACTATTTCATCAGCAACACTGCCTTGTAGTGAGCATTTAATGATGAATTGACTAAATGCAGCTTCCTGCCTTTTTAATAGGATCAAATTTCCTTGTGTTTTCAATTAGCATCTGCCTTGTATTTATAAGACAAACAAGAATATTGTTGCTGAATGCAGCTTGTGTGTGCTTTGTGCTCCTTTGCCCTGTTCAAATGATGAAAGGAAATAAAGTTTGTATTTTATCCAACTACCTGTGCTAAAAAGTGATGGGAACAGTGTTTGTAATTTCTTCTACTTTTTCAGTGACACAATGTTCAAGCTGCTTATCTAATTGGTGAAAATGCAATGTCTGTTTATGACACTCACTTTGACTATATATGTTGTAGCAAGAGATTGTTTCTCGCTTACGGCCATACCAGCCTGGGTACGCCCGATCTCGTCTGATCTCGGAAGCTAAGCAGGGTCGGGCCTGGTTAGTACTTGGATGGGAGACCGCCTGTGAATACCAGGTGCTGTAAGCATTTTGTCCACGAGGGTGTGCTCTTGCACTATTTCATCAGCAACACTGCCTTGTATTAAGCATTTAATGATGAATTGACTAAATGTCTGTTTTATCAGACTCACTTTGACTATATATGTTGTAGCAAGAGATTGTTTCTCGCTTACGGCCATACCACCCTGGGTACGCCCGATCTCGTCTAATCTCGGAAGCTAAGCAGGGTCGGGCCTGGTTAGTACTTGGATGGGAGACCGCCTGGGAATACCAGGTGCTGTAAGCATTTTGTCCACGAGGGTGTGCTCTTGCACTATTTCATCAGCAACACTGCCTTGTAGTGAGCATTTAATGATGAATTGACTAAATGCAGCTTCCTGCCTTTTTAATAGGATCAAATTTCCTTGTGTTTTCAATTAGCATCTGCCTTGTATTTATAAGACAAACAAGAATATTGTTGCTGAATGCAGCTTGTGTGTGCTTTGTGCTCCTTTGCCCTGTTCAAATGATGAAAGGAAATAAAGTTTGTATTTTATCCAACTACCTGTGCTAAAAAGTGATGGGAACAGTGTTTGTAATTTCTTCTACTTTTTCAGTGACACAATGTTCAAGCTGCTTATCTAATTGGTGAAAATGCAATGTCTGTTTATGACACTCACTTTGACTATATATGTTGTAGCAAGAGATTGTTTCTCGCTTACGGCCATACCAGCCTGGGTACGCCCGATCTCGTCTGATCTCGGAAGCTAAGCAGGGTCAGGCCTGGTTAGTACTTGGATGGGAGACCGCCTGGGAATACCAGGTGCTGTAAGCATTTTGTCCACGAGGGTGTGCTCTTGCACTATTTCATCAGCAACACTGCCTTGTATTAAGCATTTAATGATGAATTGACTAAATGTCTGTTTTATCAGACTCACTTTGACTATATATGTTGTAGCAAGAGATTGTTTCTCGCTTACGGCCATACCACCCTGGGTACGCCCGATCTCGTCTGATCTCGGAAGCTAAGCAGGGTCTGGCCTGGTTAGTACTTGGATGGGAGACCGCCTGGGAATACCAGGTGCTGTAAGCATTTTGTCCACGAGGGTGTGCTCTTGCACTATTTCATCAGCAACACTGCCTTGTATTAAGCATTTAATGATGAATTGACTAAATGTCTGTTTTATCAGACTCACTTTGACTATATATGTTGTAGCAAGAGATTGTTTCTCGCTTACGGCCATACCAGCCTGGGTACGCCCGATCTCGTCTGATCTCGGAAGCTAAGCAGGGTCGGGCCTGGTTAGTACTTGGATGGGAGACCGCCTGGGAATACCAGGTGCTGTAAGCATTTTGTCCACGAGGGTGTGCTCTTGCACTATTTCATCAGCAACACTGCCTTGTAGTGAGCATTTAATGATGAATTGACTAAATGCAGCTTCCTGCCTTTTTAATAGGATCAAATTTCCTTGTGTTTTCAATTAGCATCTGCCTTGTATTTATAAGACAAACAAGAATATTGTTGCTGAATGCAGCTTGTGTGTGCTTTGTGCTCCTTTGCCCTGTTCAAATGATGAAAGGAAATAAAGTTTGTATTTTATCCAACTACCTGTGCTAAAAAGTGATGGGAACAGTGTTTGTAATTTCTTCTACTTTTTCAGTGACACAAAGTTCAAGCTGCTTATCTAATTGGTGAAAATGCAATGTCTGTTTATCACACTCACTTTGACTATATATGTTGTAGCAAGAGATTGTTTCTCGCTTACGGCCATACCAGCCTGGGTACGCCCGATCTCGTCTGATCTCGGAAGCTAAGCAGGGTCGGGCCTGGTTAGTACTTGGATGGGAGACCGCCTGGGAATACCAGGTGCTGTAAGCATTTTGTCCACGAGGGTGTGCTCTTGCACTATTTCATCAGCAACACTGCCTTGTATTAAGCATTTAATGATGAATTGACTAAATGTCTGTTTTATCAGACTCACTTTGACTATATATGATGTAGCAAGAGATTGTTTCTCGCTTACGGCCATACCAGCCTGGGTACGCCCGATCTCGTCTGATCTCGGAAGCTAAGCAGGGTCGGGCCTGGTTAGTACTTGGATGGGAGACCGCCTGGGAATACCAGGTGCTGTAAGCATTTTGTCCACGAGGGTGTGCTCTTGCACTATTTCATCAGCAACACTGCCTTGTATTAAGCATTTAATGATGAATTGACTAAATGTCTGTTTTATCAGACTCACTTTGACTATATATGTTGTAGCAAGAGATTGTTTCTCGCTTACGGCCATACCAGCCTGGGTACGCCCGATCTCGTCTGATCTCGGAAGCTAAGCAGGGTCGGGCCTGGTTAGTACTTGGATGGGAGACCGCATGGGAATACCAGGTGCTGTAACCATTTTGTCCACGAGGGTGTGCTCTTGCACTATTTCATCAGCAACACTGCCTTGTAGTGAGCATTTAATGATGAATTGACTAAATGCAGCTTCCTGCCTTTTTAATAGGATCAAATTTCCTTGTGTTTTCAATTAGCATCTGCCTTGTATTTATAAGACAAACAAGAATATTGTTGCTGAATGCAGCTTGTGTGTGCTTTGTGCTCCTTTGCCCTGTTCAAATGATGAAAGGAAATAAAGTTTGTATTTTATCCAACTACCTGTGCTAAAAAGTGATGGGAACAGTGTTTGTAATTTCTTCTACTTTTTCAGTGACACAATGTTCAAGCTGCTTATCTAATTGGTGAAAATGCAATGTCTGTTTATGACACTCACTTTGACTATATATGTTGTAGCAAGAGATTGTTTCTCGCTTACGGCCATACCAGCCTGGGTACGCCCGATCTCGTCTGATCTCGGAAGCTAAGCAGGGTCGGGCCTGGTTAGTACTTGGATGGGAGACCGCCTGGGAATACCAGGTGCTGTAAGCATTTTGTCCACGAGGGTGTGCTCTTGCACTATTTCATCAGCAACACTGCCTTGTAGTGAGCATTTAATGATGAATTGACTAAATGCAGCTTCCTGCCTTTTTAATAGGATCAAATTTCCTTGTGTTTTCAATTAGCATCTGCCTTGTATTTATAAGACAAACAAGAATATTGTTGCTGAATGCAGCTTGTGTGTGCTTTGTGCTCCTTTGCCCTGTTCAAATGATGAAAGGAAATAAAGTTTGTATTTTATCCAACTACCTGTGCTAAAAAGTGATGGGAACAGTGTTTGTAATTTCTTCTACTTTTTCAGTGACACAATGTTCAAGCTGCTTATCTAATTGGTGAAAATGCAATGTCTGTTTATGACACTCACTTTGACTATATATGTTGTAGCAAGAGATTGTTTCTCGCTTACGGCCATACCAGCCTGGGTACGCCCGATCTCGTCTGATCTCGGAAGCTAAGCAGGGTCGGGCCTGGTTAGTACTTGGATGGGAGACCGCCTGGGAATACCAGGTGCTGTAAGCATTTTGTCCACGAGGGTGTGCTCTTGCACTATTTCATCAGCAACACTGCCTTGTATTAAGCATTTAATGATGAATTGACTAAATGTCTGTTTTATCAGACTCACTTTGACTATATATGTTGTAGCAAGAGATTGTTTCTCGCTTACGGCCATACCACCCTGGGTACGCCCGATCTCGTCTGATCTCGGAAGCTAAGCAGGGTCGGGCCTGGTTAGTACTTGGATGGGAGACCGCCTGGGAATACCAGGTGCTGTAAGCATTTTGTCCACGAGGGTGTGCTCTTGCACTATTTCATCAGCAACACTGCCTTGTATTAAGCATTTAATGATGAATTGACTAAATGTCTGTTTTATCAGACTCACTTTGACTATATATGTTGTAGCAAGAGATTGTTTCTCGCTTACGGCCATACCAGCCTGGGTACGCCCGATCTCGTCTGATCTCGGAAGCTAAGCAGGGTCGGGCCTGGTTAGTACTTGGATGGGAGACCGCCTGGGAATACCAGGTGCTGTAAGCATTTTGTCCACGAGGGTGTGCTCTTGCACTATTTCATCAGCAACACTGCCTTGTATTAAGCATTTAATGATGAATTGACTAAATGTCTGTTTTATCAGACTCACTTTGACTATATATGTTGTAGCAAGAGATTGTTTCTCGCTTACGGCCATACCAGCCTGGGTACGCCCGATCTCGTCTGATCTCGGAAGCTAAGCAGGGTCGGGCCTGGTTAGTACTTGGATGGGAGACCGCCTGGGAATACCAGGTGCTGTAAGCATTTTGTCCACGAGGGTGTGCTCTTGCACTATTTCATCAGCAACACTGCCTTGTAGTGAGCATTTAATGATGAATTGACTAAATGCAGCTTCCTGCCTTTTTAATAGGATCAAATTTCCTTGTGTTTTCAATTAGCATCTGCCTTGTATTTATAAGACAAACAAGAATATTGTTGCTGAATGCAGCTTGTGTGTGCTTTGTGCTCCTTTGCCCTGTTCAAATGATGAAAGGAAATAAAGTTTGTATTTTATCCAACTACCTGTGCTAAAAAGTGATGGGAACAGTGTTTGTAATTTCTTCTACTTTTTCAGTGACACAATGTTCAAGCTGCTTATCTAATTGGTGAAAATGCAATGTCTGTTTATGACACTCACTTTGACTATATATGTTGTAGCAAGAGATTGTTTCTCGCTTACGGCCATACCAGCCTGGGTACGCCCGATCTCGTCTGATCTCGGAAGCTAAGCAGGGTCGGGCCTGGTTAGTACTTGGATGGGAGACCGCCTGGGAATACCAGGTGCTGTAAGCATTTTGTCCACGAGGGTGTGCTCTTGCACTATTTCATCAGCAACACTGCCTTGTATTAAGCATTTAATGATGAATTGACTAAATGTCTGTTTTATCAGACTCACTTTGACTATATATGTTGTAGCAAGAGATTGTTTCTCGCTTACGGCCATACCACCCTGGGTACGCCCGATCTCGTCTGATCTCGGAAGCTAAGCAGGGTCTGGCCTGGTTAGTACTTGGATGGGAGACCGCCTGGGAATACCAGGTGCTGTAAGCATTTTGTCCACGAGGGTGTGCTCTTGCACTATTTCATCAGCAACACTGCCTTGTATTAAGCATTTAATGATGAATTGACTAAATGTCTGTTTTATCAGACTCACTTTGACTATATATGTTGTAGCAAGAGATTGTTTCTCGCTTACGGCCATACCAGCCTGGGTACGCCCGATCTCGTCTGATCTCGGAAGCTAAGCAGGGTCGGGCCTGGTTAGTACTTGGATGGGAGACCGCCTGGGAATACCAGGTGCTGTAAGCATTTTGTCCACGAGGGTGTGCTCTTGCACTATTTCATCAGCAACACTGCCTTGTAGTGAGCATTTAATGATGAATTGACTAAATGCAGCTTCCTGCCTTTTTAATAGGATCAAATTTCCTTGTGTTTTCAATTAGCATCTGCCTTGTATTTATAAGACAAACAAGAATATTGTTGCTGAATGCAGCTTGTGTGTGCTTTGTGCTCCTTTGCCCTGTTCAAATGATGAAAGGAAATAAAGTTTGTATTTTATCCAACTACCTGTGCTAAAAAGTGATGGGAACAGTGTTTGTAATTTCTTCTACTTTTTCAGTGACACAATGTTCAAGCTGCTTATCTAATTGGTGAAAATGCAATGTCTGTTTATGACACTCACTTTGACTATATATGTTGTAGCAAGAGATTGTTTCTCGCTTACGGCCATACCAGCCTGGGTACGCCCGATCTCGTCTGATCTCGGAAGCTAAGCAGGGTCGGGCCTGGTTAGTACTTGGATGGGAGACCGCCTGGGAATACCAGGTGCTGTAAGCATTTTGTCCACGAGGGTGTGCTCTTGCACTATTTCATCAGCAACACTGCCTTGTATTAAGCATTTAATGATGAATTGACTAAATGTCTGTTTTATCAGACTCACTTTGACTATATATGTTGTAGCAAGAGATTGTTTCTCGCTTACGGCCATACCACCCTGGGTACGCCCGATCTCGTCTGATCTCGGAAGCTAAGCAGGGTCTGGCCTGGTTAGTACTTGGATGGGAGACCGCCTGGGAATACCAGGTGCTGTAAGCATTTTGTCCACGAGGGTGTGCTCTTGCACTATTTCATCAGCAACACTGCCTTGTATTAAGCATTTAATGATGAATTGACTAAATGTCTGTTTTATCAGACTCACTTTGACTATATATGTTGTAGCAAGAGATTGTTTCTCGCTTACGGCCATACCAGCCTGGGTACGCCCGATCTCGTCTGATCTCGGAAGCTAAGCAGGGTCGGGCCTGGTTAGTACTTGGATGGGAGACCGCCTGGGAATACCAGGTGCTGTAAGCATTTTGTCCACGAGGGTGTGCTCTTGCACTATTTCATCAGCAACACTGCCTTGTAGTGAGCATTTAATGATGAATTGACTAAATGCAGCTTCCTGCCTTTTTAATAGGATCAAATTTCCTTGTGTTTTCAATTAGCATCTGCCTTGTATTTATAAGACAAACAAGAATATTGTTGCTGAATGCAGCTTGTGTGTGCTTTGTGCTCCTTTGCCCTGTTCAAATGATGAAAGGAAATAAAGTTTGTATTTTATCCAACTACCTGTGCTAAAAAGTGATGGGAACAGTGTTTGTAATTTCTTCTACTTTTTCAGTGACACAAAGTTCAAGCTGCTTATCTAATTGGTGAAAATGCAATGTCTGTTTATCACACTCACTTTGACTATATATGTTGTAGCAAGAGATTGTTTCTCGCTTACGGCCATACCAGCCTGGGTACGCCCGATCTCGTCTGATCTCGGAAGCTAAGCAGGGTCGGGCCTGGTTAGTACTTGGATGGGAGACCGCCTGGGAATACCAGGTGCTGTAAGCATTTTGTCCACGAGGGTGTGCTCTTGCACTATTTCATCAGCAACACTGCCTTGTATTAAGCATTTAATGATGAATTGACTAAATGTCTGTTTTATCAGACTCACTTTGACTATATATGATGTAGCAAGAGATTGTTTCTCGCTTACGGCCATACCAGCCTGGGTACGCCCGATCTCGTCTGATCTCGGAAGCTAAGCAGGGTCGGGCCTGGTTAGTACTTGGATGGGAGACCGCCTGGGAATACCAGGTGCTGTAAGCATTTTGTCCACGAGGGTGTGCTCTTGCACTATTTCATCAGCAACACTGCCTTGTATTAAGCATTTAATGATGAATTGACTAAATGTCTGTTTTATCAGACTCACTTTGACTATATATGTTGTAGCAAGAGATTGTTTCTCGCTTACGGCCATACCAGCCTGGGTACGCCCGATCTCGTCTGATCTCGGAAGCTAAGCAGGGTCGGGCCTGGTTAGTACTTGGATGGGAGACCGCATGGGAATACCAGGTGCTGTAACCATTTTGTCCACGAGGGTGTGCTCTTGCACTATTTCATCAGCAACACTGCCTTGTAGTGAGCATTTAATGATGAATTGACTAAATGCAGCTTCCTGCCTTTTTAATAGGATCAAATTTCCTTGTGTTTTCAATTAGCATCTGCCTTGTATTTATAAGACAAACAAGAATATTGTTGCTGAATGCAGCTTGTGTGTGCTTTGTGCTCCTTTGCCCTGTTCAAATGATGAAAGGAAATAAAGTTTGTATTTTATCCAACTACCTGTGCTAAAAAGTGATGGGAACAGTGTTTGTAATTTCTTCTACTTTTTCAGTGACACAATGTTCAAGCTGCTTATCTAATTGGTGAAAATGCAATGTCTGTTTATGACACTCACTTTGACTATATATGTTGTAGCAAGAGATTGTTTCTCGCTTACGGCCATACCAGCCTGGGTACGCCCGATCTCGTCTGATCTCGGAAGCTAAGCAGGGTCGGGCCTGGTTAGTACTTGGATGGGAGACCGCCTGGGAATACCAGGTGCTGTAAGCATTTTGTCCACGAGGGTGTGCTCTTGCACTATTTCATCAGCAACACTGCCTTGTAGTGAGCATTTAATGATGAATTGACTAAATGCAGCTTCCTGCCTTTTTAATAGGATCAAATTTCCTTGTGTTTTCAATTAGCATCTGCCTTGTATTTATAAGACAAACAAGAATATTGTTGCTGAATGCAGCTTGTGTGTGCTTTGTGCTCCTTTGCCCTGTTCAAATGATGAAAGGAAATAAAGTTTGTATTTTATCCAACTACCTGTGCTAAAAAGTGATGGGAACAGTGTTTGTAATTTCTTCTACTTTTTCAGTGACACAATGTTCAAGCTGCTTATCTAATTGGTGAAAATGCAATGTCTGTTTATGACACTCACTTTGACTATATATGTTGTAGCAAGAGATTGTTTCTCGCTTACGGCCATACCAGCCTGGGTACGCCCGATCTCGTCTGATCTCGGAAGCTAAGCAGGGTCGGGCCTGGTTAGTACTTGGATGGGAGACCGCCTGGGAATACCAGGTGCTGTAAGCATTTTGTCCACG
>NC_138298.1:827500-830000 GCF_965601325.2 Salmo salar
TGCCTTGTATTAAGCATTTAATGATGAATTGACTAAATGTCTGTTTTATCAGACTCACTTTGACTATATATGTTGTAGCAAGAGATTGTTTCTCGCTTACGGCCATACCAGCCTGGGTACGCCCGATCTCGTCTGATCTCGGAAGCTAAGCAGGGTCGGGCCTGGTTAGTACTTGGATGGGAGACCGCCTGGGAATACCAGGTGCTGTAAGCATTTTGTCCACGAGGGTGTGCTCTTGCACTATTTCATCAGCAACACTGCCTTGTAGTGAGCATTTAATGATGAATTGACTAAATGCAGCTTCCTGCCTTTTTAATAGGATCAAATTTCCTTGTGTTTTCAATTAGCATCTGCCTTGTATTTATAAGACAAACAAGAATATTGTTGCTGAATGCAGCTTGTGTGTGCTTTGTGCTCCTTTGCCCTGTTCAAATGATGAAAGGAAATAAAGTTTGTATTTTATCCAACTACCTGTGCTAAAAAGTGATGGGAACAGTGTTTGTAATTTCTTCTACTTTTTCAGTGACACAAAGTTCAAGCTGCTTATCTAATTGGTGAAAATGCAATGTCTGTTTATGACACTCACTTTGACTATATATGTTGTAGCAAGAGATTGTTTCTCGCTTACGGCCATACCAGCCTGGGTACGCCCGATCTCGTCTGATCTCGGAAGCTAAGCAGGGTCGGGCCTGGTTAGTACTTGGATGGGAGACCGCCTGGGAATACCAGGTGCTGTAAGCATTTTGTCCACGAGGGTGTGCTCTTGCACTATTTCATCAGCAACACTGCCTTGTATTAAGCATTTAATGATGAATTGACTAAATGTCTGTTTTATCAGACTCACTTTGACTATATATGTTGTAGCAAGAGATTGTTTCTCGCTTACGGCCATACCAGCCTGGGTACGCCCGATCTCGTCTGATCTCGGAAGCTAAGCAGGGTCGGGCCTGGTTAGTACTTGGATGGGAGACCGCCTGGGAATACCAGGTGCTGTAAGCATTTTGTCCACGAGGGTGTGCTCTTGCACTATTTCATCAGCAACACTGCCTTGTAGTGAGCATTTAATGATGAATTGACTAAATGCAGCTTCCTGCCTTTTTAATAGGATCAAATTTCCTTGTGTTTTCAATTAGCATCTGCCTTGTATTTATAAGACAAACAAGAATATTGTTGCTGAATGCAGCTTGTGTGTGCTTTGTGCTCCTTTGCCCTGTTCAAATGATGAAAGGAAATAAAGTTTGTATTTTATCCAACTACCTGTGCTAAAAAGTGATGGGAACAGTGTTTGTAATTTCTTCTACTTTTTCAGTGACACAATGTTCAAGCTGCTTATCTAATTGGTGAAAATGCAATGTCTGTTTATGACACTCACTTTGACTATATATGTTGTAGCAAGAGATTGTTTCTCGCTTACGGCCATACCAGCCTGGGTACGCCCGATCTCGTCTGATCTCGGAAGCTAAGCAGGGTCGGGCCTGGTTAGTACTTGGATGGGAGACCGCCTGGGAATACCAGGTGCTGTAAGCATTTTGTCCACGAGGGTGTGCTCTTGCACTATTTCATCAGCAACACTGCCTTGTATTAAGCATTTAATGATGAATTGACTAAATGTCTGTTTTATCAGACTCACTTTGACTATATATGTTGTAGCAAGAGATTGTTACTCGCTTACGGCCATACCACCCTGGGTACGCCTGATCTCGTCTGATCTCGGAAGCTAAGCAGGGTCGGGCCTGGTTAGTACTTGGATGGGAGACCGCCTGGGAATACCAGGTGCTGTAAGCATTTTGTCCACGAGGGTGTGCTCTTGCACTATTTCATCAGCAACACTGCCTTGTATTAAGCATTTAATGATGAATTGACTAAATGTCTGTTTTATCAGACTCACTTTGACTATATATGTTGTAGCAAGAGATTGTTTCTCGCTTACGGCCATACCAGCCTGGGTACGCCCGATCTCGTCTGATCTCGGAAGCTAAGCAGGGTCGGGCCTGGTTAGTACTTGGATGGGAGACCGCCTGGGAATACCAGGTGCTGTAAGCATTTTGTCCACGAGGGTGTGCTCTTGCACTATTTCATCAGCAACACTGCCTTGTATTAAGCATTTAATGATGAATTGACTAAATGTCTGTTTTATCAGACTCACTTTGACTATATATGTTGTAGCAAGAGATTGTTTCTCGCTTACGGCCATACCAGCCTGGGTACGCCCGATCTCGTCTGATCTCGGAAGCTAAGCAGGGTCGGGCCTGGTTAGTACTTGGATGGGAGACCGCCTGGGAATACCAGGTGCTGTAAGCATTTTGTCCACGAGGGTGTGCTCTTGCACTATTTCATCAGCAACACTGCCTTGTAGTGAGCATTTAATGATGAATTGACTAAATGCAGCTTCCTGCCTTTTTAATAGGATCAAATTTCCTTGTGTTTTCAATTAGCATCTGCCTTGTATTTATAAGACAAACAAGAATATTGTTGCTGAATGCAGCTTGTGTGTGCTTTG
>NC_138298.1:835000-850000 GCF_965601325.2 Salmo salar
GGAAATAAGAAGATGGAGTTTTCAGGAGGAGAGGGGAAGTGGACTGGGGGGAAGCACGGGGGACTCACGGGTTTTGGGGGAAAGCACAGCACAAACAAGTACCTCGGGGGGTGAAGAAATGGAGAGGGTTTTAAGTTTATTGACAATAACGGAGACGGGTATGAACACGGGGAACACAACGAAGACTACACGAGAGACGGAGATGAACATTCCAGAAACGGCGGAGAACATGGGGAGCACAACGACGACAATATATGAGACGGAGATGAACACGGGGAGCACAACGAACATTCCAGAAACGGCGATGAACACGGGGAGCACAACGATGACTACACATGAGACGGAGATGAACATTCCAGAAACGGCGGAGAACACGGGGAGCACAACGAACATTCCAGAATCGGCGATGAACACGGGGAGCACAACGGACGAGGGTGTAAAGAAGAAAAGTTGGCTGGATGAAATGGACTTGGAGGAGATATCGGACTCGGATGATGGGGAAAAGTTTGAAAGAATGAGAGGAGGATACAGGAAGAGGAAAGCAGCGGAGGGGGGGGAGAGAAAGGGTGGAAGAGGAAAGAAACTGGATAAAAGGTAGAGGATAATGAAATTATATTTTATAATTTTATTATTTATTAGTATGGTAACAATAATGTCGATAAATGCGAATGGGTTGAGAACAATAGGAAAATTTAATAGAATAGTACACATAAAGAATTCTGATATTTTATGTATTCAAGAGACGCACTGGGATAATATGTGTGTTTTAGAAATTCAGAAAATATGGAGGGATTTTATTTATGTAAACAATGGTAGGGGGAATTCATGTGGGGTTGCAATTTTAATAAGGAAGGATGTAGTAGAAAATGTGAAGAAGATATATAATGATAATAATGGGAGGATTTTAATTTTAGATTTTGAATATATGAGTAGGGTTTTTAGGATTATAAATATTTATGCGCCGAATAATGAAACAGAGAGAAGGAATTTATTTTTAGAATTAGCGAAATGGTGCAAGGGAAACTGTATTTTAGTTGGGGATTTTAATGTAAAAATGGATAGATTAGATATGACAAGGGGAGCTATTTTTAGAAGTGATGTATCTAGGGGGGTTTTAAGGAAAATGATGGTTGAAAACAATTTAATTGATATATGGAGGGAGGAGAATCCGAATAAGAGAGAATTTTCTAGAAGGCAGGTGGTTTTAGGGGAATTGAAACAGACACGGATAGATTTGGTTTTAGTAAATGAAGGGTTAAGGAATTTTATGAAGGATATTAAATATATTTTTACAACTTTTAGTGATCATGCTGGGTTAACATTTTCGGTGGGGTTAGATAAGGAAAGGAAAGGGGGGGGAATATGGTGTATGAATGCAGGGTATCTAGGTGATGAGGAATACGGGAAACAACTTAAATCTTTGATAGAAGATGAAATGGAGGATAAGCAAAAAGGGAATGATAAGTGCAAGTGGTGGGAAAATGTTAAGGAAAAAATAAAAGTTTTTAGTATTAGATATGCTAGGAAGAAGAGGAGTAGGATGATAAGAGCAGAAAATTATTTAAGAACAAAATTGAATGAAGAAATGAAGAAATGTGATAGTGATCCTGATTATACTATTGAAAGGTTTTTAGATTTAAAAACAAAATTGAGCAAATGTGAAATAGAGAAGTGTAAGGGTGCAATTATTAGAAGTAGGGCAAAATATGTTTTAGAAGGGGAGAAATGTACCTCGTTTTTTCTTGGTTTAGAAAAAACTAAACAGACGAAATCATATATTAGTGAGATTGAAAATGTAAAGGGTGAAGTGGTAAATGATTATGTTGAAATATTAGAAACTGTACAGAATTTTTATAAGGATTTATTTAAGAAAGGGGAGGTGGATGAGGGGTGTGTAAAAGAGATTTTAAGTAGTGTGGATGTTCAAATTGGTGTTGAAGATAAGCAAATGTGTGATAGGAAGATAACAATGGATGAAGTGAAAGATGCAATTAAGGGTTTACAAATAAATAAAAGTCCTGGAGTAGATGGACTAATTGCAGAGTTTTATAAAATGTATGAAAGTATTTTAGCACCTATTTTATTAGAAGTATATCAATATATGGAAGACAATGATACTGTTTCAGATTCCATGGTGACAGGGCTGATATCGATTTTATATAAAAATAAGGGGAGCAAACTGAAACTAGAAAATTATAGGCCAATTAGTTTATTAAACTCAGATTATAAGATTTTAGCTAAGATACTGGCAAATAGGATGAAGATGGTTTTAAATGATATTATAGCACCTACACAAAATTATAGTGTGCCTGGAAGAGATATAGCAGATACCATAACTACACTTAGAGATGTGATAAATAAAATGAATAGTGACAAGATGGGGGGGATTGTTTTAAGTATAGATTTTAATAAAGCTTTTGACAGGGTGGAACATGATTTTATGTTTAGGGTACTGGAAAAGTATGGGTTTGGAAATGGTATAATAAGATGGATAAAATTATTATATAGAAAGGCTAAAAGTAGGGTTAAATGTAATGGGGTTTTAACAGATTCTTTTATTCTTGAGAGGTCAGTGAGACAGGGGTGCCCTTTATCAGCTTTATTGTTTGTTTTATCGGTAGAACCCTTAGCGGCATACCTTAAAAAAGATCATTTTATAAATTGTGTAGAGACTCCGCAAGGAGGTTTTAGTTTAATTCATCAATATGCAGACGATACCACAATTACAGTCAGAGATGAGGGAAGTGTTAAAAGGGTGATGGAGTGTTTTAAAGTATATGAGAAAGCCTCAGGAGCTAAAGTGAATATGGAGAAGTCAGTAATAATGTATGTTGGGAAGAATAATGAGGGGACTTTTCCTTTTAAGGTGGTAAATGATTATTTTAAGGTGTTAGGTGTGTTTTTAGGGGTGAAGGAACAAGAAGCT
The DNA here is from genome assembly GCF_965601325.2 of Salmo salar. Taxonomy (NCBI): domain Eukaryota; kingdom Metazoa; phylum Chordata; class Actinopteri; order Salmoniformes; family Salmonidae; genus Salmo; species Salmo salar. The sequence goes on from NC_138298.1 coordinate 837,927, forward strand.
AGGGATCTGACATGGAGTGGGGTTATAAATAAAGTTAGGAAGGTAGTAAATATGTGGAGGGGGAGGGCTTTGAAATTAAAAGGGAAAGTAATTGTTGTAAATTCCTTTCTGATGTCAATTTTTATTCATGTCATGAACGTTTTAGATGTACCAGAATGGGTTTTATCTGAAATGAATACGATTTTAGTAGATTTTTTATGGGATGGGAAAGGAGCGAAAATTTCTTTTAAAACATTGATTGCAGGATATGAGGAGGGGGGTTTGAAGTTGGTGGATTTAAATGTAAGGAAAAAAGCAATTAGAGTTAAAATGGTACGGAAATATTTATATGGTGAACTAGATTATGGATGGAAAAGATTTTTTAAGGAGTATTTGCAGGAGGTTGGGAGGATGGGGGACAATGGTTTATTGATGTGCATGAAAAAAGAAATGTTAAGTAATATACCATTGTTTTATAGAGAAGTGTTTGAAGCTTGGGGGGAGTTTTTACCAAATATTTATTATGAGTGTACCATTTTAGACAATATTTTAAATCAGCCAATTTTCTTAAATCCCAAGATACAATATAATAATAAGATGTTGTTTTGTAAATATTTTATGAGGGCTGGGATGAGACAGATTGGGGATATTTTATACGAGGTCATTCCAGGGTTTCTTACTGTACAAGCGATTTATGATAATGTTTGTGAAGTAGAAGATGAAATAAGTAAAACTACAATAGAAAATATGTATAAGAGAATTTTAGGGTGTATTCCTGAAGAATGGGTGCTTTTAATAAATACAGAGGTGGTTGAGAGAGCTAAGGGTTTACCGGTTTTATATTATGAAAGTAATGGGGAGAAACATGTTTTATCAGGTTTGAAAGTTAAAAAGATTTATGAAAAATGTATTTTAAGAGAGATAAAAGCTCCTGCTTCAGAAAAAGTGTGGTCTAGGGTATTTGTAAATATAGATGTAAAATCAATATGGAAGAATGTCAATGTCAAATATAATACTATAGAATGTGAAGATAATGATCTTAAATTGAAACATAATAGGATTTTTACGAACGTGGTTTTACATCAAATAAATAGAGACATTAAAAGAGAATGTGATATTTGTGGTACGGAGGTGGAAAATTTTATGCACTTTTTTATTGAATGTAGTAGATTACAAGGGTTTCATGAGTTTATAAAGGGGCTTTTAGAACAACATTGGGGAGAAGATATTGTAAATGGGGTTGAGTGGAGGAGGTTGTTTCTATTTGGTATAAATGGAAAAAGCAAAGTTTTTAATATTAATTTGATGAATTTTGTTCTTAGCCATGCTAGATACGCTGTAAGACAAAGAAGGAATTTAGGACATTATGAAGGGAAAATTGTGAGTGTGGAGGTTTTATTTAAAAGTATTTTAGAGAAAGATATTGAACTAATATATAAATATGGAGGATGTAATTTTGAAAAACTGTTTGTGTGGGGGAGCACTTTTATCGAAATTGATCAAAATGGAAAACTTGCTTTTAATTATTAATTGGTTTTATTTTCTTTTCTTTTTTTGATTTTGTAAAAGGATGAATTGTTCATCCTTTTTTATTATTATTGTTTGAATATTGTAAATATTATGTGTTTTTTCATAATAAAAGATAAAAAAAAAAAAGGTACGCCCGATCTCGTCTGATCTCGGAAGCTAAGCAGGGTCGGGCCTGGTTAGTACTTGGATGGGAGACCGCCTGGGAATACCAGGTGCTGTAAGCATTTTGTCCACGAGGGTGTGCTCTTGCACTATTTCATCAGCAACACTGCCTTGTAGTGAGCATTTAATGATGAATTGACTAAATGCAGCTTCCTGCCTTTTTAATAGGATCAAATTTCCTTGTGTTTTCAATTAGCATCTGCCTTGTATTTATAAGACAAACAAGAATATTGTTGCTGAATGCAGCTTGTGTGTGCTTTGTGCTCCTTTGCCCTGTTCAAATGATGAAAGGAAATAAAGTTTGTATTTTATCCAACTACCTGTGCTAAAAAGTGATGGGAACAGTGTTTGTAATTTCTTCTACTTTTTCAGTGACACAATGTTCAAGCTGCTTATCTAATTGGTGAAAATGCAATGTCTGTTTATGACACTCACTTTGACTATATATGTTGTAGCAAGAGATTGTTTCTCGCTTACGGCCATACCAGCCTGGGGGCGCTAATCCTTGATTGGAGAAGTGACGACAGGTGCGAGTAATTGAGCTGTGAGTGTTTGCTTGAGAGTGTTTGCTCGAGAGCTATTTTCGTTTCTTTTTTGGATTTTGCAATATAATTTATTGTTTTTTCATTTGGATAGTTTTTAGTTTTGTTTAGTTTTCCCCCCCTGCAGTTTTGCTGCCTGGGGGAGGTTTTTTCGCTCTCATTTTTGATTTACAATGACGGACAACATGGCAACGACAAACGGAACGGACAAGGACAACGAAAATGCGCAACGGAAGGAAAACGAAAAAGGAGGAATGAAATATGGCAAAGAATACACGGTGGCAATTGAGTTGGTGGGAGAAGAAAAGGTGACGACGATGGAATTACTACGAGCAATTAAGGAGACGTGTGGAGAGGTGGTGGGATGCCGAATGAAAGGAGATAAGAAATATGAAATTACGATGAGAAACGGAAAAGGTAAAGAACGGCTAATGGACGGTATACGGATAAAGGACAACAAGATACTGGCGAGAGATGTGAATATTAATGAATTGGTGGTGTCTTTTATGAATCTACCGGTATATATAGAAGATAAAGTGATACTGGACAAGTTGAGAAGCTGGGGAGTAACGGCCGTATCGGAGATAAGGAGGAGAGTTTGGCCTGGAACGGAGGTGGTTGACGGAACAAGGTTCTGTAAAGTTAAATTTACGGAAAAAGTCACATCATTGCCATATTCCACAAAAATTGAGACGCTGGAGGGAGCTGAATACTTCAGGGTGATCCATGACAAGCAGGTCAGAGTTTGTCGATTGTGCATACAACCGGGGCACATAGTTAAAGATTGCCCTGAATTCAAGTGTTTCAAGTGCGGCAATCAAGGCCATTATGCGAGAGAGTGTGTCGGAGAGAAGGAAAGGAATGTTTGTGGAAGATGCAGAAAGAGATTGGCGGAGTGCAACTGTGGAGAAGTTATGACGGGAGAGGGGAGTCAAGTACTATTCGAGGAAGCAGTTGTATCGTCGCAAGAAGGAGAAGAAGATGGAGGAGAGGATGTGGTGGAAGGTGGAGAGACGGAGGAAGGAAGAAGGGAGAAGAAGGAAGACCAGAAGATTAATGAAATTGGGAGCAGTATGGATTCGGAAATAAGAAGATGGAGTTTTCAGGAGGAGAGGGGAAGTGGACTGGGGGGAAGCACGGGGGACTCACGGGTTTTGGGGGAAAGCACAGCACAAACAAGTACCTCGGGGGGTGAAGAAATGGAGAGGGTTTTAAGTTTATTGACAATAACGGAGACGGGTATGAACACGGGGAACACAACGAAGACTACACGAGAGACGGAGATGAACATTCCAGAAACGGCGGAGAACATGGGGAGCACAACGACGACAATATATGAGACGGAGATGAACACGGGGAGCACAACGAACATTCCAGAAACGGCGATGAACACGGGGAGCACAACGATGACTACACATGAGACGGAGATGAACATTCCAGAAACGGCGGAGAACACGGGGAGCACAACGAACATTCCAGAATCGGCGATGAACACGGGGAGCACAACGGACGAGGGTGTAAAGAAGAAAAGTTGGCTGGATGAAATGGACTTGGAGGAGATATCGGACTCGGATGATGGGGAAAAGTTTGAAAGAATGAGAGGAGGATACAGGAAGAGGAAAGCAGCGGAGGGGGGGGAGAGAAAGGGTGGAAGAGGAAAGAAACTGGATAAAAGGTAGAGGATAATGAAATTATATTTTATAATTTTATTATTTATTAGTATGGTAACAATAATGTCGATAAATGCGAATGGGTTGAGAACAATAGGAAAATTTAATAGAATAGTACACATAAAGAATTCTGATATTTTATGTATTCAAGAGACGCACTGGGATAATATGTGTGTTTTAGAAATTCAGAAAATATGGAGGGATTTTATTTATGTAAACAATGGTAGGGGGAATTCATGTGGGGTTGCAATTTTAATAAGGAAGGATGTAGTAGAAAATGTGAAGAAGATATATAATGATAATAATGGGAGGATTTTAATTTTAGATTTTGAATATATGAGTAGGGTTTTTAGGATTATAAATATTTATGCGCCGAATAATGAAACAGAGAGAAGGAATTTATTTTTAGAATTAGCGAAATGGTGCAAGGGAAACTGTATTTTAGTTGGGGATTTTAATGTAAAAATGGATAGATTAGATATGACAAGGGGAGCTATTTTTAGAAGTGATGTATCTAGGGGGGTTTTAAGGAAAATGATGGTTGAAAACAATTTAATTGATATATGGAGGGAGGAGAATCCGAATAAGAGAGAATTTTCTAGAAGGCAGGTGGTTTTAGGGGAATTGAAACAGACACGGATAGATTTGGTTTTAGTAAATGAAGGGTTAAGGAATTTTATGAAGGATATTAAATATATTTTTACAACTTTTAGTGATCATGCTGGGTTAACATTTTCGGTGGGGTTAGATAAGGAAAGGAAAGGGGGGGGAATATGGTGTATGAATGCAGGGTATCTAGGTGATGAGGAATACGGGAAACAACTTAAATCTTTGATAGAAGATGAAATGGAGGATAAGCAAAAAGGGAATGATAAGTGCAAGTGGTGGGAAAATGTTAAGGAAAAAATAAAAGTTTTTAGTATTAGATATGCTAGGAAGAAGAGGAGTAGGATGATAAGAGCAGAAAATTATTTAAGAACAAAATTGAATGAAGAAATGAAGAAATGTGATAGTGATCCTGATTATACTATTGAAAGGTTTTTAGATTTAAAAACAAAATTGAGCAAATGTGAAATAGAGAAGTGTAAGGGTGCAATTATTAGAAGTAGGGCAAAATATGTTTTAGAAGGGGAGAAATGTACCTCGTTTTTTCTTGGTTTAGAAAAAACTAAACAGACGAAATCATATATTAGTGAGATTGAAAATGTAAAGGGTGAAGTGGTAAATGATTATGTTGAAATATTAGAAACTGTACAGAATTTTTATAAGGATTTATTTAAGAAAGGGGAGGTGGATGAGGGGTGTGTAAAAGAGATTTTAAGTAGTGTGGATGTTCAAATTGGTGTTGAAGATAAGCAAATGTGTGATAGGAAGATAACAATGGATGAAGTGAAAGATGCAATTAAGGGTTTACAAATAAATAAAAGTCCTGGAGTAGATGGACTAATTGCAGAGTTTTATAAAATGTATGAAAGTATTTTAGCACCTATTTTATTAGAAGTATATCAATATATGGAAGACAATGATACTGTTTCAGATTCCATGGTGACAGGGCTGATATCGATTTTATATAAAAATAAGGGGAGCAAACTGAAACTAGAAAATTATAGGCCAATTAGTTTATTAAACTCAGATTATAAGATTTTAGCTAAGATACTGGCAAATAGGATGAAGATGGTTTTAAATGATATTATAGCACCTACACAAAATTATAGTGTGCCTGGAAGAGATATAGCAGATACCATAACTACACTTAGAGATGTGATAAATAAAATGAATAGTGACAAGATGGGGGGGATTGTTTTAAGTATAGATTTTAATAAAGCTTTTGACAGGGTGGAACATGATTTTATGTTTAGGGTACTGGAAAAGTATGGGTTTGGAAATGGTATAATAAGATGGATAAAATTATTATATAGAAAGGCTAAAAGTAGGGTTAAATGTAATGGGGTTTTAACAGATTCTTTTATTCTTGAGAGGTCAGTGAGACAGGGGTGCCCTTTATCAGCTTTATTGTTTGTTTTATCGGTAGAACCCTTAGCGGCATACCTTAAAAAAGATCATTTTATAAATTGTGTAGAGACTCCGCAAGGAGGTTTTAGTTTAATTCATCAATATGCAGACGATACCACAATTACAGTCAGAGATGAGGGAAGTGTTAAAAGGGTGATGGAGTGTTTTAAAGTATATGAGAAAGCCTCAGGAGCTAAAGTGAATATGGAGAAGTCAGTAATAATGTATGTTGGGAAGAATAATGAGGGGACTTTTCCTTTTAAGGTGGTAAATGATTATTTTAAGGTGTTAGGTGTGTTTTTAGGGGTGAAGGAACAAGAAGCTAGGGATCTGACATGGAGTGGGGTTATAAATAAAGTTAGGAAGGTAGTAAATATGTGGAGGGGGAGGGCTTTGAAATTAAAAGGGAAAGTAATTGTTGTAAATTCCTTTCTGATGTCAATTTTTATTCATGTCATGAACGTTTTAGATGTACCAGAATGGGTTTTATCTGAAATGAATACGATTTTAGTAGATTTTTTATGGGATGGGAAAGGAGCGAAAATTTCTTTTAAAACATTGATTGCAGGATATGAGGAGGGGGGTTTGAAGTTGGTGGATTTAAATGTAAGGAAAAAAGCAATTAGAGTTAAAATGGTACGGAAATATTTATATGGTGAACTAGATTATGGATGGAAAAGATTTTTTAAGGAGTATTTGCAGGAGGTTGGGAGGATGGGGGACAATGGTTTATTGATGTGCATGAAAAAAGAAATGTTAAGTAATATACCATTGTTTTATAGAGAAGTGTTTGAAGCTTGGGGGGAGTTTTTACCAAATATTTATTATGAGTGTACCATTTTAGACAATATTTTAAATCAGCCAATTTTCTTAAATCCCAAGATACAATATAATAATAAGATGTTGTTTTGTAAATATTTTATGAGGGCTGGGATGAGACAGATTGGGGATATTTTATACGAGGTCATTCCAGGGTTTCTTACTGTACAAGCGATTTATGATAATGTTTGTGAAGTAGAAGATGAAATAAGTAAAACTACAATAGAAAATATGTATAAGAGAATTTTAGGGTGTATTCCTGAAGAATGGGTGCTTTTAATAAATACAGAGGTGGTTGAGAGAGCTAAGGGTTTACCGGTTTTATATTATGAAAGTAATGGGGAGAAACATGTTTTATCAGGTTTGAAAGTTAAAAAGATTTATGAAAAATGTATTTTAAGAGAGATAAAAGCTCCTGCTTCAGAAAAAGTGTGGTCTAGGGTATTTGTAAATATAGATGTAAAATCAATATGGAAGAATGTCAATGTCAAATATAATACTATAGAATGTGAAGATAATGATCTTAAATTGAAACATAATAGGATTTTTACGAACGTGGTTTTACATCAAATAAATAGAGACATTAAAAGAGAATGTGATATTTGTGGTACGGAGGTGGAAAATTTTATGCACTTTTTTATTGAATGTAGTAGATTACAAGGGTTTCATGAGTTTATAAAGGGGCTTTTAGAACAACATTGGGGAGAAGATATTGTAAATGGGGTTGAGTGGAGGAGGTTGTTTCTATTTGGTATAAATGGAAAAAGCAAAGTTTTTAATATTAATTTGATGAATTTTGTTCTTAGCCATGCTAGATACGCTGTAAGACAAAGAAGGAATTTAGGACATTATGAAGGGAAAATTGTGAGTGTGGAGGTTTTATTTAAAAGTATTTTAGAGAAAGATATTGAACTAATATATAAATATGGAGGATGTAATTTTGAAAAACTGTTTGTGTGGGGGAGCACTTTTATCGAAATTGATCAAAATGGAAAACTTGCTTTTAATTATTAATTGGTTTTATTTTCTTTTCTTTTTTTGATTTTGTAAAAGGATGAATTGTTCATCCTTTTTTATTATTATTGTTTGAATATTGTAAATATTATGTGTTTTTTCATAATAAAAGATAAAAAAAAAAAAGGTACGCCCGATCTCGTCTGATCTCGGAAGCTAAGCAGGGTCGGGCCTGGTTAGTACTTGGATGGGAGACCGCCTGGGAATACCAGGTGCTGTAAGCATTTTGTCCACGAGGGTGTGCTCTTGCACTATTTCATCAGCAACACTGCCTTGTAGTGAGCATTTAATGATGAATTGACTAAATGCAGCTTCCTGCCTTTTTAATAGGATCAAATTTCCTTGTGTTTTCAATTAGCATCTGCCTTGTATTTATAAGACAAACAAGAATATTGTTGCTGAATGCAGCTTGTGTGTGCTTTGTGCTCCTTTGCCCTGTTCAAATGATGAAAGGAAATAAAGTTTGTATTTTATCCAACTACCTGTGCTAAAAAGTGATGGGAACAGTGTTTGTAATTTCTTCTACTTTTTCAGTGACACAATGTTCAAGCTGCTTATCTAATTGGTGAAAATGCAATGTCTGTTTATGACACTCACTTTGACTATATATGTTGTAGCAAGAGATTGTTTCTCGCTTACGGCCATACCAGCCTGGGGGCGCTAATCCTTGATTGGAGAAGTGACGACAGGTGCGAGTAATTGAGCTGTGAGTGTTTGCTTGAGAGTGTTTGCTCGAGAGCTATTTTCGTTTCTTTTTTTGGTTTTTGCAATATAATTTATTGTTTTTTTATTTGGATAGTTTTTAGTTTTGTTTAGTTTTCCCCCCCTGCAGTTTTGCTGCCTGGGGGAGGTTTTTTCGCTTTCATTTTTGATTTACAATGACGGACAACATGGCAACGACAAACGGAACGGACAAAGACAACGAAAATGCGCAACGGAAGGAAAACGAAAATAAAGAAGGAATGAAATATGGCAAAGAATACACGGTGGCAATTGAGTTGGTGGGAGAAGAAAAGATGACGACGATGGAATTACTGCGAGCAATTAAGGAGATGTGTGGAGAGGTGGTGGGATGCCGAATGAAAGGCGAGAAGAAGTATGAAATTACGATGAAAAACGGAAAAGGTAAAGAACGGCTAATGGACGGTTTAAGGATAAAGGACACCAGGATTATGGCGAGAGATGTGAATGTAAATGAATTGGTGGTGTCTTTTATGAATCTCCCGGTATACATCGAAGACAAAGTTATACTGGACAAGCTGAGTAGCTGGGGAGTAACGGCCGTCTCGGAGATAAGGAGGAGAGTTTGGCCTGGAACGGAGGTGGTTGACGGAACACGGTTTTGTAAAGTTAAATTTACGGAAAAAGTAAAATCATTGCCATATTCCACAAAAATTGAGACGCTGGAAGGAGCTGAATACTTCAGGGTGATCCATGACAAGCAGGTCAGAGTTTGTCGATTGTGCATACAACCTGGGCACATAGTTAAAGATTGCCCTGAATTCAAGTGTTTCAAGTGCGGCAATCAAGGCCATTATGCGAGAGAGTGTGTCGGAGAGAAGGAAAGGAATGTTTGTGGAAGATGCAGAAAGAGATTGGCGGAGTGCAACTGTGGAGAAGTTATGACTGAAGAGGGGAGTCAAGTACTATTCGAGGAAGCAGTTGTATCATCGCAAGAAGGAGAAGAAGATGGAGGAGAGGACGTGGTGGAAGGTGGAGAGACGGAGGAAGGAAGAAGGGAGAAGAAAGAAGACCAGAAGATTAACGAAATTGGGAGCAGTATGGATTCGGAAATAAGAAGATGGAGTTTTCAGGAGGAGAGGGGAAGTGGATTGGGGGGAAGCACGGGGGACTCACGGGTTTTGGGGGAAAGCACAGCACAAACAAGTACCTCGGGGGGTGAAGAAATGGAGAGGGTCTTAAGTTTAATGACAATAACAGAGACGGGTATGAACACGGGGAGCACAACGACTACTACACGTGAGACGGAGATGAACATTCCAGAAACGGCGGAGAACACGGGGAGCACAACGAACATTCCAGAATCGGCGATGAACACGGGGAGCACAACGAGCATTCCAGAATCGGCGATGAACACGGGGAGCACAACGGATGAGGGTGTAAAGAAGAAAAGTTGGCTGGATGAAATGGACTTGGAGGAGATATCGGACTCGGATGATGGGGAAAAATTTGAAAGAATGAGAGGAGGATACAGGAAGAGGAAAGCAGCGGAGGGGGGGGAGAGAAAGGGTGGAAGAGGAAAGAAACTGGATAAAAGGTAGAGGATAATGAAATTATATTTTATAATTTTATTATTTATTAGTATGGTAACAATAATGTCGATAAATGCGAATGGGTTGAGAACAATAGGAAAATTTAATAGAATAGTACACATAAAGAATTCTGATATTTTATGTATTCAAGAGACGCACTGGGATAATATGTGTGTTTTAGAAATTCAGAAAATATGGAGGGATTTTATTTATGTAAACAATGGTAGGGGGAATTCATGTGGGGTTGCAATTTTAATAAGGAAGGATGTAGTAGAAAATGTGAAGAAGATATATAATGATAATAATGGGAGGATTTTAATTTTAGATTTTGAATATATGAGTAGGGTTTTTAGGATTATAAATATTTATGCGCCGAATAATGAAATAGAGAGAAGGAATTTATTTTTAGAATTAGCGAAATGGTGCAAGGGAAACTGTATTTTAGTTGGGGATTTTAATGTAAAAATGGATAGACTAGATATGACAAGGGGAGCTATTTTTAGAAGTGACGTATCTAGGGGGGTTTTAAGGAAGATGATGGTTGAAAACAATTTAATTGATATATGGAGGGAGGAGAATCCGAATAAGAGAGAATTTTCTAGAAGGCAGGTGGTTTTAGGGGAATTGAAACAGACACGGATAGATTTGGTTTTAGTAAATGAAGGGTTAAGGAATTTTATGAATGATATTAAATATATTTTTACAACTTTTAGTGATCATGCTGGGTTAACATTTTCGGTGGGGTTAGATAAGGAAAGGAAAGGGGGGGGAATATGGTGTATGAATGCAGGGTATCTAGGTGATGAGGAATACGGGAAACAACTTAAATCTTTGATAGAACATGAAATGGAGGATAAGCAAAAAGGGAATGATAAGTGCAAGTGGTGGGAAAATGTTAAAGAAAAAATAAAAGTTTTTAGTATTAGATATGCAAGGAAGCAGAGGAGTAGGATGACAAGAGCAGAAAATTATTTAAGAACAAAATTGAATGAAGAAATGAAGAAATGTGATAGTGATCCTGATTATACTATTGAAAAGTTTTTAGATTTAAAAGAAAAATTGAGCAAATGTGAAATAGATAAGTGTAAGGGTGCAATTATAAGAAGTAGGGCAAAATATGTTTTAGAAGGGGAGAAATGTACGTCGTTTTTTCTTGGTTTAGAGAAAACTAAACAGATGAAATCATATATTAGTGAGATTGAAAATGTAAAGGGTGAAGTAGTAAATGATTATGTGGAGATATTAGAAACGGTACAGAATTTTTATAAGGATTTATTTAAGAAAGGGGAGGTGGATGAGGGGTGTGTAAAAGAGATTTTAAGTAGTGTTGATGTGCAAATTGGTGTTGAGGATAAGCAAATGTGTGATAGGAAGATAACAATGGATGAAGTGAAAGATGCAATTAAGGGTTTACAAATAAATAAAAGTCCTGGAGTAGATGGACTAATTGCAGAGTTTTATAAAATGTATGAAAGTATTTTAGCACCTATTTTATTAGAAGTATATCAATATATGGAAGACAATAATACTGTTTCAGATTCCATGGTGACAGGGCTGATATCGATTTTATATAAAAATAAGGGGAGTAAATTGAAATTAGAAAATTATAGGCCAATTAGTTTATTAAACTCAGATTATAAGATTTTAGCTAAGATACTGGCAAATAGGATGAAGATGGTTTTAAATGATATTATAGCACCTACACAAAATTATACTGTGCCTGGAAGAGATATAGCAGATACCATAACTACACTTAGAGATGTGATAAATAAAATGAATAGCGATAAGATAGGGGGAATTGTTTTAAGTATAGATTTTAATAAAGCTTTTGACAGGGTGGAACATGATTTTATGTTTAGGGTACTGGAAAAGTATGGGTTTGGAAATGGAATTATAAGATGGATAAAATTATTATATAGAAAGGCTAAAAGTAGGGTTAAATGTAATGGGATTTTAACAGATTCTTTTATTCTTGAGAGATCAGTGAGACAGGGGTGCCCTTTATCAGCTTTATTGTTTGTTTTATCGGTAGAACCCTTAGCGGCATACCTTAAAAAAGATCATTTTATAAA
>NC_138298.1:855000-932500 GCF_965601325.2 Salmo salar
ACGGCCATACCAGCCTGGGTACGCCCGATCTCGTCTGATCTCGGAAGCTAAGCAGGGTCGGGCCTGGTTAGTACTTGGATGGGAGACCGCCTGGGAATACCAGGTGCTGTAAGCATTTTGTCCACGAGGGTGTGCTCTTGCACTATTTCATCAGCAACACTGCCTTGTAGTGAGCATTTAATGATGAATTGACTAAATGCAGCTTCCTGCCTTTTTAATAGGATCAAATTTCCTTGTGTTTTCAATTAGCATCTGCCTTGTATTTATAAGACAAACAAGAATATTGTTGCTGAATGCAGCTTGTGTGTGCTTTGTGCTCCTTTGCCCTGTTCAAATGATGAAAGGAAATAAAGTTTGTATTTTATCCAACTACCTGTGCTAAAAAGTGATGGGAACAGTGTTTGTAATTTCTTCTACTTTTTCAGTGACACAAAGTTCAAGCTGCTTATCTAATTGGTGAAAATGCAATGTCTGTTTATGACACTCACTTTGACTATATATGTTGTAGCAAGAGATTGTTTCTCGCTTACGGCCATACCAGCCTGGGTACGCCCGATCTCGTCTGATCTCGGAAGCTAAGCAGGGTCGGGCCTGGTTAGTACTTGGATGGGAGACCGCCTGGGAATACCAGGTGCTGTAAGCATTTTGTCCACGAGGGTGTGCTCTTGCACTATTTCATCAGCAACACTGCCTTGTAGTGAGCATTTAATGATGAATTGACTAAATGCAGCTTCCTGCCTTTTTAATAGGATCAAATTTCCTTGTGTTTTCAATTAGCATCTGCCTTGTATTTATAAGACAAACAAGAATATTGTTGCTGAATGCAGCTTGTGTGTGCTTTGTGCTCCTTTGCCCTGTTCAAATGATGAAAGGAAATAAAGTTTGTATTTTATCCAACTACCTGTGCTAAAAAGTGATGGGAACAGTGTTTGTAATTTCTTCTACTTTTTCAGTGACACAATGTTCAAGCTGCTTATCTAATTGGTGAAAATGCAATGTCTGTTTATGACACTCACTTTGACTATATATGTTGTAGCAAGAGATTGTTTCTCGCTTACGGCCATACCATCCTGGGTACGCCCGATCTCGTCTGATCTCGGAAGCTAAGCAGGGTCGGGCCTGGTTAGTACTTGGATGGGAGACCGCCTGGGAATACCAGGTGCTGTAAGCATTTTGTCCACGAGGGTGTGCTCTTGCACTATTTCATCAGCAACACTGCCTTGTATTAAGCATTTAATGATGAATTGACTAAATGTCTGTTTTATCAGACTCACTTTGACTATATATGTTGTAGCAAGAGATTGTTTCTCGCTTACGGCCATACCAGCCTGGGTACGCCCGATCTCGTCTGATCTCGGAAGCTAAGCAGGGTCGGGCCTGGTTAGTACTTGGATGGGAGACCGCCTGGGAATACCAGGTGCTGTAAGCATTTTGTCCACGAGGGTGTGCTCTTGCACTATTTCATCAGCAACACTGCCTTGTATTAAGCATTTAATGATGAATTGACTAAATGTCTGTTTTATCAGACTCACTTTGACTATATATGTTGTAGCAAGAGATTGTTTCTCGCTTACGGCCATACCAGCCTGGGTACGCCCGATCTCGTCTGATCTCGGAAGCTAAGCAGGGTCGGGCCTGGTTAGTACTTGGATGGGAGACCGCCTGGGAATACCAGGTGCTGTAAGCATTTTGTCCACGAGGGTGTGCTCTTGCACTATTTCATCAGCAACACTGCCTTGTAGTGAGCATTTAATGATGAATTGACTAAATGCAGCTTCCTGCCTTTTTAATAGGATCAAATTTCCTTGTGTTTTCAATTAGCATCTGCCTTGTATTTATAAGACAAACAAGAATATTGTTGCTGAATGCAGCTTGTGTGTGCTTTGTGCTCCTTTGCCCTGTTCAAATGATGAAAGGAAATAAAGTTTGTATTTTATCCAACTACCTGTGCTAAAAAGTGATGGGAACAGTGTTTGTAATTTCTTCTACTTTTTCAGTGACACAAAGTTCAAGCTGCTTATCTAATTGGTGAAAATGCAATGTCTGTTTATGACACTCACTTTGACTATATATGTTGTAGCAAGAGATTGTTTCTCGCTTACGGCCATACCAGCCTGGGTACGCCCGATCTCGTCTGATCTCGGAAGCTAAGCAGGGTCGGGCCTGGTTAGTACTTGGATGGGAGACCGCCTGGGAATACCAGGTGCTGTAAGCATTTTGTCCACGAGGGTGTGCTCTTGCACTATTTCATCAGCAACACTGCCTTGTATTAAGCATTTAATGATGAATTGACTAAATGTCTGTTTTATCAGACTCACTTTGACTATATATGTTGTAGCAAGAGATTGTTTCTCGCTTACGGCCATACCAGCCTGGGTACGCCCGATCTCGTCTGATCTCGGAAGCTAAGCAGGGTCGGGCCTGGTTAGTACTTGGATGGGAGACCGCCTGGGAATACCAGGTGCTGTAAGCATTTTGTCCACGAGGGTGTGCTCTTGCACTATTTCATCAGCAACACTGCCTTGTAGTGAGCATTTAATGATGAATTGACTAAATGCAGCTTCCTGCCTTTTTAATAGGATCAAATTTCCTTGTGTTTTCAATTAGCATCTGCCTTGTATTTATAAGACAAACAAGAATATTGTTGCTGAATGCAGCTTGTGTGTGCTTTGTGCTCCTTTGCCCTGTTCAAATGATGAAAGGAAATAAAGTGTGTATTTTATCCAACTACCTGTGCTAAAAAGTGATGGGAACAGTGTTTGTAATTTCTTCTACTTTTTCAGTGACACAAAGTTCAAGCTGCTTATCTAATTGGTGAAAATGCAATGTCTGTTTATGACACTCACTTTGACTATATATGTTGTAGCAAGAGATTGTTTCTCGCTTACGGCCATACCAGCCTGGGTACGCCCGATCTCGTCTGATCTCGGAAGCTAAGCAGGGTCGGGCCTGGTTAGTACTTGGATGGGAGACCGCCTGGGAATACCAGGTGCTGTAAGCATTTTGTCCACGAGGGTGTGCTCTTGCACTATTTCATCAGCAACACTGCCTTGTATTAAGCATTTAATGATGAATTGACTAAATGTCTGTTTTATCAGACTCACTTTGACTATATATGTTGTAGCAAGAGATTGTTACTCGCTTACGGCCATACCACCCTGGGTACGCCCGATCTCGTCTGATCTCGGAAGCTAAGCAGGGTCGGGCCTGGTTAGTACTTGGATGGGAGACCGCCTGGGAATACCAGGTGCTGTAAGCATTTTGTCCACGAGGGTGTGCTCTTGCACTATTTCATCAGCAACACTGCCTTGTATTAAGCATTTAATGATGAATTGACTAAATGTCTGTTTTATCAGACTCACTTTGACTATATATGTTGTAGCAAGAGATTGTTTCTCACTTACGGCCATACCAGCCTGGGTACGCCCGATCTCGTCTGATCTCGGAAGCTAAGCAGGGTCGGGCCTGGTTAGTACTTGGATGGGAGACCGCCTGGGAATACCAGGTGCTGTAAGCATTTTGTCCACGAGGGTGTGCTCTTGCACTATTTCATCAGCAACACTGCCTTGTATTAAGCATTTAATGATGAATTGACTAAATGTCTGTTTTATCAGACTCACTTTGACTATATATGTTGTAGCAAGAGATTGTTTCTCGCTTACGGCCATACCAGCCTGGGTACGCCCGATCTCGTCTGATCTCGGAAGCTAAGCAGGGTCGGGCCTGGTTAGTACTTGGATGGGAGACCGCCTGGGAATACCAGGTGCTGTAAGCATTTTGTCCACGAGGGTGTGCTCTTGCACTATTTCATCAGCAACACTGCCTTGTAGTGAGCATTTAATGATGAATTGACTAAATGCAGCTTCCTGCCTTTTTAATAGGATCAAATTTCCTTGTGTTTTCAATTAGCATCTGCCTTGTATTTATAAGACAAACAAGAATATTGTTGCTGAATGCAGCTTGTGTGTGCTTTGTGCTCCTTTGCCCTGTTCAAATGATGAAAGGAAATAAAGTTTGTATTTTATCCAACTACCTGTGCTAAAAAGTGATGGGAACAGTGTTTGTAATTTCTTCTACTTTTTCAGTGACACAAAGTTCAAGCTGCTTATCTAATTGGTGAAAATGCAATGTCTGTTTATGACACTCACTTTGACTATATATGTTGTAGCAAGAGATTGTTTCTCGCTTACGGCCATACCAGCCTGGGTACGCCCGATCTCGTCTGATCTCGGAAGCTAAGCAGGGTCGGGCCTGGTTAGTACTTGGATGGGAGACCGCCTGGGAATACCAGGTGCTGTAAGCATTTTGTCCACGAGGGTGTGCTCTTGCACTATTTCATCAGCAACACTGCCTTGTATTAAGCATTTAATGATGAATTGACTAAATTTCTGTTTTATCAGACTCACTTTGACTATATATGTTGTAGCAAGAGATTGTTTCTCGCTTACGGCCATACCAGCCTGGGTACGCCCGATCTCGTCTGATCTCGGAAGCTAAGCAGGGTCGGGCCTGGTTAGTACTTGGATGGGAGACCGCCTGGGAATACCAGGTGCTGTAAGCATTTTGTCCACGAGGGTGTGCTCTTGCACTATTTCATCAGCAACACTGCCTTGTATTAAGCATTTAATGATGAATTGACTAAATGTCTGTTTTATCAGATTCACTTTGACTATATATGTTGTAGCAAGAGATTGTTTCTCGCTTACGGCCATACCAGCCTGGGTACGCCCGATCTCGTCTGATCTCGGAAGCTAAGCAGGGTCGGGCCTGGTTAGTACTTGGATGGGAGACCGCCTGGGAATACCAGGTGCTGTAAGCATTTTGTCCACGAGGGTGTGCCCCTGCACTATTTCATCAGCAACACTGCCTTGTAGTAAGCATTTAATGATGAATTGACTAAATGCAGCTTCCTGCCTTTTTAATAGGATCAAATTTCCTTGTGTTTTCAATTAGCATCTGCCTTGTATTTATAAGGCAAACAAGAATATTGTTGCTGAATGCAGCTTGTGTGTGCTTTGTGCTCCTTTGCCCTGTTCAAATGATGAAAGGAAATAAAGTTTGTATTTTATCCAACTACCTGTGCTAAAAGGTGATGGGAACAGTGTTTGTAATTTCTTCTACTTTTTCAGTGACACAAAGTTCAAGCTGCTTATCTAATTGGTGAAAATGCAATGTCTGTTTATCACACTCACTTTGACTATATATGTTGTAGCAAGAGATTGTTTCTTGCTTACGGCCATACCAGCCTGGGTACGCCCGATCTCGTCTGATCTCGGAAGCTAAGCAGGGTCGGGCCTGGTTAGTACTTGGATGGGAGACCGCCTGGGAATACCAGGTGCTGTAAGCATTTTGTCCACGAGGGTGTGCTCTTGCACTATTTCATCAGCAACACTGCCTTGTATTAAGCATTTAATGATGAATTGACTAAATGTCTGTTTTATCAGACTCACTTTGACTATATATGTTGTAGCAAGAGATTGTTTCTCGCTTACGGCCATACCAGCCTGGGTACGCCCGATCTCGTCTGATCTCGGAAGCTAAGCAGGGTCGGGCCTGGTTAGTACTTGGATGGGAGACCGCCTGGGAATACCAGGTGCTGTAAGCATTTTGTCCACGAGGGTGTGCTCTTGCACTATTTCATCAGCAACACTGCCTTGTAGTGAGCATTTAATGATGAATTGACTAAATGCAGCTTCCTGCCTTTTTAATAGGATCAAATTTCCTTGTGTTTTCAATTAGCATCTGCCTTGTATTTATAAGACAAACAAGAATATTGTTGCTGAATGCAGCTTGTGTGTGCTTTGTGCTCCTTTGCCCTGTTCAAATGATGAAAGGAAATAAAGTGTGTATTTTATCCAACTACCTGTGCTAAAAAGTGATGGGAACAGTGTTTGTAATTTCTTCTACTTTTTCAGTGACACAAAGTTCAAGCTGCTTATCTAATTGGTGAAAATGCAATGTCTGTTTATGACACTCACTTTGACTATATATGTTGTAGCAAGAGATTGTTTCTCGCTTACGGCCATACCAGCCTGGGTACGCCCGATCTCGTCTGATCTCGGAAGCTAAGCAGGGTCGGGCCTGGTTAGTACTTGGATGGGAGACCGCCTGGGAATACCAGGTGCTGTAAGCATTTTGTCCACGAGGGTGTGCTCTTGCACTATTTCATCAGCAACACTGCCTTGTATTAAGCATTTAATGATGAATTGACTAAATGTCTGTTTTATCAGACTCACTTTGACTATATATGTTGTAGCAAGAGATTGTTACTCGCTTACGGCCATACCACCCTGGGTACGCCCGATCTCGTCTGATCTCGGAAGCTAAGCAGGGTCGGGCCTGGTTAGTACTTGGATGGGAGACCGCCTGGGAATACCAGGTGCTGTAAGCATTTTGTCCACGAGGGTGTGCTCTTGCACTATTTCATCAGCAACACTGCCTTGTATTAAGCATTTAATGATGAATTGACTAAATGTCTGTTTTATCAGACTCACTTTGACTATATATGTTGTAGCAAGAGATTGTTTCTCGCTTACGGCCATACCAGCCTGGGTACGCCCGATCTCGTCTGATCTCGGAAGCTAAGCAGGGTCGGGCCTGGTTAGTACTTGGATGGGAGACCGCCTGGGAATACCAGGTGCTGTAAGCATTTTGTCCACGAGGGTGTGCTCTTGCACTATTTCATCAGCAACACTGCCTTGTATTAAGCATTTAATGATGAATTGACTAAATGTCTGTTTTATCAGACTCACTTTGACTATATATGTTGTAGCAAGAGATTGTTTCTCGCTTACGGCCATACCAGCCTGGGTACGCCCGATCTCGTCTGATCTCGGAAGCTAAGCAGGGTCGGGCCTGGTTAGTACTTGGATGGGAGACCGCCTGGGAATACCAGGTGCTGTAAGCATTTTGTCCACGAGGGTGTGCTCTTGCACTATTTCATCAGCAACACTGCCTTGTAGTGAGCATTTAATGATGAATTGACTAAATGCAGCTTCCTGCCTTTTTAATAGGATCAAATTTCCTTGTGTTTTCAATTAGCATCTGCCTTGTATTTATAAGACAAACAAGAATATTGTTGCTGAATGCAGCTTGTGTGTGCTTTGTGCTCCTTTGCCCTGTTCAAATGATGAAAGGAAATAAAGTTTGTATTTTATCCAACTACCTGTGCTAAAAAGTGATGGGAACAGTGTTTGTAATTTCTTCTACTTTTTCAGTGACACAAAGTTCAAGCTGCTTATCTAATTGGTGAAAATGCAATGTCTGTTTATGACACTCACTTTGACTATATATGTTGTAGCAAGAGATTGTTTCTCGCTTACGGCCATACCAGCCTGGGGGCGCTAATCCTTGATTGGAGAAGTGACGACAGGTGCGAGTAATTGAGCTGTGAGTGTTTGCTTGAGAGTGTTTGCTCGAGAGCTATTTTCGTTTCTTTTTTTGGTTTTTGCAATATAATTTATTGTTTTTTTATTTGGATAGTTTTTAGTTTTGTTTAGTTTTCCCCCCCTGCAGTTTTGCTGCCTGGGGGAGGTTTTTTCGCTTTCATTTTTGATTTACAATGACGGACAACATGGCAACGACAAACGGAACGGACAAAGACAACGAAAATGCGCAACGGAAGGAAAACGAAAATAAAGAAGGAATGAAATATGGCAAAGAATACACGGTGGCAATTGAGTTGGTGGGAGAAGAAAAGATGACGACGATGGAATTACTGCGAGCAATTAAGGAGATGTGTGGAGAGGTGGTGGGATGCCGAATGAAAGGCGAGAAGAAGTATGAAATTACGATGAAAAACGGAAAAGGTAAAGAACGGCTAATGGACGGTTTAAGGATAAAGGACACCAGGATTATGGCGAGAGATGTGAATGTAAATGAATTGGTGGTGTCTTTTATGAATCTCCCGGTATACATCGAAGACAAAGTTATACTGGACAAGCTGAGTAGCTGGGGAGTAACGGCCGTCTCGGAGATAAGGAGGAGAGTTTGGCCTGGAACGGAGGTGGTTGACGGAACACGGTTTTGTAAAGTTAAATTTACGGAAAAAGTAAAATCATTGCCATATTCCACAAAAATTGAGACGCTGGAAGGAGCTGAATACTTCAGGGTGATCCATGACAAGCAGGTCAGAGTTTGTCGATTGTGCATACAACCTGGGCACATAGTTAAAGATTGCCCTGAATTCAAGTGTTTCAAGTGCGGCAATCAAGGCCATTATGCGAGAGAGTGTGTCGGAGAGAAGGAAAGGAATGTTTGTGGAAGATGCAGAAAGAGATTGGCGGAGTGCAACTGTGGAGAAGTTATGACTGAAGAGGGGAGTCAAGTACTATTCGAGGAAGCAGTTGTATCATCGCAAGAAGGAGAAGAAGATGGAGGAGAGGACGTGGTGGAAGGTGGAGAGACGGAGGAAGGAAGAAGGGAGAAGAAAGAAGACCAGAAGATTAACGAAATTGGGAGCAGTATGGATTCGGAAATAAGAAGATGGAGTTTTCAGGAGGAGAGGGGAAGTGGATTGGGGGGAAGCACGGGGGACTCACGGGTTTTGGGGGAAAGCACAGCACAAACAAGTACCTCGGGGGGTGAAGAAATGGAGAGGGTCTTAAGTTTAATGACAATAACAGAGACGGGTATGAACACGGGGAGCACAACGACTACTACACGTGAGACGGAGATGAACATTCCAGAAACGGCGGAGAACACGGGGAGCACAACGAACATTCCAGAATCGGCGATGAACACGGGGAGCACAACGAGCATTCCAGAATCGGCGATGAACACGGGGAGCACAACGGATGAGGGTGTAAAGAAGAAAAGTTGGCTGGATGAAATGGACTTGGAGGAGATATCGGACTCGGATGATGGGGAAAAATTTGAAAGAATGAGAGGAGGATACAGGAAGAGGAAAGCAGCGGAGGGGGGGGAGAGAAAGGGTGGAAGAGGAAAGAAACTGGATAAAAGGTAGAGGATAATGAAATTATATTTTATAATTTTATTATTTATTAGTATGGTAACAATAATGTCGATAAATGCGAATGGGTTGAGAACAATAGGAAAATTTAATAGAATAGTACACATAAAGAATTCTGATATTTTATGTATTCAAGAGACGCACTGGGATAATATGTGTGTTTTAGAAATTCAGAAAATATGGAGGGATTTTATTTATGTAAACAATGGTAGGGGGAATTCATGTGGGGTTGCAATTTTAATAAGGAAGGATGTAGTAGAAAATGTGAAGAAGATATATAATGATAATAATGGGAGGATTTTAATTTTAGATTTTGAATATATGAGTAGGGTTTTTAGGATTATAAATATTTATGCGCCGAATAATGAAATAGAGAGAAGGAATTTATTTTTAGAATTAGCGAAATGGTGCAAGGGAAACTGTATTTTAGTTGGGGATTTTAATGTAAAAATGGATAGACTAGATATGACAAGGGGAGCTATTTTTAGAAGTGACGTATCTAGGGGGGTTTTAAGGAAGATGATGGTTGAAAACAATTTAATTGATATATGGAGGGAGGAGAATCCGAATAAGAGAGAATTTTCTAGAAGGCAGGTGGTTTTAGGGGAATTGAAACAGACACGGATAGATTTGGTTTTAGTAAATGAAGGGTTAAGGAATTTTATGAATGATATTAAATATATTTTTACAACTTTTAGTGATCATGCTGGGTTAACATTTTCGGTGGGGTTAGATAAGGAAAGGAAAGGGGGGGGAATATGGTGTATGAATGCAGGGTATCTAGGTGATGAGGAATACGGGAAACAACTTAAATCTTTGATAGAACATGAAATGGAGGATAAGCAAAAAGGGAATGATAAGTGCAAGTGGTGGGAAAATGTTAAAGAAAAAATAAAAGTTTTTAGTATTAGATATGCAAGGAAGCAGAGGAGTAGGATGACAAGAGCAGAAAATTATTTAAGAACAAAATTGAATGAAGAAATGAAGAAATGTGATAGTGATCCTGATTATACTATTGAAAAGTTTTTAGATTTAAAAGAAAAATTGAGCAAATGTGAAATAGATAAGTGTAAGGGTGCAATTATAAGAAGTAGGGCAAAATATGTTTTAGAAGGGGAGAAATGTACGTCGTTTTTTCTTGGTTTAGAGAAAACTAAACAGATGAAATCATATATTAGTGAGATTGAAAATGTAAAGGGTGAAGTAGTAAATGATTATGTGGAGATATTAGAAACGGTACAGAATTTTTATAAGGATTTATTTAAGAAAGGGGAGGTGGATGAGGGGTGTGTAAAAGAGATTTTAAGTAGTGTTGATGTGCAAATTGGTGTTGAGGATAAGCAAATGTGTGATAGGAAGATAACAATGGATGAAGTGAAAGATGCAATTAAGGGTTTACAAATAAATAAAAGTCCTGGAGTAGATGGACTAATTGCAGAGTTTTATAAAATGTATGAAAGTATTTTAGCACCTATTTTATTAGAAGTATATCAATATATGGAAGACAATAATACTGTTTCAGATTCCATGGTGACAGGGCTGATATCGATTTTATATAAAAATAAGGGGAGTAAATTGAAATTAGAAAATTATAGGCCAATTAGTTTATTAAACTCAGATTATAAGATTTTAGCTAAGATACTGGCAAATAGGATGAAGATGGTTTTAAATGATATTATAGCACCTACACAAAATTATACTGTGCCTGGAAGAGATATAGCAGATACCATAACTACACTTAGAGATGTGATAAATAAAATGAATAGCGATAAGATAGGGGGAATTGTTTTAAGTATAGATTTTAATAAAGCTTTTGACAGGGTGGAACATGATTTTATGTTTAGGGTACTGGAAAAGTATGGGTTTGGAAATGGAATTATAAGATGGATAAAATTATTATATAGAAAGGCTAAAAGTAGGGTTAAATGTAATGGGATTTTAACAGATTCTTTTATTCTTGAGAGATCAGTGAGACAGGGGTGCCCTTTATCAGCTTTATTGTTTGTTTTATCGGTAGAACCCTTAGCGGCATACCTTAAAAAAGATCATTTTATAAATTGTGTAGAGACTCCGCAAGGAGGTTTTAGTTTAATTCATCAATATGCAGACGATACCACAATTACAGTCAGAGATGAGGGAAGTGTTAAAAGGGTGATGGAGTGTTTTAAAGTATATGAGAAAGCCTCAGGAGCTAAAGTGAATATGGAGAAGTCAGTAATAATGTATGTTGGGAAGAATAATGAGGGGACTTTTCCTTTTAAGGTGGTAAATGATTATTTTAAGGTGTTAGGTGTGTTTTTAGGGGTGAAGGAACAAGAAGCTAGGGATCTGACATGGAGTGGGGTTATAAACAAAGTTAGGAAGGTAGTAAATATGTGGAGGGGGAGGGCTTTGAAATTAAAAGGGAAAGTAATTGTTGTAAATTCCTTGCTGATGTCAATTTTTATTCATGTCATGAACGTTTTAGATGTACCAGAATGGGTTTTATCTGAAATGAATATGATTTTAGTTGATTTTTTATGGGATGGGAAAGGAGCGAAAATTTCTTTTAAAACATTGATTGCAGGTTATGAGGAGGGGGGTTTGAAGTTGGTGGATTTAAATGTAAGGAAAAAAGCAATTAGAGTTAAAATGGTACGGAAATATTTATATGGTGAACTAGATTATGGATGGAAAAGATTTTTTAAGGAGTATTTGCAGGAGGTTGGGAGGATGGGGGACAATGGTTTATTGATGTGCATGAAAAAAGAAATGTTAAGTAATATACCATTGTTTTATAGAGAAGTGTTTGAAGCTTGGGGGGAGTTTTTACCAAATATTTATTATGAGTGTACCATTTTAGACAATATTTTAAATCAGCCAATTTTCTTAAATCCCAAGATACAATATAATAATAAGATGTTGTTTTGTAAATATTTTATGAGGGCTGGGATGAGACAGATTGGGGATATTTTATACGAGGTCATTCCAGGGTTCCTTACTGTACAAGCGATTTATGATAATGTTTGTGAAGTGGAAGATGAAATAAGCAAAACTACAGTAGATAATATGTATAAGAGAATTTTAGGGTGTATTCCTGAAGAATGGGTGCTTTTAATAAATACAGAGGTGGTTGAGAGAGCTAAGGGTTTACCGGTTTTATATTATGAAAGTAATGGGGAGAAACATGTTTTATCAGGTTTGAAAGTTAAAAAGATTTATGAAAAATGTATTTTAAGAGAGATAAAAGCTCCTGCTTCAGAAAAAGTGTGGTCTAGGGTATTTGTAAATATAGATGTAAAATCAATATGGAAGAATGTCAATGTCAAATATAATTCTATAGAATGTGAAGATAATGATTTTAAATTGAAACATAATAGGATTTTTACGAACGTGGTTTTACATCAAATAAATAGAGACATTAAAAGAGAATGTGATATTTGTGGTACGGAGGTGGAAAATTTTATGCACTTTTTTATTGAATGTAGTAGATTACAAGGGTTTCATGAGTTTATAAAGGGGCTTTTAGAACAACATTGGGGAGAAGATATTGTAAATGGGATTGAGTGGAGGAGGTTGTTTCTATTTGGTATAAATGGAAAAAGCAAAGTTTTTAATATTAATTTGATGAATTTTGTTCTTAGCCATGCTAGATACGCTGTAAGACAAAGAAGGAATTTAGGACATTATGAAGGGAAAATTGTGAGTGTGGAGGTTTTATTTAAAAGTATTTTAGAGAAAGATATTGAACTAATATATAAATATGGAGGATGTAATTTTGAAAAACTGTTTGTGTGGGGGAGCACTTTTATCGAAATTGATCAAAATGGAAAACTTGCTTTTAATTATTAATTGGTTTTATTTTCTTTTCTTTTTTGATTTTGTAAAAGGATGAATTGTTCATCCTTTTTTATTATTATTGTTTGAATATTGTAAATATTATGTGTTTTTTCATAATAAAAGATAAAAAAAAAAAAGTACGCCCGATCTCGTCTGATCTCGGAAGCTAAGCAGGGTCGGGCCTGGTTAGTACTTGGATGGGAGACCGCCTGGGAATACCAGGTGCTGTAAGCATTTTGTCCACGAGGGTGTGCTCTTGCACTATTTCATCAGCAACACTGCCTTGTATTAAGCATTTAATGATGAATTGACTAAATGTCTGTTTTATCAGACTCACTTTGACTATATATGTTGTAGCAAGAGATTGTTTCTCGCTTACGGCCATACCAGCCTGGGTACGCCCGATCTCGTCTGATCTCGGAAGCTAAGCAGGGTCGGGCCTGGTTAGTACTTGGATGGGAGACAGCCTGGGAATACCAGGTGCTGTAAGCATTTTGTCCACGAGGGTGTGCCCCTGCACTATTTCATCAGCAACACTGCCTTGTAGTAAGCATTTAATGATGAATTGACTAAATGCAGCTTCCTGCCTTTTTAATAGGATCAAATTTCCTTGTGTTTTCAATTAGCATCTGCCTTGTATTTATAAGACAAACAAGAATATTGTTGCTGAATGCAGCTTGTGTGTGCTTTGTGCTCCTTTGCCCTGTTCAAATGATGAAAGGAAATAAAGTTTGTATTTTATCCAACTACCTGTGCTAAAAAGTGATGGGAACAGTGTTTGTAATTTCTTCTACTTTTTCAGTGACACAAAGTTCAAGCTGCTTATCTAATTGGTGAAAATGCAATGTCTGTTTATCACACTCACTTTGACTATATATGTTGTAGCAAGAGATTGTTTCTCGCTTACGGCCATACCAGCCTGGGTACGCCCGATCTCGTCTGATCTCGGAAGCTAAGCAGGGTCGGGCCTGGTTAGTACTTGGATGGGAGACCGCCTGGGAATACCAGGTGCTGTATGCATTTTGTCCACGAGGGTGTGCTCTTGCACTATTTCATCAGCAACACTGCCTTGTATTAAGCATTTAATGATGAATTGACTAAATGTCTGTTTTATCAGACTCACTTTGACTATATATGTTGTAGCAAGAGATTGTTTCTCGCTTACGGCCATACCAGCCTGAGTACGCCCGATCTCGTCTGATCTCGGAAGCTAAGCAGGGTCGGGCCTGGTTAGTACTTGGATGGGAGACCGCCTGGGAATACCAGGTGCTGTAAGCATTTTGTCCACGAGGGTGTGCTCTTGCACTATTTCATCAGCAACACTGCCTTGTATTAAGCATTTAATGATGAATTGACTAAATGTCTGTTTTATCAGACTCACTTTGACTATATATGTTGTAGCAAGAGATTGTTTCTCGCTTACGGCCATACCAGCCTGGGTACGCCTGATCTCGTCTGATCTCGGAAGCTAAGCAGGGTCGGGCCTGGTTAGTACTTGGATGGGAGACCGCCTGGGAATACCAGGTGCTGTAAGCATTTTGTCCACGAGGGTGTGCTCTTGCACTATTTCATCAGCAACACTGCCTTGTATTAAGCATTTAATGATGAATTGACCAAATGTCTGTTTTATCAGACTCACTTTGACTATATATGTTGTAGCAAGAGATTGTTTCTCGCTTACGGCCATACCAGCCTGGGTACGCCCGATCTCGTCTGATCTCGGAAGCTAAGCAGGGTCGGGCCTGGTTAGTACTTGGATGGGAGACAGCCTGGGAATACCAGGTGCTGTAAGCATTTTGTCCACGAGGGTGTGCCCCTGCACTATTTCATCAGCAACACTGCCTTGTAGTAAGCATTTAATGATGAATTGACTAAATGCAGCTTCCTGCCTTTTTAATAGGATCAAATTTCCTTGTGTTTTCAATTAGCATCTGCCTTGTATTTATAAGACAAACAAGAATATTGTTGCTGAATGCAGCTTGTGTGTGCTTTGTGCTCCTTTGCCCTGTTCAAATGATGAAAGGAAATAAAGTTTGTATTTTATCCAACTACCTGTGCTAAAAAGTGATGGGAACAGTGTTTGTAATTTCTTCTACTTTTTCAGTGACACAAAGTTCAAGCTGCTTATCTAATTGGTGAAAATGCAATGTCTGTTTATCACACTCACTTTGACTATATATGTTGTAGCAAGAGATTGTTTCTCGCTTACGGCCATACCAGCCTGAGTACGCCCGATCTCGTCTGATCTCGGAAGCTAAGCAGGGTCGGGCCTGGTTAGTACTTGGATGGGAGACCGCCTGGGAATACCAGGTGCTGTAAGCATCTTGTCCACGAGGGTGTGCTCTTGCACTATTTCATCAGCAACACTGCCTTGTATTAAGCATTTAATGATGAATTGACTAAATGTCTGTTTTATCAGATTCACTTTGACTATATATGTTGTAGCAAGAGATTGTTTCTCGCTTACGGCCATACCAGCCTGGGTACGCCCGATCTCGTCTGATCTCGGAAGCTAAGCAGGGTCGGGCCTGGTTAGTACTTGGATGGGAGACCGCCTGGGAATACCAGGTGCTGTAAGCATTTTGTCCACGAGGGTGTGCCCCTGCACTATTTCATCAGCAACACTGCCTTGTAGTAAGCATTTAATGATGAATTGACTAAATGCAGCTTCCTGCCTTTTTAATAGGATCAAATTTCCTTGTGTTTTCAATTAGCATCTGCCTTGTATTTATAAGACAAACAAGAATATTGTTGCTGAATGCAGCTTGTGTGTGCTTTGTGCTCCTTTGCCCTGTTCAAATGATGAAAGGAAATAAAGTTTGTATTTTATCCAACTACCTGTGCTAAAAAGTGATGGGAACAGTGTTTGTAATTTCTTCTACTTTTTCAGTGACACAAAGTTCAAGCTGCTTATCTAATTGGTGAAAATGCAATGTCTGTTTATCACACTCACTTTGACTATATATGTTGTAGCAAGAGATTTTTTCTCGCTTACGGCCATACCAGCCTGGGTACGCCCGATCTCGTCTGATCTCGGAAGCTAAGCAGGGTCGGGCCTGGTTAGTACTTGGATGGGAGACAGCCTGGGAATACCAGGTGCTGTAAGCATTTTGTCCACGAGGGTGTGCCCCTGCACTATTTCATCAGCAACACTGCCTTGTAGTAAGCATTTAATGATGAATTGACTAAATGCAGCTTCCTGCCTTTTTAATAGGATCAAATTTCCTTGTGTTTTCAATTAGCATCTGCCTTGTATTTATAAGACAAACAAGAATATTGTTGCTGAATGCAGCTTGTGTGTGCTTTGTGCTCCTTTGCCCTGTTCAAATGATGAAAGGAAATAAAGTTTGTATTTTATCCAACTACCTGTGCTAAAAAGTGATGGGAACAGTGTTTGTAATTTCTTCTACTTTTTCAGTGACACAAAGTTCAAGCTGCTTATCTAATTGGTGAAAATGCAATGTCTGTTTATCACACTCACTTTGACTATATATGTTGTAGCAAGAGATTTTTTCTCGCTTACGGCCATACCAGCCTGGGTACGCCCGATCTCGTCTGATCTCGGAAGCTAAGCAGGGTCGGGCCTGGTTAGTACTTGGATGGGAGACCGCCTGGGAATACCAGGTGCTGTATGCATTTTGTCCACGAGGGTGTGCTCTTGCACTATTTCATCAGCAACACTGCCTTGTATTAAGCATTTAATGATGAATTGACTAAATGTCTGTTTTATCAGACTCACTTTGACTATATATGTTGTAGCAAGAGATTGTTTCTCGCTTACGGCCATACCAGCCTGAGTACGCCCGATCTCGTCTGATCTCGGAAGCTAAGCAGGGTCGGGCCTGGTTAGTACTTGGATGGGAGACCGCCTGGGAATACCAGGTGCTGTAAGCATTTTGTCCACGAGGGTGTGCTCTTGCACTATTTCATCAGCAACACTGCCTTGTATTAAGCATTTAATGATGAATTGACTAAATGTCTGTTTTATCAGACTCACTTTGACTATATATGTTGTAGCAAGAGATTGTTTCTCGCTTACGGCCATACCAGCCTGGGTACGCCTGATCTCGTCTGATCTCGGAAGCTAAGCAGGGTCGGGCCTGGTTAGTACTTGGATGGGAGACCGCCTGGGAATACCAGGTGCTGTTAGCATTTTGTCCACGAGGGTGTGCTCTTGCACTATTTCATCAGCAACACTGCCTTGTATTAAGCATTTAATGATGAATTGACCAAATGTCTGTTTTATCAGACTCACTTTGACTATATATGTTGTAGCAAGAGATTGTTTCTCGCTTACGGCCATACCAGCCTGGGTACGCCCGATCTCGTCTGATCTCGGAAGCTAAGCAGGGTCGGGCCTGGTTAGTACTTGGATGGGAGACAGCCTGGGAATACCAGGTGCTGTAAGCATTTTGTCCACGAGGGTGTGCCCCTGCACTATTTCATCAGCAACACTGCCTTGTAGTAAGCATTTAATGATGAATTGACTAAATGCAGCTTCCTGCCTTTTTAATAGGATCAAATTTCCTTGTGTTTTCAATTAGCATCTGCCTTGTATTTATAAGACAAACAAGAATATTGTTGCTGAATGCAGCTTGTGTGTGCTTTGTGCTCCTTTGCCCTGTTCAAATGATGAAAGGAAATAAAGTTTGTATTTTATCCAACTACCTGTGCTAAAAAGTGATGGGAACAGTGTTTGTAATTTCTTCTACTTTTTCAGTGACACAAAGTTCAAGCTGCTTATCTAATTGGTGAAAATGCAATGTCTGTTTATCACACTCACTTTGACTATATATGTTGTAGCAAGAGATTGTTTCTCGCTTACGGCCATACCAGCCTGAGTACGCCCGATCTCGTCTGATCTCGGAAGCTAAGCAGGGTCGGGCCTGGTTAGTACTTGGATGGGAGACCGCCTGGGAATACCAGGTGCTGTAAGCATCTTGTCCACGAGGGTGTGCTCTTGCACTATTTCATCAGCAACACTGCCTTGTATTAAGCATTTAATGATGAATTGACTAAATGTCTGTTTTATCAGATTCACTTTGACTATATATGTTGTAGCAAGAGATTGTTTCTCGCTTACGGCCATACCAGCCTGGGTACGCCCGATCTCGTCTGATCTCGGAAGCTAAGCAGGGTCGGGCCTGGTTAGTACTTGGATGGGAGACCGCCTGGGAATACCAGGTGCTGTAAGCATTTTGTCCACGAGGGTGTGCCCCTGCACTATTTCATCAGCAACACTGCCTTGTAGTAAGCATTTAATGATGAATTGACTAAATGCAGCTTCCTGCCTTTTTAATAGGATCAAATTTCCTTGTGTTTTCAATTAGCATCTGCCTTGTATTTATAAGACAAACAAGAATATTGTTGCTGAATGCAGCTTGTGTGTGCTTTGTGCTCCTTTGCCCTGTTCAAATGATGAAAGGAAATAAAGTTTGTATTTTATCCAACTACCTGTGCTAAAAAGTGATGGGAACAGTGTTTGTAATTTCTTCTACTTTTTCAGTGACACAAAGTTCAAGCTGCTTATCTAATTGGTGAAAATGCAATGTCTGTTTATCACACTCACTTTGACTATATATGTTGTAGCAAGAGATTTTTTCTCGCTTACGGCCATACCAGCCTGGGTACGCCCGATCTCGTCTGATCTCGGAAGCTAAGCAGGGTCGGGCCTGGTTAGTACTTGGATGGGAGACAGCCTGGGAATACCAGGTGCTGTAAGCATTTTGTCCACGAGGGTGTGCCCCTGCACTATTTCATCAGCAACACTGCCTTGTAGTAAGCATTTAATGATGAATTGACTAAATGCAGCTTCCTGCCTTTTTAATAGGATCAAATTTCCTTGTGTTTTCAATTAGCATCTGCCTTGTATTTATAAGACAAACAAGAATATTGTTGCTGAATGCAGCTTGTGTGTGCTTTGTGCTCCTTTGCCCTGTTCAAATGATGAAAGGAAATAAAGTTTGTATTTTATCCAACTACCTGTGCTAAAAAGTGATGGGAACAGTGTTTGTAATTTCTTCTACTTTTTCAGTGACACAAAGTTCAAGCTGCTTATCTAATTGGTGAAAATGCAATGTCTGTTTATCACACTCACTTTGACTATATATGTTGTAGCAAGAGATTTTTTCTCGCTTACGGCCATACCAGCCTGGGTACGCCCGATCTCGTCTGATCTCGGAAGCTAAGCAGGGTCGGGCCTGGTTAGTACTTGGATGGGAGACAGCCTGGGAATACCAGGTGCTGTAAGCATTTTGTCCACGAGGGTGTGCCCCTGCACTATTTCATCAGCAACACTGCCTTGTAGTAAGCATTTAATGATGAATTGACTAAATGCAGCTTCCTGCCTTTTTAATAGGATCAAATTTCCTTGTGTTTTCAATTAGCATCTGCCTTGTATTTATAAGACAAACAAGAATATTGTTGCTGAATGCAGCTTGTGTGTGCTTTGTGCTCCTTTTCCCTGTTCAAATGATGAAAGGAAATAAAGTTTGTATTTTATCCAACTACCTGTGCTAAAAAGTGATGGGAACAGTGTTTGTAATTTCTTCTACTTTTTCAGTGACACAAAGTTCAAGCTGCTTATCTAATTGGTGAAAATGCAATGTCTGTTTATCACACTCACTTTGACTATATATGTTGTAGCAAGAGATTGTTTCTCGCTTACGGCCATACCAGCCTGAGTACGCCCGATCTCGTCTGATCTCGGAAGCTAAGCAGGGTCGGGCCTGGTTAGTACTTGAATGGGAGACCGCCTGGGAATACCAGGTGCTGTAAGCATTTTGTCCACGAGGGTGTGCTCTTGCACTATTTCATCAGCAACACTGCCTTGTATTAAGCATTTAATGATGAATTGACTAAATGTCTGTTTTTTCAGACTCACTTTGACTATATATGTTGTAGCAAGAGATTGTTTCTCGCTTACGGCCATACCAGCCTGGGTACGCCCGATCTCGTCTGATCTCGGAAGCTAAGCAGGGTCGGGCCTGGTTAGTACTTGGATGGGAGACCGCCTGGGAATACCATGTGCTGTAAGCATTTTGTCCACGAGGGTGTGCTCTTGCACTATTTCATCAGCAACACTGCCTTGTATTAAGCATTTAATGATGAATTGACTAAATGTCTGTTTTATCAGACTCACTTTGACTATATATGTTGTAGCAAGAGATTGTTTCTCGCTTACGGCCATACCAGCCTGGGTACGCCCGATCTCGTCTGATCTCGGAAGCTAAGCAGGGTCGGGCCTGGTTAGTACTTGGATGGGAGACAGCCTGGGAATACCAGGTGCTGTAAGCATTTTGTCCACGAGGGTGTGCCCCTGCACTATTTCATCAGCAACACTGCCTTGTAGTAAGCATTTAATGATGAATTGACTAAATGCAGCTTCCTGCCTTTTTAATAGGATCAAATTTCCTTGTGTTTTCAATTAGCATCTGCCTTGTATTTATAAGACAAACAAGAATATTGTTGCTGAATGCAGCTTGTGTGTGCTTTGTGCTCCTTTGCCCTGTTCAAATGATGAAAGGAAATAAAGTTTGTATTTTATCCAACTACCTGTGCTAAAAAGTGATGGGAACAGTGTTTGTAATTTCTTCTACTTTTTCAGTGACACAAAGTTCAAGCTGCTTATCTAATTGGTGAAAATGCAATGTCTGTTTATCACGCTCACTTTGACTATATATGTTGTAGCAAGAGATTGTTTCTCGCTTACGGCCATACCAGCCTGGGTACGCCTGATCTCGGAAGCTAAGCAGGGTCGGGCCTGGTTAGTACTTGGATGGGAGACCGCCTGGGAATACCAGGTGCTGTAAGCATTTTGTCCACGAGGGTGTGCTCTTGCACTATTTCATCAGCAACACTGCCTTGTATTAAGCATTTAATGATGAATTGACTAAATTTCTGTTTTATCAGACTCACTTTGACTATATATGTTGTAGCAAGATATTGTTTCTCGCTTACGGCCATACCAGCCTGGGTACGCCCGATCTCGTCTGATCTCGGAAGCTAAGCAGGGTCGGGCCTGGTTAGTACTTGGATGGGAGACCGCCTGGGAATACCATGTGCTGTAAGCATTTTGTCCACGAGGGTGTGCTCTTGCACTATTTCATCAGCAACACTGCCTTGTATTAAGCATTTAATGATGAATTGACTAAATGTCTGTTTTATCAGACTCACTTTGACTATATATGTTGTAGCAAGAGATTGTTTCTCGCTTACGGCCATACCAGCCTGGGTACGCCCGATCTCGTCTGATCTCGGAAGCTAAGCAGGGTCGGGCCTGGTTAGTACTTGGATGGGAGACAGCCTGGGAATACCAGGTGCTGTAAGCATTTTGTCCACGAGGGTGTGCCCCTGCACTATTTCATCAGCAACACTGCCTTGTAGTAAGCATTTAATGATGAATTGACTAAATGCAGCTTCCTGCCTTTTTAATAGGATCAAATTTCCTTGTGTTTTCAATTAGCATCTGCCTTGTATTTATAAGACAAACAAGAATATTGTTGCTGAATGCAGCTTGTGTGTGCTTTGTGCTCCTTTGCCCTGTTCAAATGATGAAAGGAAATAAAGTTTGTATTTTATCCAACTACCTGTGCTAAAAAGTGATGGGAACAGTGTTTGTAATTTCTTCTACTTTTTCAGTGACACAAAGTTCAAGCTGCTTATCTAATTGGTGAAAATGCAATGTCTGTTTATCACACTCACTTTGACTATATATGTTGTAGCAAGAGATTGTTTCTCGCTTACGGCCATACCAGCCTGGGTACGCCTGATCTCGGAAGCTAAGCAGGGTCGGGCCTGGTTAGTACTTGGATGGGAGACCGCCTGGGAATACCAGGTGCTGTAAGCATTTTGTCCACGAGGGTGTGCTCTTGCACTATTTCATCAGCAACACTGCCTTGTATTAAGCATTTAATGATGAATTGACTAAATTTCTGTTTTATCAGACTCACTTTGACTATATATGTTGTAGCAAGATATTGTTTCTCGCTTACGGCCATACCAGCCTGGGTACGCCCGATCTCGTCTGATCTCGGAAGCTAAGCAGGGTCGGGCCTGGTTAGTACTTGGATGGGAGACCGCCTGGGAATACCAGGTGCTGTAAGCATTTTGTCCACGAGGGTGTGCTCTTGCACTATTTCATCAGCAACACTGCCTTGTATTAAGCATTTAATGATGAATTGACTAAATGTCTGTTTTATCAGACTCACTTTGACTATATATGTTGTAGCAAGAGATTGTTTCTCGCTTACGGCCATACCAGCCTGGGTACGCCCGATCTCGTCTGATCTCGGAAGCTAAGCAGGGTCGGGCCTGGTTAGTACTTGGATGGGAGACCGCCTGGGAATACCAGGTGCTGTAAGCATTTTGTCCACGAGGGTGTGCTCTTGCACTATTTCATCAGCAACACTGCCTTGTATTAAGCATTTAATGATGAATTGACCAAATGTCTGTTTTATCAGACTCACTTTGACTATATATGTTGTAGCAAGAGATTGTTTCTCGCTTACGGCCATACCAGCCTGGGTACGCCCGATCTCGTCTGATCTCGGAAGCTAAGCAGGGTCGGGCCTGGTTAGTACTTGGATGGGAGACAGCCTGGGAATACCAGGTGCTGTAAGCATTTTGTCCACGAGGGTGTGCCCCTGCACTATTTCATCAGCAACACTGCCTTGTAGTAAGCATTTAATGATGAATTGACTAAATGCAGCTTCCTGCCTTTTTAATAGGATCAAATTTCCTTGTGTTTTCAATTAGCATCTGCCTTGTATTTATAAGACAAACAAGAATATTGTTGCTGAATGCAGCTTGTGTGTGCTTTGTGCTCCTTTGCCCTGTTCAAATGATGAAAGGAAATAAAGTTTGTATTTTATCCAACTACCTGTGCTAAAAAGTGATGGGAACAGTGTTTGTAATTTCTTCTACTTTTTCAGTGACACAAAGTTCAAGCTGCTTATCTAATTGGTGAAAATGCAATGTCTGTTTATCACACTCACTTTGACTATATATGTTGTAGCAAGAGATTGTTTCTCGCTTACGGCCATACCAGCCTGAGTACGCCCGATCTCGTCTGATCTCGGAAGCTAAGCAGGGTCGGGCCTGGTTAGTACTTGGATGGGAGACCGCCTGGGAATACCAGGTGCTGTAAGCATCTTGTCCACGAGGGTGTGCTCTTGCACTATTTCATCAGCAACACTGCCTTGTATTAAGCATTTAATGATGAATTGACTAAATGTCTGTTTTATCAGATTCACTTTGACTATATATGTTGTAGCAAGAGATTGTTTCTCGCTTACGGCCATACCAGCCTGGGTACGCCCGATCTCGTCTGATCTCGGAAGCTAAGCAGGGTCGGGCCTGGTTAGTACTTGGATGGGAGACCGCCTGGGAATACCAGGTGCTGTAAGCATTTTGTCCACGAGGGTGTGCCCCTGCACTATTTCATCAGCAACACTGCCTTGTAGTAAGCATTTAATGATGAATTGACTAAATGCAGCTTCCTGCCTTTTTAATAGGATCAAATTTCCTTGTGTTTTCAATTAGCATCTGCCTTGTATTTATAAGACAAACAAGAATATTGTTGCTGAATGCAGCTTGTGTGTGCTTTGTGCTCCTTTGCCCTGTTCAAATGATGAAAGGAAATAAAGTTTGTATTTTATCCAACTACCTGTGCTAAAAAGTGATGGGAACAGTGTTTGTAATTTCTTCTACTTTTTCAGTGACACAAAGTTCAAGCTGCTTATCTAATTGGTGAAAATGCAATGTCTGTTTATCACACTCACTTTGACTATATATGTTGTAGCAAGAGATTGTTTCTCGCTTACGGCCATACCAGCCTGGGTACGCCTGATCTCGGAAGCTAAGCAGGGTCGGGCCTGGTTAGTACTTGGATGGGAGACCGCCTGGGAATACCAGGTGCTGTAAGCATTTTGTCCACGAGGGTGTGCTCTTGCACTATTTCATCAGCAACACTGCCTTGTATTAAGCATTTAATGATGAATTGACTAAATTTCTGTTTTATCAGACTCACTTTGACTATATATGTTGTAGCAAGATATTGTTTCTCGCTTACGGCCATACCAGCCTGGGTACGCCCGATCTCGTCTGATCTCGGAAGCTAAGCAGGGTCGGGCCTGGTTAGTACTTGGATGGGAGACCGCCTGGGAATACCATGTGCTGTAAGCATTTTGTCCACGAGGGTGTGCTCTTGCACTATTTCATCAGCAACACTGCCTTGTATTAAGCATTTAATGATGAATTGACTAAATGTCTGTTTTATCAGACTCACTTTGACTATATATGTTGTAGCAAGAGATTGTTTCTCGCTTACGGCCATACCAGCCTGGGTACGCCCGATCTCGTCTGATCTCGGAAGCTAAGCAGGGTCGGGCCTGGTTAGTACTTGGATGGGAGACAGCCTGGGAATACCAGGTGCTGTAAGCATTTTGTCCACGAGGGTGTGCCCCTGCACTATTTCATCAGCAACACTGCCTTGTAGTAAGCATTTAATGATGAATTGACTAAATGCAGCTTCCTGCCTTTTTAATAGGATCAAATTTCCTTGTGTTTTCAATTAGCATCTGCCTTGTATTTATAAGACAAACAAGAATATTGTTGCTGAATGCAGCTTGTGTGTGCTTTGTGCTCCTTTGCCCTGTTCAAATGATGAAAGGAAATAAAGTTTGTATTTTATCCAACTACCTGTGCTAAAAAGTGATGGGAACAGTGTTTGTAATTTCTTCTACTTTTTCAGTGACACAAAGTTCAAGCTGCTTATCTAATTGGTGAAAATGCAATGTCTGTTTATCACACTCACTTTGACTATATATGTTGTAGCAAGAGATTGTTTCTCGCTTACGGCCATACCAGCCTGGGTACGCCTGATCTCGGAAGCTAAGCAGGGTCGGGCCTGGTTAGTACTTGGATGGGAGACCGCCTGGGAATACCAGGTGCTGTAAGCATTTTGTCCACGAGGGTGTGCTCTTGCACTATTTCATCAGCAACACTGCCTTGTATTAAGCATTTAATGATGAATTGACTAAATTTCTGTTTTATCAGACTCACTTTGACTATATATGTTGTAGCAAGATATTGTTTCTCGCTTACGGCCATACCAGCCTGGGTACGCCCGATCTCGTCTGATCTCGGAAGCTAAGCAGGGTCGGGCCTGGTTAGTACTTGGATGGGAGACCGCCTGGGAATACCAGGTGCTGTAAGCATTTTGTCCACGAGGGTGTGCTCTTGCACTATTTCATCAGCAACACTGCCTTGTATTAAGCATTTAATGATGAATTGACTAAATGTCTGTTTTATCAGACTCACTTTGACTATATATGTTGTAGCAAGAGATTGTTTCTCGCTTACGGCCATACCAGCCTGGGTACGCCCGATCTCGTCTGATCTCGGAAGCTAAGCAGGGTCGGGCCTGGTTAGTACTTGGATGGGAGACCGCCTGGGAATACCAGGTGCTGTAAGCATTTTGTCCACGAGGGTGTGCTCTTGCACTATTTCATCAGCAACACTGCCTTGTATTAAGCATTTAATGATGAATTGACCAAATGTCTGTTTTATCAGACTCACTTTGACTATATATGTTGTAGCAAGAGATTGTTTCTCGCTTACGGCCATACCAGCCTGGGTACGCCCGATCTCGTCTGTTCTCGGAAGCTAAGCAGGGTCGGGCCTGGTTAGTGCTTGGATGGGAGACAGCCTGGGAATACCAGGTGCTGTAAGCATTTTGTCCACGAGGGTGTGCCCCTGCACTATTTCATCAGCAACACTGCCTTGTAGTAAGCATTTAATGATGAATTGACTAAATGCAGCTTCCTGCC
Organism: Salmo salar; assembly: GCF_965601325.2. Taxonomy (NCBI): domain Eukaryota; kingdom Metazoa; phylum Chordata; class Actinopteri; order Salmoniformes; family Salmonidae; genus Salmo; species Salmo salar. The sequence goes on from NC_138298.1 coordinate 880,621, forward strand.
TTTTTAATAGGATCAAATTTCCTTGTGTTTTCAATTAGCATCTGCCTTGTATTTATAAGACAAACAAGAATATTGTTGCTGAATGCAGCTTGTGTGTGCTTTGTGCTCCTTTGCCCTGTTCAAATGATGAAAGGAAATAAAGTTTGTATTTTATCCAACTACCTGTGCTAAAAAGTGATGGGAACAGTGTTTGTAATTTCTTCTACTTTTTCAGTGACACAAAGTTCAAGCTGCTTATCTAATTGGTGAAAATGCAATGTCTGTTTATCACACTCACTTTGACTATATATGTTGTAGCAAGAGATTGTTTCTCGCTTACGGCCATACCAGCCTGGGTACGCCCGATCTCGTCTGATCTCGGAAGCTAAGCAGGGTCGGGCCTGGTTAGTACTTGGATGGGAGACCGCCTGGGAATACCAGGTGCTGTAAGCATTTTGTCCACGAGGGTGTGCCCCTGCACTATTTCATCAGCAACACTGCCTTGTAGTAAGCATTTAATGATGAATTGACTAAATGCAGCTTCCTGCCTTTTTAATAGGATCAAATTTCCTTGTGTTTTCAATTAGCATCTGCCTTGTATTTATAAGACAAACAAGAATATTGTTGCTGAATGCAGCTTGTGTGTGCTTTGTGCTCCTTTGCCCTGTTCAAATGATGAAAGGAAATAAAGTTTGTATTTTATCCAACTACCTGTGCTAAAAAGTGATGGGAACAGTGTTTGTAATTTCTTCTACTTTTTCAGTGACACAAAGTTCAAGCTGCTTATCTAATTGGTGAAAATGCAATGTCTGTTTATCACACTCACTTTGACTATATATGTTGTAGCAAGAGATTGTTTCTCCCATACGGCCATACCAGCCTGGGTACGCCCGATCTCATCTGATTTCGGAAGCGAAGTAGGGTCGGGCCTGGTTAGTACTTGGATGGGAGACCGCCTGGGAATACCAGGTGCTGTAAGCATTTTGTCCACGAGGGTGTGCCCCTGCACTATTTCATCAGCAACACTGCCTTGTAGTAAGCATTTAATGATGAATTGACTAAATGCAGCTTCCTGCCTTTTTAATAGGATCAAATTTCCTTGTGTTTTCAATTAGCATCTGCCTTGTATTTATAAGACAAACAAGAATATTGTTGCTGAATGCAGCTTGTGTGTGCTTTGTGCTCCTTTGCCCTGTTCAAATGATGAAAGGAAATAAAGTTTGTATTTTATCCAACTACCTGTGCGAAAAAGTGATGGGAACTGTGTTTATAATTTCTTCTACTTTTTCAGTGACACAAAGTTCAAGCTGCTTATCTAATTGGTGAAAATGCAATGTCTGTTTATCACACTCACTTTGACTATATATGTTGTAGCAAGAGATTGTTTCTCGCTTACGGCCATACCAGCCTGGGTACGCCCGATCTCGTCTGATCTCGGAAGCTAAGCAGGGTCGGGCCTGGTTAGTACTTGGATGGGAGACCGCCTGGGAATACCAGGTGCTGTAAGCATTTTGTCCACGAGGGTGTGCTCTTGCACTATTTCATCAGCAACACTGCCTTGTATTAAGCATTTAATGATGAATTGACCAAATGTCTGTTTTATCAGACTCACTTTGACTATATATGTTGTAGCAAGAGATTGTTTCTCGCTTACGGCCATACCAGCCTGGGTACGCCCGATCTCGTCTGATCTCGGAAGCTAAGCAGGGTCGGGCCTGGTTAGTACTTGGATGGGAGACCGCCTGGGAATACCAGGTGCTGTAAGCATTTTGTCCACGAGGGTGTGCTCTTGCACTATTTCATCAGCAACACTGCCTTGTATTAAGCATTTAATGATGAATTGACCAAATGTCTGTTTTATCAGACTCACTTTGACTATATATGTTGTAGCAAGAGATTGTTTCTCGCTTACGGCCATACCAGCCTGGGTACGCCCGATCTCGTCTGATCTCGGAAGCTAAGCAGGGTCGGGCCTGGTTAGTACTTGGATGGGAGACAGCCTGGGAATACCAGGTGCTGTAAGCATTTTGTCCACGAGGGTGTGCCCCTGCACTATTTCATCAGCAACACTGCCTTGTAGTAAGCATTTAATGATGAATTGACTAAATGCAGCTTCCTGCCTTTTTAATAGGATCAAATTTCCTTGTGTTTTCAATTAGCATCTGCCTTGTATTTATAAGACAAACAAGAATATTGTTGCTGAATGCAGCTTGTGTGTGCTTTGTGCTCCTTTGCCCTGTTCAAATGATGAAAGGAAATAAAGTTTGTATTTTATCCAACTACCTGTGCTAAAAAGTGATGGGAACAGTGTTTGTAATTTCTTCTACTTTTTCAGTGACACAAAGTTCAAGCTGCTTATCTAATTGGTGAAAATGCAATGTCTGTTTATCACACTCACTTTGACTATATATGTTGTAGCAAGAGATTGTTTCTCGCTTACGGCCATACCAGCCTGAGTACGCCCGATCTCGTCTGATCTCGGAAGCTAAGCAGGGTCGGGCCTGGTTAGTACTTGGATGGGAGACCGCCTGGGAATACCAGGTGCTGTAAGCATCTTGTCCACGAGGGTGTGCTCTTGCACTATTTCATCAGCAACACTGCCTTGTATTAAGCATTTAATGATGAATTGACTAAATGTCTGTTTTATCAGATTCACTTTGACTATATATGTTGTAGCAAGAGATTGTTTCTCGCTTACGGCCATACCAGCCTGGGTACGCCCGATCTCGTCTGATCTCGGAAGCTAAGCAGGGTCGGGCCTGGTTAGTACTTGGATGGGAGACCGCCTGGGAATACCAGGTGCTGTAAGCATTTTGTCCACGAGGGTGTGCCCCTGCACTATTTCATCAGCAACACTGCCTTGTAGTAAGCATTTAATGATGAATTGACTAAATGCAGCTTCCTGCCTTTTTAATAGGATCAAATTTCCTTGTGTTTTCAATTAGCATCTGCCTTGTATTTATAAGACAAACAAGAATATTGTTGCTGAATGCAGCTTGTGTGTGCTTTGTGCTCCTTTGCCCTGTTCAAATGATGAAAGGAAATAAAGTTTGTATTTTATCCAACTACCTGTGCTAAAAAGTGATGGGAACAGTGTTTGTAATTTCTTCTACTTTTTCAGTGACACAAAGTTCAAGCTGCTTATCTAATTGGTGAAAATGCAATGTCTGTTTATCACACTCACTTTGACTATATATGTTGTAGCAAGAGATTTTTTCTCGCTTACGGCCATACCAGCCTGGGTACGCCCGATCTCGTCTGATCTCGGAAGCTAAGCAGGGTCGGGCCTGGTTAGTACTTGGATGGGAGACAGCCTGGGAATACCAGGTGCTGTAAGCATTTTGTCCACGAGGGTGTGCCCCTGCACTATTTCATCAGCAACACTGCCTTGTAGTAAGCATTTAATGATGAATTGACTAAATGCAGCTTCCTGCCTTTTTAATAGGATCAAATTTCCTTGTGTTTTCAATTAGCATCTGCCTTGTATTTATAAGACAAACAAGAATATTGTTGCTGAATGCAGCTTGTGTGTGCTTTGTGCTCCTTTGCCCTGTTCAAATGATGAAAGGAAATAAAGTTTGTATTTTATCCAACTACCTGTGCTAAAAAGTGATGGGAACAGTGTTTGTAATTTCTTCTACTTTTTCAGTGACACAAAGTTCAAGCTGCTTATCTAATTGGTGAAAATGCAATGTCTGTTTATCACACTCACTTTGACTATATATGTTGTAGCAAGAGATTTTTTCTCGCTTACGGCCATACCAGCCTGGGTACGCCCGATCTCGTCTGATCTCGGAAGCTAAGCAGGGTCGGGCCTGGTTAGTACTTGGATGGGAGACCGCCTGGGAATACCAGGTGCTGTAAGCATTTTGTCCACGAGGGTGTGCTCTTGCACTATTTCATCAGCAACACTGCCTTGTATTAAGCATTTAATGATGAATTGACTAAATGTCTGTTTTATCAGACTCACTTTGACTATATATGTTGTAGCAAGAGATTGTTACTCGCTTACGGCCATACCACCCTGGGTACGCCCGATCTCGTCTGATCTCGGAAGCTAAGCAGGGTCGGGCCTGGTTAGTACTTGGATGGGAGACCGCCTGGGAATACCAGGTGCTGTAAGCATTTTGTCCACGAGGGTGTGCTCTTGCACTATTTCATCAGCAACACTGCCTTGTATTAAGCATTTAATGATGAATTGACTAAATGTCTGTTTTATCAGACTCACTTTGACTATATATGTTGTAGCAAGAGATTGTTTCTCGCTTACGGCCATACCAGCCTGGGTACGCCCGATCTCGTCTGATCTCGGAAGCTAAGCAGGGTCGGGCCTGGTTAGTACTTGGATGGGAGACCGCCTGGGAATACCAGGTGCTGTAAGCATTTTGTCCACGAGGGTGTGCTCTTGCACTATTTCATCAGCAACACTGCCTTGTATTAAGCATTTAATGATGAATTGACTAAATATCTGTTTTATCAGACTCACTTTGACTATATATGTTGTAGCAAGAGATTGTTTCTCGCTTACGGCCATACCAGCCTGGGTACGCCCGATCTCGTCTGATCTCGGAAGCTAAGCAGGGTCGGGCCTGGTTAGTACTTGGATGGGAGACCGCCTGGGAATACCAGGTGCTGTAAGCATTTTGTCCACGAGGGTGTGCCCCTGCACTATTTCATCAGCAACACTGCCTTGTAGTAAGCATTTAATGATGAATTGACTAAATGCAGCTTCCTGCCTTTTTAATAGGATCAAATTTCCTTGTGTTTTCAATTAGCATCTGCCTTGTATTTATAAGACAAACAAGAATATTGTTGCTGAATGCAGCTTGTGTGTGCTTTGTGCTCCTTTGCCCTGTTCAAATGATGAAAGGAAATAAAGTTTGTATTTTATCCAACTACCTGTGCTAAAAAGTGATGGGAACAGTGTTTGTAATTTCTTCTACTTTTTCAGTGACACAAAGTTCAAGCTGCTTATCTAATTGGTGAAAATGCAATGTCTGTTTATCACACTCACTTTGACTATATATGTTGTAGCAAGAGATTGTTTCTCGCTTACGGCCATACCAGCCTGGGTACGCCTGATCTCGGAAGCTAAGCAGGGTCGGGCCTGGTTAGTACTTGGATGGGAGACCGCCTGGGAATACCAGGTGCTGTAAGCATTTTGTCCACGAGGGTGTGCTCTTGCACTATTTCATCAGCAACACTGCCTTGTATTAAGCATTTAATGATGAATTGACTAAATTTCTGTTTTATCAGACTCACTTTGACTATATATGTTGTAGCAAGATATTGTTTCTCGCTTACGGCCATACCAGCCTGGGTACGCCCGATCTCGTCTGATCTCGGAAGCTAAGCAGGGTCGGGCCTGGTTAGTACTTGGATGGGAGACCGCCTGGGAATACCATGTGCTGTAAGCATTTTGTCCACGAGGGTGTGCTCTTGCACTATTTCATCAGCAACACTGCCTTGTATTAAGCATTTAATGATGAATTGACTAAATGTCTGTTTTATCAGACTCACTTTGACTATATATGTTGTAGCAAGAGATTGTTTCTCGCTTACGGCCATACCAGCCTGGGTACGCCCGATCTCGTCTGATCTCGGAAGCTAAGCAGGGTCGGGCCTGGTTAGTACTTGGATGGGAGACAGCCTGGGAATACCAGGTGCTGTAAGCATTTTGTCCACGAGGGTGTGCCCCTGCACTATTTCATCAGCAACACTGCCTTGTAGTAAGCATTTAATGATGAATTGACTAAATGCAGCTTCCTGCCTTTTTAATAGGATCAAATTTCCTTGTGTTTTCAATTAGCATCTGCCTTGTATTTATAAGACAAACAAGAATATTGTTGCTGAATGCAGCTTGTGTGTGCTTTGTGCTCCTTTGCCCTGTTCAAATGATGAAAGGAAATAAAGTTTGTATTTTATCCAACTACCTGTGCTAAAAAGTGATGGGAACAGTGTTTGTAATTTCTTCTACTTTTTCAGTGACACAAAGTTCAAGCTGCTTATCTAATTGGTGAAAATGCAATGTCTGTTTATCACACTCACTTTGACTATATATGTTGTAGCAAGAGATTGTTTCTCGCTTACGGCCATACCAGCCTGGGTACGCCTGATCTCGGAAGCTAAGCAGGGTCGGGCCTGGTTAGTACTTGGATGGGAGACCGCCTGGGAATACCAGGTGCTGTAAGCATTTTGTCCACGAGGGTGTGCTCTTGCACTATTTCATCAGCAACACTGCCTTGTATTAAGCATTTAATGATGAATTGACTAAATTTCTGTTTTATCAGACTCACTTTGACTATATATGTTGTAGCAAGATATTGTTTCTCGCTTACGGCCATACCAGCCTGGGTACGCCCGATCTCGTCTGATCTCGGAAGCTAAGCAGGGTCGGGCCTGGTTAGTACTTGGATGGGAGACAGCCTGGGAATACCAGGTGCTGTAAGCATTTTGTCCACGAGGGTGTGCCCCTGCACTATTTCATCAGCAACACTGCCTTGTAGTAAGCATTTAATGATGAATTGACTAAATGCAGCTTCCTGCCTTTTTAATAGGATCAAATTTCCTTGTGTTTTCAATTAGCATCTGCCTTGTATTTATAAGACAAACAAGAATATTGTTGCTGAATGCAGCTTGTGTGTGCTTTGTGCTCCTTTGCCCTGTTCAAATGATGAAAGGAAATAAAGTTTGTATTTTATCCAACTACCTGTGCTAAAAAGTGATGGGAACAGTGTTTGTAATTTCTTCTACTTTTTCAGTGACACAAAGTTCAAGCTGCTTATCTAATTGGTGAAAATGCAATGTCTGTTTATCACACTCACTTTGACTATATATGTTGTAGCAAGAGATTGTTTCTCGCTTACGGCCATACCAGCCTGGGTACGCCTGATCTCGGAAGCTAAGCAGGGTCGGGCCTGGTTAGTACTTGGATGGGAGACCGCCTGGGAATACCAGGTGCTGTAAGCATTTTGTCCACGAGGGTGTGCTCTTGCACTATTTCATCAGCAACACTGCCTTGTATTAAGCATTTAATGATGAATTGACTAAATTTCTGTTTTATCAGACTCACTTTGACTATATATGTTGTAGCAAGATATTGTTTCTCGCTTACGGCCATACCAGCCTGGGTACGCCCGATCTCGTCTGATCTCGGAAGCTAAGCAGGGTCGGGCCTGGTTAGTACTTGGATGGGAGACCGCCTGGGAATACCAGGTGCTGTAAGCATTTTGTCCACGAGGGTGTGCTCTTGCACTATTTCATCAGCAACACTGCCTTGTATTAAGCATTTAATGATGAATTGACTAAATGTCTGTTTTATCAGACTCACTTTGACTATATATGTTGTAGCAAGAGATTGTTTCTCGCTTACGGCCATACCAGCCTGGGTACGCCCGATCTCGTCTGATCTCGGAAGCTAAGCAGGGTCGGGCCTGGTTAGTACTTGGATGGGAGACCGCCTGGGAATACCAGGTGCTGTAAGCATTTTGTCCACGAGGGTGTGCTCTTGCACTATTTCATCAGCAACACTGCCTTGTATTAAGCATTTAATGATGAATTGACCAAATGTCTGTTTTATCAGACTCACTTTGACTATATATGTTGTAGCAAGAGATTGTTTCTCGCTTACGGCCATACCAGCCTGGGTACGCCCGATCTCGTCTGTTCTCGGAAGCTAAGCAGGGTCGGGCCTGGTTAGTGCTTGGATGGGAGACAGCCTGGGAATACCAGGTGCTGTAAGCATTTTGTCCACGAGGGTGTGCCCCTGCACTATTTCATCAGCAACACTGCCTTGTAGTAAGCATTTAATGATGAATTGACTAAATGCAGCTTCCTGCCTTTTTAATAGGATCAAATTTCCTTGTGTTTTCAATTAGCATCTGCCTTGTATTTATAAGACAAACAAGAATATTGTTGCTGAATGCAGCTTGTGTGTGCTTTGTGCTCCTTTGCCCTGTTCAAATGATGAAAGGAAATAAAGTTTGTATTTTATCCAACTACCTGTGCTAAAAAGTGATGGGAACAGTGTTTGTAATTTCTTCTACTTTTTCAGTGACACAAAGTTCAAGCTGCTTATCTAATTGGTGAAAATGCAATGTCTGTTTATCACACTCACTTTGACTATATATGTTGTAGCAAGAGATTGTTTCTCGCTTACGGCCATACCAGCCTGGGTACGCCCGATCTCGTCTGATCTCGGAAGCTAAGCAGGGTCGGGCCTGGTTAGTACTTGGATGGGAGACCGCCTGGGAATACCAGGTGCTGTAAGCATTTTGTCCACGAGGGTGTGCCCCTGCACTATTTCATCAGCAACACTGCCTTGTAGTAAGCATTTAATGATGAATTGACTAAATGCAGCTTCCTGCCTTTTTAATAGGATCAAATTTCCTTGTGTTTTCAATTAGCATCTGCCTTGTATTTATAAGACAAACAAGAATATTGTTGCTGAATGCAGCTTGTGTGTGCTTTGTGCTCCTTTGCCCTGTTCAAATGATGAAAGGAAATAAAGTTTGTATTTTATCCAACTACCTGTGCTAAAAAGTGATGGGAACAGTGTTTGTAATTTCTTCTACTTTTTCAGTGACACAAAGTTCAAGCTGCTTATCTAATTGGTGAAAATGCAATGTCTGTTTATCACACTCACTTTGACTATATATGTTGTAGCAAGAGATTGTTTCTCCCATACGGCCATACCAGCCTGGGTACGCCCGATCTCGTCTGATTTCGGAAGCGAAGTAGGGTCGGGCCTGGTTAGTACTTGGATGGGAGACCGCCTGGGAATACCAGGTGCTGTAAGCATTTTGTCCACGAGGGTGTGCCCCTGCACTATTTCATCAGCAACACTGCCTTGTAGTAAGCATTTAATGATGAATTGACTAAATGCAGCTTCCTGCCTTTTTAATAGGATCAAATTTCCTTGTGTTTTCAATTAGCATCTGCCTTGTATTTATAAGACAAACAAGAATATTGTTGCTGAATGCAGCTTGTGTGTGCTTTGTGCTCCTTTGCCCTGTTCAAATGATGAAAGGAAATAAAGTTTGTATTTTATCCAACTACCTGTGCGAAAAAGTGATGGGAACTGTGTTTATAATTTCTTCTACTTTTTCAGTGACACAAAGTTCAAGCTGCTTATCTAATTGGTGAAAATGCAATGTCTGTTTATCACACTCACTTTGACTATATATGTTGTAGCAAGAGATTGTTTCTCGCTTACGGCCATACCAGCCTGGGTACGCCCGATCTCGTCTGATCTCGGAAGCTAAGCAGGGTCGGGCCTGGTTAGTACTTGGATGGGAGACCGCCTGGGAATACCAGGTGCTGTAAGCATTTTGTCCACGAGGGTGTGCTCTTGCACTATTTCATCAGCAACACTGCCTTGTATTAAGCATTTAATGATGAATTGACTAAATTTCTGTTTTATCAGACTCACTTTGACTATATATGTTGTAGCAAGAGATTGTTTCTCGCTTACGGCCATACCAGCCTGGGTACGCCTGATCTCGTCTGATCTCGGAAGCTAAGCAGGGTCGGGCCTGGTTAGTACTTGGATGGGAGACCGCCTGGGAATACCAGGTGCTGTAAGCATTTTGTCCACGAGGGTGTGCTCTTGCACTATTTCATCAGCAACACTGCCTTGTATTAAGCATTTAATGATGAATTGACCAAATGTCTGTTTTATCAGACTCACTTTGACTATATATGTTGTAGCAAGAGATTGTTTCTCGCTTACGGCCATACCAGCCTGGGTACGCCCGATCTCGTCTGATCTCGGAAGCTAAGCAGGGTCGGGCCTGGTTAGTACTTGGATGGGAGACAGCCTGGGAATACCAGGTGCTGTAAGCATTTTGTCCACGAGGGTGTGCCCCTGCACTATTTCATCAGCAACACTGCCTTGTAGTAAGCATTTAATGATGAATTGACTAAATGCAGCTTCCTGCCTTTTTAATAGGATCAAATTTCCTTGTGTTTTCAATTAGCATCTGCCTTGTATTTATAAGACAAACAAGAATATTGTTGCTGAATGCAGCTTGTGTGTGCTTTGTGCTCCTTTGCCCTGTTCAAATGATGAAAGGAAATAAAGTTTGTATTTTATCCAACTACCTGTGCTAAAAAGTGATGGGAACAGTGTTTGTAATTTCTTCTACTTTTTCAGTGACACAAAGTTCAAGCTGCTTATCTAATTGGTGAAAATGCAATGTCTGTTTATCACACTCACTTTGACTATATATGTTGTAGCAAGAGATTGTTTCTCGCTTACGGCCATACCAGCCTGAGTACGCCCGATCTCGTCTGATCTCGGAAGCTAAGCAGGGTCGGGCCTGGTTAGTACTTGGATGGGAGACCGCCTGGGAATACCAGGTGCTGTAAGCATCTTGTCCACGAGGGTGTGCTCTTGCACTATTTCATCAGCAACACTGCCTTGTATTAAGCATTTAATGATGAATTGACTAAATGTCTGTTTTATCAGATTCACTTTGACTATATATGTTGTAGCAAGAGATTGTTTCTCGCTTACGGCCATACCAGCCTGGGTACGCCCGATCTCGTCTGATCTCGGAAGCTAAGCAGGGTCGGGCCTGGTTAGTACTTGGATGGGAGACCGCCTGGGAATACCAGGTGCTGTAAGCATTTTGTCCACGAGGGTGTGCCCCTGCACTATTTCATCAGCAACACTGCCTTGTAGTAAGCATTTAATGATGAATTGACTAAATGCAGCTTCCTGCCTTTTTAATAGGATCAAATTTCCTTGTGTTTTCAATTAGCATCTGCCTTGTATTTATAAGACAAACAAGAATATTGTTGCTGAATGCAGCTTGTGTGTGCTTTGTGCTCCTTTGCCCTGTTCAAATGATGAAAGGAAATAAAGTTTGTATTTTATCCAACTACCTGTGCTAAAAAGTGATGGGAACAGTGTTTGTAATTTCTTCTACTTTTTCAGTGACACAAAGTTCAAGCTGCTTATCTAATTGGTGAAAATGCAATGTCTGTTTATCACACTCACTTTGACTATATATGTTGTAGCAAGAGATTTTTTCTCGCTTACGGCCATACCAGCCTGGGTACGCCCGATCTCGTCTGATCTCGGAAGCTAAGCAGGGTCGGGCCTGGTTAGTACTTGGATGGGAGACAGCCTGGGAATACCAGGTGCTGTAAGCATTTTGTCCACGAGGGTGTGCCCCTGCACTATTTCATCAGCAACACTGCCTTGTAGTAAGCATTTAATGATGAATTGACTAAATGCAGCTTCCTGCCTTTTTAATAGGATCAAATTTCCTTGTGTTTTCAATTAGCATCTGCCTTGTATTTATAAGACAAACAAGAATATTGTTGCTGAATGCAGCTTGTGTGTGCTTTGTGCTCCTTTGCCCTGTTCAAATGATGAAAGGAAATAAAGTTTGTATTTTATCCAACTACCTGTGCTAAAAAGTGATGGGAACAGTGTTTGTAATTTCTTCTACTTTTTCAGTGACACAAAGTTCAAGCTGCTTATCTAATTGGTGAAAATGCAATGTCTGTTTATCACACTCACTTTGACTATATATGTTGTAGCAAGAGATTTTTTCTCGCTTACGGCCATACCAGCCTGGGTACGCCCGATCTCGTCTGATCTCGGAAGCTAAGCAGGGTCGGGCCTGGTTAGTACTTGGATGGGAGACCGCCTGGGAATACCAGGTGCTGTAAGCATTTTGTCCACGAGGGTGTGCTCTTGCACTATTTCATCAGCAACACTGCCTTGTATTAAGCATTTAATGATGAATTGACTAAATGTCTGTTTTATCAGACTCACTTTGACTATATATGTTGTAGCAAGAGATTGTTACTCGCTTACGGCCATACCACCCTGGGTACGCCCGATCTCGTCTGATCTCGGAAGCTAAGCAGGGTCGGGCCTGGTTAGTACTTGGATGGGAGACCGCCTGGGAATACCAGGTGCTGTAAGCATTTTGTCCACGAGGGTGTGCTCTTGCACTATTTCATCAGCAACACTGCCTTGTATTAAGCATTTAATGATGAATTGACTAAATGTCTGTTTTATCAGACTCACTTTGACTATATATGTTGTAGCAAGAGATTGTTTCTCGCTTACGGCCATACCAGCCTGGGTACGCCCGATCTCGTCTGATCTCGGAAGCTAAGCAGGGTCGGGCCTGGTTAGTACTTGGATGGGAGACCGCCTGGGAATACCAGGTGCTGTAAGCATTTTGTCCACGAGGGTGTGCTCTTGCACTATTTCATCAGCAACACTGCCTTGTATTAAGCATTTAATGATGAATTGACTAAATGTCTGTTTTATCAGACTCACTTTGACTATATATGTTGTAGCAAGAGATTGTTTCTCGCTTACGGCCATACCAGCCTGGGTACGCCCGATCTCGTCTGATCTCGGAAGCTAAGCAGGGTCGGGCCTGGTTAGTACTTGGATGGGAGACCGCCTGGGAATACCAGGTGCTGTAAGCATTTTGTCCACGAGGGTGTGCTCTTGCACTATTTCATCAGCAACACTGCCTTGTATTAAGCATTTAATGATGAATTGACTAAATGTCTGTTTTATCAGACTCACTTTGACTATATATGTTGTAGCAAGAGATTGTTTCTCGCTTACGGCCATACCAGCCTGGGTACGCCCGATCTCGTCTGATCTCGGAAGCTAAGCAGGGTCGGGCCTGGTTAGTACTTGGATGGGAGACCGCCTGGGAATACCAGGTGCTGTAAGCATTTTGTCCACGAGGGTGTGCTCTTGCACTATTTCATCAGCAACACTGCCTTGTATTAAGCATTTAATGATGAATTGACTAAATGTCTGTTTTATCAGACTCACTTTGACTATATATGTTGTAGCAAGAGATTGTTTCTCGCTTACGGCCATACCAGCCTGGGTACGCCCGATCTCGTCTGATCTCGGAAGCTAAGCAGGGTCGGGCCTGGTTAGTACTTGGATGGGAGACCGCCTGGGAATACCAGGTGCTGTAAGCATTTTGTCCACGAGGGTGTGCTCTTGCACTATTTCATCAGCAACACTGCCTTGTAGTGAGCATTTAATGATGAATTGACTAAATGCAGCTTCCTGCCTTTTTAATAGGATCAAATTTCCTTGTGTTTTCAATTAGCATCTGCCTTGTATTTATAAGACAAACAAGAATATTGTTGCTGAATGCAGCTTGTGTGTGCTTTGTGCTCCTTTGCCCTGTTCAAATGATGAAAGGAAATAAAGTTTGTATTTTATCCAACTACCTGTGCTAAAAAGTGATGGGAACAGTGTTTGTAATTTCTTCTACTTTTTCAGTGACACAAAGTTCAAGCTGCTTATCTAATTGGTGAAAATGCAATGTCTGTTTATGACACTCACTTTGACTATATATGTTGTAGCAAGAGATTGTTTCTCGCTTACGGCCATACCAGCCTGGGTACGCCCGATCTCGTCTGATCTCGGAAGCTAAGCAGGGTCGGGCCTGGTTAGTACTTGGATGGGAGACCGCCTGGGAATACCAGGTGCTGTAAGCATTTTGTCCACGAGGGTGTGCTCTTGCACTATTTCATCAGCAACACTGCCTTGTATTAAGCATTTAATGATGAATTGACTAAATGTCTGTTTTATCAGACTCACTTTGACTATATATGTTGTAGCAAGAGATTGTTTCTCGCTTACGGCCATACCAGCCTGGGTACGCCCGATCTCGTCTGATCTCGGAAGCTAAGCAGGGTCGGGCCTGGTTAGTACTTGGATGGGAGACCGCCTGGGAATACCAGGTGCTGTAAGCATTTTGTCCACGAGGGTGTGCTCTTGCACTATTTCATCAGCAACACTGCCTTGTAGTGAGCATTTAATGATGAATTGACTAAATGCAGCTTCCTGCCTTTTTAATAGGATCAAATTTCCTTGTGTTTTCAATTAGCATCTGCCTTGTATTTATAAGACAAACAAGAATATTGTTGCTGAATGCAGCTTGTGTGTGCTTTGTGCTCCTTTGCCCTGTTCAAATGATGAAAGGAAATAAAGTTTGTATTTTATCCAACTACCTGTGCTAAAAAGTGATGGGAACAGTGTTTGTAATTTCTTCTACTTTTTCAGTGACACAAAGTTCAAGCTGCTTATCTAATTGGTGAAAATGCAATGTCTGTTTATGACACTCACTTTGACTATATATGTTGTAGCAAGAGATTGTTTCTCGCTTACGGCCATACCAGCCTGGGTACGCCCGATCTCGTCTGATCTCGGAAGCTAAGCAGGGTCGGGCCTGGTTAGTACTTGGATGGGAGACCGCCTGGGAATACCAGGTGCTGTAAGCATTTTGTCCACGAGGGTGTGCTCTTGCACTATTTCATCAGCAACACTGCCTTGTATTAAGCATTTAATGATGAATTGACTAAATTTCTGTTTTATCAGACTCACTTTGACTATATATGTTGTAGCAAGAGATTGTTTCTCGCTTACGGCCATACCAGCCTGGGTACGCCCGATCTCGTCTGATCTCGGAAGCTAAGCAGGGTCGGGCCTGGTTAGTACTTGGATGGGAGACCGCCTGGGAATACCAGGTGCTGTAAGCATTTTGTCCACGAGGGTGTGCTCTTGCACTATTTCATCAGCAACACTGCCTTGTATTAAGCATTTAATGATGAATTGACTAAATGTCTGTTTTATCAGATTCACTTTGACTATATATGTTGTAGCAAGAGATTGTTTCTCGCTTACGGCCATACCAGCCTGGGTACGCCCGATCTCGTCTGATCTCGGAAGCTAAGCAGGGTCGGGCCTGGTTAGTACTTGGATGGGAGACCGCCTGGGAATACCAGGTGCTGTAAGCATTTTGTCCACGAGGGTGTGCCCCTGCACTATTTCATCAGCAACACTGCCTTGTAGTAAGCATTTAATGATGAATTGACTAAATGCAGCTTCCTGCCTTTTTAATAGGATCAAATTTCCTTGTGTTTTCAATTAGCATCTGCCTTGTATTTATAAGGCAAACAAGAATATTGTTGCTGAATGCAGCTTGTGTGTGCTTTGTGCTCCTTTGCCCTGTTCAAATGATGAAAGGAAATAAAGTTTGTATTTTATCCAACTACCTGTGCTAAAAGGTGATGGGAACAGTGTTTGTAATTTCTTCTACTTTTTCAGTGACACAAAGTTCAAGCTGCTTATCTAATTGGTGAAAATGCAATGTCTGTTTATCACACTCACTTTGACTATATATGTTGTAGCAAGAGATTGTTTCTCGCTTACGGCCATACCAGCCTGGGTACGCCCGATCTCGTCTGATCTCGGAAGCTAAGCAGGGTCGGGCCTGGTTAGTACTTGGATGGGAGACCGCCTGGGAATACCAGGTGCTGTAAGCATTTTGTCCACGAGGGTGTGCTCTTGCACTATTTCATCAGCAACACTGCCTTGTATTAAGCATTTAATGATGAATTGACTAAATGTCTGTTTTATCAGACTCACTTTGACTATATATGTTGTAGCAAGAGATTGTTTCTCGCTTACGGCCATACCAGCCTGGGTACGCCCGATCTCGTCTGATCTCGGAAGCTAAGCAGGGTCGGGCCTGGTTAGTACTTGGATGGGAGACCGCCTGGGAATACCAGGTGCTGTAAGCATTTTGTCCACGAGGGTGTGCTCTTGCACTATTTCATCAGCAACACTGCCTTGTATTAAGCATTTAATGATGAATTGACTAAATGTCTGTTTTATCAGATTCACTTTGACTATATATGTTGTAGCAAGAGATTGTTTCTCGCTTACGGCCATACCAGCCTGGGTACGCCCGATCTCGTCTGATCTCGGAAGCTAAGCAGGGTCGGGCCTGGTTAGTACTTGGATGGGAGACCGCCTGGGAATACCAGGTGCTGTAAGCATTTTGTCCACGAGGGTGTGCCCCTGCACTATTTCATCAGCAACACTGCCTTGTAGTAAGCATTTAATCATGAATTGACTAAATGCAGCTTCCTGCCTTTTTAATAGGATCAAATTTCCTTGTGTTTTCAATTAGCATCTGCCTTGTATTTATAAGACAAACAAGAATATTGTTGCTGAATGCAGCTTGTGTGTGCTTTGTGCTCCTTTGCCCTGTTCAAATGATGAAAGGAAATAAAGTTTGTATTTTATCCAACTACCTGTGCTAAAAAGTGATGGGAACAGTGTTTGTAATTTCTTCTACTTTTTCAGTGACACAAAGTTCAAGCTGCTTATCTAATTGGTGAAAATGCAATGTCTGTTTATGACACTCACTTTGACTATATATGTTGTAGCAAGAGATTGTTTCTCGCTTACGGCCATACCAGCCTGGGGGCGCTAATCCTTGATTGGAGAAGTGACGACAGGTGCGAGTAATTGAGCTGTGAGTGTTTGCTTGAGAGTGTTTGCTCGAGAGCTATTTTCGTTTCTTTTTTTGGTTTTTGCAATATAATTTATTGTTTTTTTATTTGGATAGTTTTTAGTTTTGTTTAGTTTTCCCCCCCTGCAGTTTTGCTGCCTGGGGGAGGTTTTTTCGCTTTCATTTTTGATTTACAATGACGGACAACATGGCAACGACAAACGGAACGGACAAAGACAACGAAAATGCGCAACGGAAGGAAAACGAAAATAAAGAAGGAATGAAATATGGCAAAGAATACACGGTGGCAATTGAGTTGGTGGGAGAAGAAAAGATGACGACGATGGAATTACTGCGAGCAATTAAGGAGATGTGTGGAGAGGTGGTGGGATGCCGAATGAAAGGCGAGAAGAAGTATGAAATTACGATGAAAAACGGAAAAGGTAAAGAACGGCTAATGGACGGTTTAAGGATAAAGGACACCAGGATTATGGCGAGAGATGTGAATGTAAATGAATTGGTGGTGTCTTTTATGAATCTCCCGGTATACATCGAAGACAAAGTTATACTGGACAAGCTGAGTAGCTGGGGAGTAACGGCCGTCTCGGAGATAAGGAGGAGAGTTTGGCCTGGAACGGAGGTGGTTGACGGAACACGGTTTTGTAAAGTTAAATTTACGGAAAAAGTAAAATCATTGCCATATTCCACAAAAATTGAGACGCTGGAAGGAGCTGAATACTTCAGGGTGATCCATGACAAGCAGGTCAGAGTTTGTCGATTGTGCATACAACCTGGGCACATAGTTAAAGATTGCCCTGAATTCAAGTGTTTCAAGTGCGGCAATCAAGGCCATTATGCGAGAGAGTGTGTCGGAGAGAAGGAAAGGAATGTTTGTGGAAGATGCAGAAAGAGATTGGCGGAGTGCAACTGTGGAGAAGTTATGACTGAAGAGGGGAGTCAAGTACTATTCGAGGAAGCAGTTGTATCATCGCAAGAAGGAGAAGAAGATGGAGGAGAGGACGTGGTGGAAGGTGGAGAGACGGAGGAAGGAAGAAGGGAGAAGAAAGAAGACCAGAAGATTAACGAAATTGGGAGCAGTATGGATTCGGAAATAAGAAGATGGAGTTTTCAGGAGGAGAGGGGAAGTGGATTGGGGGGAAGCACGGGGGACTCACGGGTTTTGGGGGAAAGCACAGCACAAACAAGTACCTCGGGGGGTGAAGAAATGGAGAGGGTCTTAAGTTTAATGACAATAACAGAGACGGGTATGAACACGGGGAGCACAACGACTACTACACGTGAGACGGAGATGAACATTCCAGAAACGGCGGAGAACACGGGGAGCACAACGAACATTCCAGAATCGGCGATGAACACGGGGAGCACAACGAGCATTCCAGAATCGGCGATGAACACGGGGAGCACAACGGATGAGGGTGTAAAGAAGAAAAGTTGGCTGGATGAAATGGACTTGGAGGAGATATCGGACTCGGATGATGGGGAAAAATTTGAAAGAATGAGAGGAGGATACAGGAAGAGGAAAGCAGCGGAGGGGGGGGAGAGAAAGGGTGGAAGAGGAAAGAAACTGGATAAAAGGTAGAGGATAATGAAATTATATTTTATAATTTTATTATTTATTAGTATGGTAACAATAATGTCGATAAATGCGAATGGGTTGAGAACAATAGGAAAATTTAATAGAATAGTACACATAAAGAATTCTGATATTTTATGTATTCAAGAGACGCACTGGGATAATATGTGTGTTTTAGAAATTCAGAAAATATGGAGGGATTTTATTTATGTAAACAATGGTAGGGGGAATTCATGTGGGGTTGCAATTTTAATAAGGAAGGATGTAGTAGAAAATGTGAAGAAGATATATAATGATAATAATGGGAGGATTTTAATTTTAGATTTTGAATATATGAGTAGGGTTTTTAGGATTATAAATATTTATGCGCCGAATAATGAAATAGAGAGAAGGAATTTATTTTTAGAATTAGCGAAATGGTGCAAGGGAAACTGTATTTTAGTTGGGGATTTTAATGTAAAAATGGATAGACTAGATATGACAAGGGGAGCTATTTTTAGAAGTGACGTATCTAGGGGGGTTTTAAGGAAGATGATGGTTGAAAACAATTTAATTGATATATGGAGGGAGGAGAATCCGAATAAGAGAGAATTTTCTAGAAGGCAGGTGGTTTTAGGGGAATTGAAACAGACACGGATAGATTTGGTTTTAGTAAATGAAGGGTTAAGGAATTTTATGAATGATATTAAATATATTTTTACAACTTTTAGTGATCATGCTGGGTTAACATTTTCGGTGGGGTTAGATAAGGAAAGGAAAGGGGGGGGAATATGGTGTATGAATGCAGGGTATCTAGGTGATGAGGAATACGGGAAACAACTTAAATCTTTGATAGAACATGAAATGGAGGATAAGCAAAAAGGGAATGATAAGTGCAAGTGGTGGGAAAATGTTAAAGAAAAAATAAAAGTTTTTAGTATTAGATATGCAAGGAAGCAGAGGAGTAGGATGACAAGAGCAGAAAATTATTTAAGAACAAAATTGAATGAAGAAATGAAGAAATGTGATAGTGATCCTGATTATACTATTGAAAAGTTTTTAGATTTAAAAGAAAAATTGAGCAAATGTGAAATAGATAAGTGTAAGGGTGCAATTATAAGAAGTAGGGCAAAATATGTTTTAGAAGGGGAGAAATGTACGTCGTTTTTTCTTGGTTTAGAGAAAACTAAACAGATGAAATCATATATTAGTGAGATTGAAAATGTAAAGGGTGAAGTAGTAAATGATTATGTGGAGATATTAGAAACGGTACAGAATTTTTATAAGGATTTATTTAAGAAAGGGGAGGTGGATGAGGGGTGTGTAAAAGAGATTTTAAGTAGTGTTGATGTGCAAATTGGTGTTGAGGATAAGCAAATGTGTGATAGGAAGATAACAATGGATGAAGTGAAAGATGCAATTAAGGGTTTACAAATAAATAAAAGTCCTGGAGTAGATGGACTAATTGCAGAGTTTTATAAAATGTATGAAAGTATTTTAGCACCTATTTTATTAGAAGTATATCAATATATGGAAGACAATAATACTGTTTCAGATTCCATGGTGACAGGGCTGATATCGATTTTATATAAAAATAAGGGGAGTAAATTGAAATTAGAAAATTATAGGCCAATTAGTTTATTAAACTCAGATTATAAGATTTTAGCTAAGATACTGGCAAATAGGATGAAGATGGTTTTAAATGATATTATAGCACCTACACAAAATTATACTGTGCCTGGAAGAGATATAGCAGATACCATAACTACACTTAGAGATGTGATAAATAAAATGAATAGCGATAAGATAGGGGGAATTGTTTTAAGTATAGATTTTAATAAAGCTTTTGACAGGGTGGAACATGATTTTATGTTTAGGGTACTGGAAAAGTATGGGTTTGGAAATGGAATTATAAGATGGATAAAATTATTATATAGAAAGGCTAAAAGTAGGGTTAAATGTAATGGGATTTTAACAGATTCTTTTATTCTTGAGAGATCAGTGAGACAGGGGTGCCCTTTATCAGCTTTATTGTTTGTTTTATCGGTAGAACCCTTAGCGGCATACCTTAAAAAAGATCATTTTATAAATTGTGTAGAGACTCCGCAAGGAGGTTTTAGTTTAATTCATCAATATGCAGACGATACCACAATTACAGTCAGAGATGAGGGAAGTGTTAAAAGGGTGATGGAGTGTTTTAAAGTATATGAGAAAGCCTCAGGAGCTAAAGTGAATATGGAGAAGTCAGTAATAATGTATGTTGGGAAGAATAATGAGGGGACTTTTCCTTTTAAGGTGGTAAATGATTATTTTAAGGTGTTAGGTGTGTTTTTAGGGGTGAAGGAACAAGAAGCTAGGGATCTGACATGGAGTGGGGTTATAAACAAAGTTAGGAAGGTAGTAAATATGTGGAGGGGGAGGGCTTTGAAATTAAAAGGGAAAGTAATTGTTGTAAATTCCTTGCTGATGTCAATTTTTATTCATGTCATGAACGTTTTAGATGTACCAGAATGGGTTTTATCTGAAATGAATATGATTTTAGTTGATTTTTTATGGGATGGGAAAGGAGCGAAAATTTCTTTTAAAACATTGATTGCAGGTTATGAGGAGGGGGGTTTGAAGTTGGTGGATTTAAATGTAAGGAAAAAAGCAATTAGAGTTAAAATGGTACGGAAATATTTATATGGTGAACTAGATTATGGATGGAAAAGATTTTTTAAGGAGTATTTGCAGGAGGTTGGGAGGATGGGGGACAATGGTTTATTGATGTGCATGAAAAAAGAAATGTTAAGTAATATACCATTGTTTTATAGAGAAGTGTTTGAAGCTTGGGGGGAGTTTTTACCAAATATTTATTATGAGTGTACCATTTTAGACAATATTTTAAATCAGCCAATTTTCTTAAATCCCAAGATACAATATAATAATAAGATGTTGTTTTGTAAATATTTTATGAGGGCTGGGATGAGACAGATTGGGGATATTTTATACGAGGTCATTCCAGGGTTCCTTACTGTACAAGCGATTTATGATAATGTTTGTGAAGTGGAAGATGAAATAAGCAAAACTACAGTAGATAATATGTATAAGAGAATTTTAGGGTGTATTCCTGAAGAATGGGTGCTTTTAATAAATACAGAGGTGGTTGAGAGAGCTAAGGGTTTACCGGTTTTATATTATGAAAGTAATGGGGAGAAACATGTTTTATCAGGTTTGAAAGTTAAAAAGATTTATGAAAAATGTATTTTAAGAGAGATAAAAGCTCCTGCTTCAGAAAAAGTGTGGTCTAGGGTATTTGTAAATATAGATGTAAAATCAATATGGAAGAATGTCAATGTCAAATATAATTCTATAGAATGTGAAGATAATGATTTTAAATTGAAACATAATAGGATTTTTACGAACGTGGTTTTACATCAAATAAATAGAGACATTAAAAGAGAATGTGATATTTGTGGTACGGAGGTGGAAAATTTTATGCACTTTTTTATTGAATGTAGTAGATTACAAGGGTTTCATGAGTTTATAAAGGGGCTTTTAGAACAACATTGGGGAGAAGATATTGTAAATGGGATTGAGTGGAGGAGGTTGTTTCTATTTGGTATAAATGGAAAAAGCAAAGTTTTTAATATTAATTTGATGAATTTTGTTCTTAGCCATGCTAGATACGCTGTAAGACAAAGAAGGAATTTAGGACATTATGAAGGGAAAATTGTGAGTGTGGAGGTTTTATTTAAAAGTATTTTAGAGAAAGATATTGAACTAATATATAAATATGGAGGATGTAATTTTGAAAAACTGTTTGTGTGGGGGAGCACTTTTATCGAAATTGATCAAAATGGAAAACTTGCTTTTAATTATTAATTGGTTTTATTTTCTTTTCTTTTTTGATTTTGTAAAAGGATGAATTGTTCATCCTTTTTTATTATTATTGTTTGAATATTGTAAATATTATGTGTTTTTTCATAATAAAAGATAAAAAAAAAAAAGTACGCCCGATCTCGTCTGATCTCGGAAGCTAAGCAGGGTCGGGCCTGGTTAGTACTTGGATGGGAGACCGCCTGGGAATACCAGGTGCTGTAAGCATTTTGTCCACGAGGGTGTGCTCTTGCACTATTTCATCAGCAACACTGCCTTGTATTAAGCATTTAATGATGAATTGACTAAATGTCTGTTTTATCAGACTCACTTTGACTATATATGTTGTAGCAAGAGATTGTTTCTCGCTTACGGCCATACCAGCCTGGGTACGCCCGATCTCGTCTGATCTCGGAAGCTAAGCAGGGTCGGGCCTGGTTAGTACTTGGATGGGAGACAGCCTGGGAATACCAGGTGCTGTAAGCATTTTGTCCACGAGGGTGTGCCCCTGCACTATTTCATCAGCAACACTGCCTTGTAGTAAGCATTTAATGATGAATTGACTAAATGCAGCTTCCTGCCTTTTTAATAGGATCAAATTTCCTTGTGTTTTCAATTAGCATCTGCCTTGTATTTATAAGACAAACAAGAATATTGTTGCTGAATGCAGCTTGTGTGTGCTTTGTGCTCCTTTGCCCTGTTCAAATGATGAAAGGAAATAAAGTTTGTATTTTATCCAACTACCTGTGCTAAAAAGTGATGGGAACAGTGTTTGTAATTTCTTCTACTTTTTCAGTGACACAAAGTTCAAGCTGCTTATCTAATTGGTGAAAATGCAATGTCTGTTTATCACACTCACTTTGACTATATATGTTGTAGCAAGAGATTGTTTCTCGCTTACGGCCATACCAGCCTGGGTACGCCCGATCTCGTCTGATCTCGGAAGCTAAGCAGGGTCGGGCCTGGTTAGTACTTGGATGGGAGACCGCCTGGGAATACCAGGTGCTGTATGCATTTTGTCCACGAGGGTGTGCTCTTGCACTATTTCATCAGCAACACTGCCTTGTATTAAGCATTTAATGATGAATTGACTAAATGTCTGTTTTATCAGACTCACTTTGACTATATATGTTGTAGCAAGAGATTGTTTCTCGCTTACGGCCATACCAGCCTGAGTACGCCCGATCTCGTCTGATCTCGGAAGCTAAGCAGGGTCGGGCCTGGTTAGTACTTGGATGGGAGACCGCCTGGGAATACCAGGTGCTGTAAGCATTTTGTCCACGAGGGTGTGCTCTTGCACTATTTCATCAGCAACACTGCCTTGTATTAAGCATTTAATGATGAATTGACTAAATGTCTGTTTTATCAGACTCACTTTGACTATATATGTTGTAGCAAGAGATTGTTTCTCGCTTACGGCCATACCAGCCTGGGTACGCCTGATCTCGTCTGATCTCGGAAGCTAAGCAGGGTCGGGCCTGGTTAGTACTTGGATGGGAGACCGCCTGGGAATACCAGGTGCTGTAAGCATTTTGTCCACGAGGGTGTGCTCTTGCACTATTTCATCAGCAACACTGCCTTGTATTAAGCATTTAATGATGAATTGACCAAATGTCTGTTTTATCAGACTCACTTTGACTATATATGTTGTAGCAAGAGATTGTTTCTCGCTTACGGCCATACCAGCCTGGGTACGCCCGATCTCGTCTGATCTCGGAAGCTAAGCAGGGTCGGGCCTGGTTAGTACTTGGATGGGAGACAGCCTGGGAATACCAGGTGCTGTAAGCATTTTGTCCACGAGGGTGTGCCCCTGCACTATTTCATCAGCAACACTGCCTTGTAGTAAGCATTTAATGATGAATTGACTAAATGCAGCTTCCTGCCTTTTTAATAGGATCAAATTTCCTTGTGTTTTCAATTAGCATCTGCCTTGTATTTATAAGACAAACAAGAATATTGTTGCTGAATGCAGCTTGTGTGTGCTTTGTGCTCCTTTGCCCTGTTCAAATGATGAAAGGAAATAAAGTTTGTATTTTATCCAACTACCTGTGCTAAAAAGTGATGGGAACAGTGTTTGTAATTTCTTCTACTTTTTCAGTGACACAAAGTTCAAGCTGCTTATCTAATTGGTGAAAATGCAATGTCTGTTTATCACACTCACTTTGACTATATATGTTGTAGCAAGAGATTGTTTCTCGCTTACGGCCATACCAGCCTGAGTACGCCCGATCTCGTCTGATCTCGGAAGCTAAGCAGGGTCGGGCCTGGTTAGTACTTGGATGGGAGACCGCCTGGGAATACCAGGTGCTGTAAGCATCTTGTCCACGAGGGTGTGCTCTTGCACTATTTCATCAGCAACACTGCCTTGTATTAAGCATTTAATGATGAATTGACTAAATGTCTGTTTTATCAGATTCACTTTGACTATATATGTTGTAGCAAGAGATTGTTTCTCGCTTACGGCCATACCAGCCTGGGTACGCCCGATCTCGTCTGATCTCGGAAGCTAAGCAGGGTCGGGCCTGGTTAGTACTTGGATGGGAGACCGCCTGGGAATACCAGGTGCTGTAAGCATTTTGTCCACGAGGGTGTGCCCCTGCACTATTTCATCAGCAACACTGCCTTGTAGTAAGCATTTAATGATGAATTGACTAAATGCAGCTTCCTGCCTTTTTAATAGGATCAAATTTCCTTGTGTTTTCAATTAGCATCTGCCTTGTATTTATAAGACAAACAAGAATATTGTTGCTGAATGCAGCTTGTGTGTGCTTTGTGCTCCTTTGCCCTGTTCAAATGATGAAAGGAAATAAAGTTTGTATTTTATCCAACTACCTGTGCTAAAAAGTGATGGGAACAGTGTTTGTAATTTCTTCTACTTTTTCAGTGACACAAAGTTCAAGCTGCTTATCTAATTGGTGAAAATGCAATGTCTGTTTATCACACTCACTTTGACTATATATGTTGTAGCAAGAGATTTTTTCTCGCTTACGGCCATACCAGCCTGGGTACGCCCGATCTCGTCTGATCTCGGAAGCTAAGCAGGGTCGGGCCTGGTTAGTACTTGGATGGGAGACAGCCTGGGAATACCAGGTGCTGTAAGCATTTTGTCCACGAGGGTGTGCCCCTGCACTATTTCATCAGCAACACTGCCTTGTAGTAAGCATTTAATGATGAATTGACTAAATGCAGCTTCCTGCCTTTTTAATAGGATCAAATTTCCTTGTGTTTTCAATTAGCATCTGCCTTGTATTTATAAGACAAACAAGAATATTGTTGCTGAATGCAGCTTGTGTGTGCTTTGTGCTCCTTTGCCCTGTTCAAATGATGAAAGGAAATAAAGTTTGTATTTTATCCAACTACCTGTGCTAAAAAGTGATGGGAACAGTGTTTGTAATTTCTTCTACTTTTTCAGTGACACAAAGTTCAAGCTGCTTATCTAATTGGTGAAAATGCAATGTCTGTTTATCACACTCACTTTGACTATATATGTTGTAGCAAGAGATTTTTTCTCGCTTACGGCCATACCAGCCTGGGTACGCCCGATCTCGTCTGATCTCGGAAGCTAAGCAGGGTCGGGCCTGGTTAGTACTTGGATGGGAGACAGCCTGGGAATACCAGGTGCTGTAAGCATTTTGTCCACGAGGGTGTGCCCCTGCACTATTTCATCAGCAACACTGCCTTGTAGTAAGCATTTAATGATGAATTGACTAAATGCAGCTTCCTGCCTTTTTAATAGGATCAAATTTCCTTGTGTTTTCAATTAGCATCTGCCTTGTATTTATAAGACAAACAAGAATATTGTTGCTGAATGCAGCTTGTGTGTGCTTTGTGCTCCTTTTCCCTGTTCAAATGATGAAAGGAAATAAAGTTTGTATTTTATCCAACTACCTGTGCTAAAAAGTGATGGGAACAGTGTTTGTAATTTCTTCTACTTTTTCAGTGACACAAAGTTCAAGCTGCTTATCTAATTGGTGAAAATGCAATGTCTGTTTATCACACTCACTTTGACTATATATGTTGTAGCAAGAGATTGTTTCTCGCTTACGGCCATACCAGCCTGAGTACGCCCGATCTCGTCTGATCTCGGAAGCTAAGCAGGGTCGGGCCTGGTTAGTACTTGAATGGGAGACCGCCTGGGAATACCAGGTGCTGTAAGCATTTTGTCCACGAGGGTGTGCTCTTGCACTATTTCATCAGCAACACTGCCTTGTATTAAGCATTTAATGATGAATTGACTAAATGTCTGTTTTTTCAGACTCACTTTGACTATATATGTTGTAGCAAGAGATTGTTTCTCGCTTACGGCCATACCAGCCTGGGTACGCCCGATCTCGTCTGATCTCGGAAGCTAAGCAGGGTCGGGCCTGGTTAGTACTTGGATGGGAGACCGCCTGGGAATACCATGTGCTGTAAGCATTTTGTCCACGAGGGTGTGCTCTTGCACTATTTCATCAGCAACACTGCCTTGTATTAAGCATTTAATGATGAATTGACTAAATGTCTGTTTTATCAGACTCACTTTGACTATATATGTTGTAGCAAGAGATTGTTTCTCGCTTACGGCCATACCAGCCTGGGTACGCCCGATCTCGTCTGATCTCGGAAGCTAAGCAGGGTCGGGCCTGGTTAGTACTTGGATGGGAGACAGCCTGGGAATACCAGGTGCTGTAAGCATTTTGTCCACGAGGGTGTGCCCCTGCACTATTTCATCAGCAACACTGCCTTGTAGTAAGCATTTAATGATGAATTGACTAAATGCAGCTTCCTGCCTTTTTAATAGGATCAAATTTCCTTGTGTTTTCAATTAGCATCTGCCTTGTATTTATAAGACAAACAAGAATATTGTTGCTGAATGCAGCTTGTGTGTGCTTTGTGCTCCTTTGCCCTGTTCAAATGATGAAAGGAAATAAAGTTTGTATTTTATCCAACTACCTGTGCTAAAAAGTGATGGGAACAGTGTTTGTAATTTCTTCTACTTTTTCAGTGACACAAAGTTCAAGCTGCTTATCTAATTGGTGAAAATGCAATGTCTGTTTATCACACTCACTTTGACTATATATGTTGTAGCAAGAGATTGTTTCTCGCTTACGGCCATACCAGCCTGGGTACGCCTGATCTCGGAAGCTAAGCAGGGTCGGGCCTGGTTAGTACTTGGATGGGAGACCGCCTGGGAATACCAGGTGCTGTAAGCATTTTGTCCACGAGGGTGTGCTCTTGCACTATTTCATCAGCAACACTGCCTTGTATTAAGCATTTAATGATGAATTGACTAAATTTCTGTTTTATCAGACTCACTTTGACTATATATGTTGTAGCAAGATATTGTTTCTCGCTTACGGCCATACCAGCCTGGGTACGCCCGATCTCGTCTGATCTCGGAAGCTAAGCAGGGTCGGGCCTGGTTAGTACTTGGATGGGAGACCGCCTGGGAATACCATGTGCTGTAAGCATTTTGTCCACGAGGGTGTGCTCTTGCACTATTTCATCAGCAACACTGCCTTGTATTAAGCATTTAATGATGAATTGACTAAATGTCTGTTTTATCAGACTCACTTTGACTATATATGTTGTAGCAAGAGATTGTTTCTCGCTTACGGCCATACCAGCCTGGGTACGCCCGATCTCGTCTGATCTCGGAAGCTAAGCAGGGTCGGGCCTGGTTAGTACTTGGATGGGAGACAGCCTGGGAATACCAGGTGCTGTAAGCATTTTGTCCACGAGGGTGTGCCCCTGCACTATTTCATCAGCAACACTGCCTTGTAGTAAGCATTTAATGATGAATTGACTAAATGCAGCTTCCTGCCTTTTTAATAGGATCAAATTTCCTTGTGTTTTCAATTAGCATCTGCCTTGTATTTATAAGACAAACAAGAATATTGTTGCTGAATGCAGCTTGTGTGTGCTTTGTGCTCCTTTTCCCTGTTCAAATGATGAAAGGAAATAAAGTTTGTATTTTATCCAACTACCTGTGCTAAAAAGTGATGGGAACAGTGTTTGTAATTTCTTCTACTTTTTCAGTGACACAAAGTTCAAGCTGCTTATCTAATTGGTGAAAATGCAATGTCTGTTTATCACACTCACTTTGACTATATATGTTGTAGCAAGAGATTGTTTCTCGCTTACGGCCATACCAGCCTGAGTACGCCCGATCTCGTCTGATCTCGGAAGCTAAGCAGGGTCGGGCCTGGTTAGTACTTGAATGGGAGACCGCCTGGGAATACCAGGTGCTGTAAGCATTTTGTCCACGAGGGTGTGCTCTTGCACTATTTCATCAGCAACACTGCCTTGTATTAAGCATTTAATGATGAATTGACTAAATGTCTGTTTTTTCAGACTCACTTTGACTATATATGTTGTAGCAAGAGATTGTTTCTCGCTTACGGCCATACCAGCCTGGGTACGCCCGATCTCGTCTGATCTCGGAAGCTAAGCAGGGTCGGGCCTGGTTAGTACTTGGATGGGAGACCGCCTGGGAATACCATGTGCTGTAAGCATTTTGTCCACGAGGGTGTGCTCTTGCACTATTTCATCAGCAACACTGCCTTGTATTAAGCATTTAATGATGAATTGACTAAATGTCTGTTTTATCAGACTCACTTTGACTATATATGTTGTAGCAAGAGATTGTTTCTCGCTTACGGCCATACCAGCCTGGGTACGCCCGATCTCGTCTGATCTCGGAAGCTAAGCAGGGTCGGGCCTGGTTAGTACTTGGATGGGAGACAGCCTGGGAATACCAGGTGCTGTAAGCATTTTGTCCACGAGGGTGTGCCCCTGCACTATTTCATCAGCAACACTGCCTTGTAGTAAGCATTTAATGATGAATTGACTAAATGCAGCTTCCTGCCTTTTTAATAGGATCAAATTTCCTTGTGTTTTCAATTAGCATCTGCCTTGTATTTATAAGACAAACAAGAATATTGTTGCTGAATGCAGCTTGTGTGTGCTTTGTGCTCCTTTGCCCTGTTCAAATGATGAAAGGAAATAAAGTTTGTATTTTATCCAACTACCTGTGCTAAAAAGTGATGGGAACAGTGTTTGTAATTTCTTCTACTTTTTCAGTGACACAAAGTTCAAGCTGCTTATCTAATTGGTGAAAATGCAATGTCTGTTTATCACACTCACTTTGACTATATATGTTGTAGCAAGAGATTGTTTCTCGCTTACGGCCATACCAGCCTGGGTACGCCTGATCTCGGAAGCTAAGCAGGGTCGGGCCTGGTTAGTACTTGGATGGGAGACCGCCTGGGAATACCAGGTGCTGTAAGCATTTTGTCCACGAGGGTGTGCTCTTGCACTATTTCATCAGCAACACTGCCTTGTATTAAGCATTTAATGATGAATTGACTAAATTTCTGTTTTATCAGACTCACTTTGACTATATATGTTGTAGCAAGATATTGTTTCTCGCTTACGGCCATACCAGCCTGGGTACGCCCGATCTCGTCTGATCTCGGAAGCTAAGCAGGGTCGGGCCTGGTTAGTACTTGGATGGGAGACCGCCTGGGAATACCAGGTGCTGTAAGCATTTTGTCCACGAGGGTGTGCTCTTGCACTATTTCATCAGCAACACTGCCTTGTATTAAGCATTTAATGATGAATTGACCAAATGTCTGTTTTATCAGACTCACTTTGACTATATATGTTGTAGCAAGAGATTGTTTCTCGCTTACGGCCATACCAGCCTGGGTACGCCCGATCTCGTCTGATCTCGGAAGCTAAGCAGGGTCGGGCCTGGTTAGTACTTGGATGGGAGACAGCCTGGGAATACCAGGTGCTGTAAGCATTTTGTCCACGAGGGTGTGCCCCTGCACTATTTCATCAGCAACACTGCCTTGTAGTAAGCATTTAATGATGAATTGACTAAATGCAGCTTCCTGCCTTTTTAATAGGATCAAATTTCCTTGTGTTTTCAATTAGCATCTGCCTTGTATTTATAAGACAAACAAGAATATTGTTGCTGAATGCAGCTTGTGTGTGCTTTGTGCTCCTTTGCCCTGTTCAAATGATGAAAGGAAATAAAGTTTGTATTTTATCCAACTACCTGTGCTAAAAAGTGATGGGAACAGTGTTTGTAATTTCTTCTACTTTTTCAGTGACACAAAGTTCAAGCTGCTTATCTAATTGGTGAAAATGCAATGTCTGTTTATCACACTCACTTTGACTATATATGTTGTAGCAAGAGATTGTTTCTCGCTTACGGCCATACCAGCCTGAGTACGCCCGATCTCGTCTGATCTCGGAAGCTAAGCAGGGTCGGGCCTGGTTAGTACTTGGATGGGAGACCGCCTGGGAATACCAGGTGCTGTAAGCATCTTGTCCACGAGGGTGTGCTCTTGCACTATTTCATCAGCAACACTGCCTTGTATTAAGCATTTAATGATGAATTGACTAAATGTCTGTTTTATCAGATTCACTTTGACTATATATGTTGTAGCAAGAGATTGTTTCTCGCTTACGGCCATACCAGCCTGGGTACGCCCGATCTCGTCTGATCTCGGAAGCTAAGCAGGGTCGGGCCTGGTTAGTACTTGGATGGGAGACCGCCTGGGAATACCAGGTGCTGTAAGCATTTTGTCCACGAGGGTGTGCCCCTGCACTATTTCATCAGCAACACTGCCTTGTAGTAAGCATTTAATGATGAATTGACTAAATGCAGCTTCCTGCCTTTTTAATAGGATCAAATTTCCTTGTGTTTTCAATTAGCATCTGCCTTGTATTTATAAGACAAACAAGAATATTGTTGCTGAATGCAGCTTGTGTGTGCTTTGTGCTCCTTTGCCCTGTTCAAATGATGAAAGGAAATAAAGTTTGTATTTTATCCAACTACCTGTGCTAAAAAGTGATGGGAACAGTGTTTGTAATTTCTTCTACTTTTTCAGTGACACAAAGTTCAAGCTGCTTATCTAATTGGTGAAAATGCAATGTCTGTTTATCACACTCACTTTGACTATATATGTTGTAGCAAGAGATTTTTTCTCGCTTACGGCCATACCAGCCTGGGTACGCCCGATCTCGTCTGATCTCGGAAGCTAAGCAGGGTCGGGCCTGGTTAGTACTTGGATGGGAGACAGCCTGGGAATACCAGGTGCTGTAAGCATTTTGTCCACGAGGGTGTGCCCCTGCACTATTTCATCAGCAACACTGCCTTGTAGTAAGCATTTAATGATGAATTGACTAAATGCAGCTTCCTGCCTTTTTAATAGGATCAAATTTCCTTGTGTTTTCAATTAGCATCTGCCTTGTATTTATAAGACAAACAAGAATATTGTTGCTGAATGCAGCTTGTGTGTGCTTTGTGCTCCTTTGCCCTGTTCAAATGATGAAAGGAAATAAAGTTTGTATTTTATCCAACTACCTGTGCTAAAAAGTGATGGGAACAGTGTTTGTAATTTCTTCTACTTTTTCAGTGACACAAAGTTCAAGCTGCTTATCTAATTGGTGAAAATGCAATGTCTGTTTATCACACTCACTTTGACTATATATGTTGTAGCAAGAGATTGTTTCTCGCTTACGGCCATACCAGCCTGAGTACGCCCGATCTCGTCTGATCTCGGAAGCTAAGCAGGGTCGGGCCTGGTTAGTACTTGGATGGGAGACCGCCTGGGAATACCAGGTGCTGTAAGCATCTTGTCCACGAGGGTGTGCTCTTGCACTATTTCATCAGCAACACTGCCTTGTATTAAGCATTTAATGATGAATTGACTAAATGTCTGTTTTATCAGATTCACTTTGACTATATATGTTGTAGCAAGAGATTGTTTCTCGCTTACGGCCATACCAGCCTGGGTACGCCCGATCTCGTCTGATCTCGGAAGCTAAGCAGGGTCGGGCCTGGTTAGTACTTGGATGGGAGACCGCCTGGGAATACCAGGTGCTGTAAGCATTTTGTCCACGAGGGTGTGCCCCTGCACTATTTCATCAGCAACACTGCCTTGTAGTAAGCATTTAATGATGAATTGACTAAATGCAGCTTCCTGCCTTTTTAATAGGATCAAATTTCCTTGTGTTTTCAATTAGCATCTGCCTTGTATTTATAAGACAAACAAGAATATTGTTGCTGAATGCAGCTTGTGTGTGCTTTGTGCTCCTTTGCCCTGTTCAAATGATGAAAGGAAATAAAGTTTGTATTTTATCCAACTACCTGTGCTAAAAAGTGATGGGAACAGTGTTTGTAATTTCTTCTACTTTTTCAGTGACACAAAGTTCAAGCTGCTTATCTAATTGGTGAAAATGCAATGTCTGTTTATCACACTCACTTTGACTATATATGTTGTAGCAAGAGATTGTTTCTCGCTTACGGCCATACCAGCCTGGGTACGCCTGATCTCGGAAGCTAAGCAGGGTCGGGCCTGGTTAGTACTTGGATGGGAGACCGCCTGGGAATACCAGGTGCTGTAAGCATTTTGTCCACGAGGGTGTGCTCTTGCACTATTTCATCAGCAACACTGCCTTGTATTAAGCATTTAATGATGAATTGACTAAATTTCTGTTTTATCAGACTCACTTTGACTATATATGTTGTAGCAAGATATTGTTTCTCGCTTACGGCCATACCAGCCTGGGTACGCCCGATCTCGTCTGATCTCGGAAGCTAAGCAGGGTCGGGCCTGGTTAGTACTTGGATGGGAGACCGCCTGGGAATACCATGTGCTGTAAGCATTTTGTCCACGAGGGTGTGCTCTTGCACTATTTCATCAGCAACACTGCCTTGTATTAAGCATTTAATGATGAATTGACTAAATGTCTGTTTTATCAGACTCACTTTGACTATATATGTTGTAGCAAGAGATTGTTTCTCGCTTACGGCCATACCAGCCTGGGTACGCCCGATCTCGTCTGATCTCGGAAGCTAAGCAGGGTCGGGCCTGGTTAGTACTTGGATGGGAGACAGCCTGGGAATACCAGGTGCTGTAAGCATTTTGTCCACGAGGGTGTGCCCCTGCACTATTTCATCAGCAACACTGCCTTGTAGTAAGCATTTAATGATGAATTGACTAAATGCAGCTTCCTGCCTTTTTAATAGGATCAAATTTCCTTGTGTTTTCAATTAGCATCTGCCTTGTATTTATAAGACAAACAAGAATATTGTTGCTGAATGCAGCTTGTGTGTGCTTTGTGCTCCTTTGCCCTGTTCAAATGATGAAAGGAAATAAAGTTTGTATTTTATCCAACTACCTGTGCTAAAAAGTGATGGGAACAGTGTTTGTAATTTCTTCTACTTTTTCAGTGACACAAAGTTCAAGCTGCTTATCTAATTGGTGAAAATGCAATGTCTGTTTATCACACTCACTTTGACTATATATGTTGTAGCAAGAGATTGTTTCTCGCTTACGGCCATACCAGCCTGGGTACGCCTGATCTCGGAAGCTAAGCAGGGTCGGGCCTGGTTAGTACTTGGATGGGAGACCGCCTGGGAATACCAGGTGCTGTAAGCATTTTGTCCACGAGGGTGTGCTCTTGCACTATTTCATCAGCAACACTGCCTTGTATTAAGCATTTAATGATGAATTGACTAAATTTCTGTTTTATCAGACTCACTTTGACTATATATGTTGTAGCAAGATATTGTTTCTCGCTTACGGCCATACCAGCCTGGGTACGCCCGATCTCGTCTGATCTCGGAAGCTAAGCAGGGTCGGGCCTGGTTAGTACTTGGATGGGAGACCGCCTGGGAATACCAGGTGCTGTAAGCATTTTGTCCACGAGGGTGTGCTCTTGCACTATTTCATCAGCAACACTGCCTTGTATTAAGCATTTAATGATGAATTGACTAAATGTCTGTTTTATCAGACTCACTTTGACTATATATGTTGTAGCAAGAGATTGTTTCTCGCTTACGGCCATACCAGCCTGGGTACGCCCGATCTCGTCTGATCTCGGAAGCTAAGCAGGGTCGGGCCTGGTTAGTACTTGGATGGGAGACCGCCTGGGAATACCAGGTGCTGTAAGCATTTTGTCCACGAGGGTGTGCTCTTGCACTATTTCATCAGCAACACTGCCTTGTATTAAGCATTTAATGATGAATTGACCAAATGTCTGTTTTATCAGACTCACTTTGACTATATATGTTGTAGCAAGAGATTGTTTCTCGCTTACGGCCATACCAGCCTGGGTACGCCCGATCTCGTCTGATCTCGGAAGCTAAGCAGGGTCGGGCCTGGTTAGTACTTGGATGGGAGACAGCCTGGGAATACCAGGTGCTGTAAGCATTTTGTCCACGAGGGTGTGCCCCTGCACTATTTCATCAGCAACACTGCCTTGTAGTAAGCATTTAATGATGAATTGACTAAATGCAGCTTCCTGCCTTTTTAATAGGATCAAATTTCCTTGTGTTTTCAATTAGCATCTGCCTTGTATTTATAAGACAAACAAGAATATTGTTGCTGAATGCAGCTTGTGTGTGCTTTGTGCTCCTTTGCCCTGTTCAAATGATGAAAGGAAATAAAGTTTGTATTTTATCCAACTACCTGTGCTAAAAAGTGATGGGAACAGTGTTTGTAATTTCTTCTACTTTTTCAGTGACACAAAGTTCAAGCTGCTTATCTAATTGGTGAAAATGCAATGTCTGTTTATCACACTCACTTTGACTATATATGTTGTAGCAAGAGATTGTTTCTCGCTTACGGCCATACCAGCCTGAGTACGCCCGATCTCGTCTGATCTCGGAAGCTAAGCAGGGTCGGGCCTGGTTAGTACTTGGATGGGAGACCGCCTGGGAATACCAGGTGCTGTAAGCATCTTGTCCACGAGGGTGTGCTCTTGCACTATTTCATCAGCAACACTGCCTTGTATTAAGCATTTAATGATGAATTGACTAAATGTCTGTTTTATCAGATTCACTTTGACTATATATGTTGTAGCAAGAGATTGTTTCTCGCTTACGGCCATACCAGCCTGGGTACGCCCGATCTCGTCTGATCTCGGAAGCTAAGCAGGGTCGGGCCTGGTTAGTACTTGGATGGGAGACCGCCTGGGAATACCAGGTGCTGTAAGCATTTTGTCCACGAGGGTGTGCCCCTGCACTATTTCATCAGCAACACTGCCTTGTAGTAAGCATTTAATGATGAATTGACTAAATGCAGCTTCCTGCCTTTTTAATAGGATCAAATTTCCTTGTGTTTTCAATTAGCATCTGCCTTGTATTTATAAGACAAACAAGAATATTGTTGCTGAATGCAGCTTGTGTGTGCTTTGTGCTCCTTTGCCCTGTTCAAATGATGAAAGGAAATAAAGTTTGTATTTTATCCAACTACCTGTGCTAAAAAGTGATGGGAACAGTGTTTGTAATTTCTTCTACTTTTTCAGTGACACAAAGTTCAAGCTGCTTATCTAATTGGTGAAAATGCAATGTCTGTTTATCACACTCACTTTGACTATATATGTTGTAGCAAGAGATTGTTTCTCGCTTACGGCCATACCAGCCTGGGTACGCCTGATCTCGGAAGCTAAGCAGGGTCGGGCCTGGTTAGTACTTGGATGGGAGACCGCCTGGGAATACCAGGTGCTGTAAGCATTTTGTCCACGAGGGTGTGCTCTTGCACTATTTCATCAGCAACACTGCCTTGTATTAAGCATTTAATGATGAATTGACTAAATTTCTGTTTTATCAGACTCACTTTGACTATATATGTTGTAGCAAGATATTGTTTCTCGCTTACGGCCATACCAGCCTGGGTACGCCCGATCTCGTCTGATCTCGGAAGCTAAGCAGGGTCGGGCCTGGTTAGTACTTGGATGGGAGACCGCCTGGGAATACCATGTGCTGTAAGCATTTTGTCCACGAGGGTGTGCTCTTGCACTATTTCATCAGCAACACTGCCTTGTATTAAGCATTTAATGATGAATTGACTAAATGTCTGTTTTATCAGACTCACTTTGACTATATATGTTGTAGCAAGAGATTGTTTCTCGCTTACGGCCATACCAGCCTGGGTACGCCCGATCTCGTCTGATCTCGGAAGCTAAGCAGGGTCGGGCCTGGTTAGTACTTGGATGGGAGACAGCCTGGGAATACCAGGTGCTG
Organism: Salmo salar; assembly: GCF_965601325.2. Classification (NCBI taxonomy): domain Eukaryota; kingdom Metazoa; phylum Chordata; class Actinopteri; order Salmoniformes; family Salmonidae; genus Salmo; species Salmo salar. The sequence continues at coordinate 916,364 of NC_138298.1, forward strand.
TAAGCATTTTGTCCACGAGGGTGTGCCCCTGCACTATTTCATCAGCAACACTGCCTTGTAGTAAGCATTTAATGATGAATTGACTAAATGCAGCTTCCTGCCTTTTTAATAGGATCAAATTTCCTTGTGTTTTCAATTAGCATCTGCCTTGTATTTATAAGACAAACAAGAATATTGTTGCTGAATGCAGCTTGTGTGTGCTTTGTGCTCCTTTGCCCTGTTCAAATGATGAAAGGAAATAAAGTTTGTATTTTATCCAACTACCTGTGCTAAAAAGTGATGGGAACAGTGTTTGTAATTTCTTCTACTTTTTCAGTGACACAAAGTTCAAGCTGCTTATCTAATTGGTGAAAATGCAATGTCTGTTTATCACACTCACTTTGACTATATATGTTGTAGCAAGAGATTGTTTCTCGCTTACGGCCATACCAGCCTGGGTACGCCTGATCTCGGAAGCTAAGCAGGGTCGGGCCTGGTTAGTACTTGGATGGGAGACCGCCTGGGAATACCAGGTGCTGTAAGCATTTTGTCCACGAGGGTGTGCTCTTGCACTATTTCATCAGCAACACTGCCTTGTATTAAGCATTTAATGATGAATTGACTAAATTTCTGTTTTATCAGACTCACTTTGACTATATATGTTGTAGCAAGATATTGTTTCTCGCTTACGGCCATACCAGCCTGGGTACGCCCGATCTCGTCTGATCTCGGAAGCTAAGCAGGGTCGGGCCTGGTTAGTACTTGGATGGGAGACCGCCTGGGAATACCAGGTGCTGTAAGCATTTTGTCCACGAGGGTGTGCTCTTGCACTATTTCATCAGCAACACTGCCTTGTATTAAGCATTTAATGATGAATTGACTAAATGTCTGTTTTATCAGACTCACTTTGACTATATATGTTGTAGCAAGAGATTGTTTCTCGCTTACGGCCATACCAGCCTGGGTACGCCCGATCTCGTCTGATCTCGGAAGCTAAGCAGGGTCGGGCCTGGTTAGTACTTGGATGGGAGACCGCCTGGGAATACCAGGTGCTGTAAGCATTTTGTCCACGAGGGTGTGCTCTTGCACTATTTCATCAGCAACACTGCCTTGTATTAAGCATTTAATGATGAATTGACCAAATGTCTGTTTTATCAGACTCACTTTGACTATATATGTTGTAGCAAGAGATTGTTTCTCGCTTACGGCCATACCAGCCTGGGTACGCCCGATCTCGTCTGATCTCGGAAGCTAAGCAGGGTCGGGCCTGGTTAGTGCTTGGATGGGAGACAGCCTGGGAATACCAGGTGCTGTAAGCATTTTGTCCACGAGGGTGTGCCCCTGCACTATTTCATCAGCAACACTGCCTTGTAGTAAGCATTTAATGATGAATTGACTAAATGCAGCTTCCTGCCTTTTTAATAGGATCAAATTTCCTTGTGTTTTCAATTAGCATCTGCCTTGTATTTATAAGACAAACAAGAATATTGTTGCTGAATGCAGCTTGTGTGTGCTTTGTGCTCCTTTGCCCTGTTCAAATGATGAAAGGAAATAAAGTTTGTATTTTATCCAACTACCTGTGCTAAAAAGTGATGGGAACAGTGTTTGTAATTTCTTCTACTTTTTCAGTGACACAAAGTTCAAGCTGCTTATCTAATTGGTGAAAATGCAATGTCTGTTTATCACACTCACTTTGACTATATATGTTGTAGCAAGAGATTGTTTCTCGCTTACGGCCATACCAGCCTGGGTACGCCCGATCTCGTCTGATCTCGGAAGCTAAGCAGGGTCGGGCCTGGTTAGTACTTGGATGGGAGACCGCCTGGGAATACCAGGTGCTGTAAGCATTTTGTCCACGAGGGTGTGCCCCTGCACTATTTCATCAGCAACACTGCCTTGTAGTAAGCATTTAATGATGAATTGACTAAATGCAGCTTCCTGCCTTTTTAATAGGATCAAATTTCCTTGTGTTTTCAATTAGCATCTGCCTTGTATTTATAAGACAAACAAGAATATTGTTGCTGAATGCAGCTTGTGTGTGCTTTGTGCTCCTTTGCCCTGTTCAAATGATGAAAGGAAATAAAGTTTGTATTTTATCCAACTACCTGTGCTAAAAAGTGATGGGAACAGTGTTTGTAATTTCTTCTACTTTTTCAGTGACACAAAGTTCAAGCTGCTTATCTAATTGGTGAAAATGCAATGTCTGTTTATCACACTCACTTTGACTATATATGTTGTAGCAAGAGATTGTTTCTCCCATACGGCCATACCAGCCTGGGTACGCCCGATCTCGTCTGATTTCGGAAGCGAAGTAGGGTCGGGCCTGGTTAGTACTTGGATGGGAGACCGCCTGGGAATACCAGGTGCTGTAAGCATTTTGTCCACGAGGGTGTGCCCCTGCACTATTTCATCAGCAACACTGCCTTGTAGTAAGCATTTAATGATGAATTGACTAAATGCAGCTTCCTGCCTTTTTAATAGGATCAAATTTCCTTGTGTTTTCAATTAGCATCTGCCTTGTATTTATAAGACAAACAAGAATATTGTTGCTGAATGCAGCTTGTGTGTGCTTTGTGCTCCTTTGCCCTGTTCAAATGATGAAAGGAAATAAAGTTTGTATTTTATCCAACTACCTGTGCGAAAAAGTGATGGGAACTGTGTTTATAATTTCTTCTACTTTTTCAGTGACACAAAGTTCAAGCTGCTTATCTAATTGGTGAAAATGCAATGTCTGTTTATCACACTCACTTTGACTATATATGTTGTAGCAAGAGATTGTTTCTCGCTTACGGCCATACCAGCCTGGGTACGCCCGATCTCGTCTGATCTCGGAAGCTAAGCAGGGTCGGGCCTGGTTAGTACTTGGATGGGAGACCGCCTGGGAATACCAGGTGCTGTAAGCATTTTGTCCACGAGGGTGTGCTCTTGCACTATTTCATCAGCAACACTGCCTTGTATTAAGCATTTAATGATGAATTGACTAAATTTCTGTTTTATCAGACTCACTTTGACTATATATGTTGTAGCAAGAGATTGTTTCTCGCTTACGGCCATACCAGCCTGGGTACGCCTGATCTCGTCTGATCTCGGAAGCTAAGCAGGGTCGGGCCTGGTTAGTACTTGGATGGGAGACCGCCTGGGAATACCAGGTGCTGTAAGCATTTTGTCCACGAGGGTGTGCTCTTGCACTATTTCATCAGCAACACTGCCTTGTATTAAGCATTTAATGATGAATTGACCAAATGTCTGTTTTATCAGACTCACTTTGACTATATATGTTGTAGCAAGAGATTGTTTCTCGCTTACGGCCATACCAGCCTGGGTACGCCCGATCTCGTCTGATCTCGGAAGCTAAGCAGGGTCGGGCCTGGTTAGTACTTGGATGGGAGACAGCCTGGGAATACCAGGTGCTGTAAGCATTTTGTCCACGAGGGTGTGCCCCTGCACTATTTCATCAGCAACACTGCCTTGTAGTAAGCATTTAATGATGAATTGACTAAATGCAGCTTCCTGCCTTTTTAATAGGATCAAATTTCCTTGTGTTTTCAATTAGCATCTGCCTTGTATTTATAAGACAAACAAGAATATTGTTGCTGAATGCAGCTTGTGTGTGCTTTGTGCTCCTTTGCCCTGTTCAAATGATGAAAGGAAATAAAGTTTGTATTTTATCCAACTACCTGTGCTAAAAAGTGATGGGAACAGTGTTTGTAATTTCTTCTACTTTTTCAGTGACACAAAGTTCAAGCTGCTTATCTAATTGGTGAAAATGCAATGTCTGTTTATCACACTCACTTTGACTATATATGTTGTAGCAAGAGATTGTTTCTCGCTTACGGCCATACCAGCCTGAGTACGCCCGATCTCGTCTGATCTCGGAAGCTAAGCAGGGTCGGGCCTGGTTAGTACTTGGATGGGAGACCGCCTGGGAATACCAGGTGCTGTAAGCATCTTGTCCACGAGGGTGTGCTCTTGCACTATTTCATCAGCAACACTGCCTTGTATTAAGCATTTAATGATGAATTGACTAAATGTCTGTTTTATCAGATTCACTTTGACTATATATGTTGTAGCAAGAGATTGTTTCTCGCTTACGGCCATACCAGCCTGGGTACGCCCGATCTCGTCTGATCTCGGAAGCTAAGCAGGGTCGGGCCTGGTTAGTACTTGGATGGGAGACCGCCTGGGAATACCAGGTGCTGTAAGCATTTTGTCCACGAGGGTGTGCCCCTGCACTATTTCATCAGCAACACTGCCTTGTAGTAAGCATTTAATGATGAATTGACTAAATGCAGCTTCCTGCCTTTTTAATAGGATCAAATTTCCTTGTGTTTTCAATTAGCATCTGCCTTGTATTTATAAGACAAACAAGAATATTGTTGCTGAATGCAGCTTGTGTGTGCTTTGTGCTCCTTTGCCCTGTTCAAATGATGAAAGGAAATAAAGTTTGTATTTTATCCAACTACCTGTGCTAAAAAGTGATGGGAACAGTGTTTGTAATTTCTTCTACTTTTTCAGTGACACAAAGTTCAAGCTGCTTATCTAATTGGTGAAAATGCAATGTCTGTTTATCACACTCACTTTGACTATATATGTTGTAGCAAGAGATTTTTTCTCGCTTACGGCCATACCAGCCTGGGTACGCCCGATCTCGTCTGATCTCGGAAGCTAAGCAGGGTCGGGCCTGGTTAGTACTTGGATGGGAGACAGCCTGGGAATACCAGGTGCTGTAAGCATTTTGTCCACGAGGGTGTGCCCCTGCACTATTTCATCAGCAACACTGCCTTGTAGTAAGCATTTAATGATGAATTGACTAAATGCAGCTTCCTGCCTTTTTAATAGGATCAAATTTCCTTGTGTTTTCAATTAGCATCTGCCTTGTATTTATAAGACAAACAAGAATATTGTTGCTGAATGCAGCTTGTGTGTGCTTTGTGCTCCTTTGCCCTGTTCAAATGATGAAAGGAAATAAAGTTTGTATTTTATCCAACTACCTGTGCTAAAAAGTGATGGGAACAGTGTTTGTAATTTCTTCTACTTTTTCAGTGACACAAAGTTCAAGCTGCTTATCTAATTGGTGAAAATGCAATGTCTGTTTATCACACTCACTTTGACTATATATGTTGTAGCAAGAGATTTTTTCTCGCTTACGGCCATACCAGCCTGGGTACGCCCGATCTCGTCTGATCTCGGAAGCTAAGCAGGGTCGGGCCTGGTTAGTACTTGGATGGGAGACAGCCTGGGAATACCAGGTGCTGTAAGCATTTTGTCCACGAGGGTGTGCCCCTGCACTATTTCATCAGCAACACTGCCTTGTAGTAAGCATTTAATGATGAATTGACTAAATGCAGCTTCCTGCCTTTTTAATAGGATCAAATTTCCTTGTGTTTTCAATTAGCATCTGCCTTGTATTTATAAGACAAACAAGAATATTGTTGCTGAATGCAGCTTGTGTGTGCTTTGTGCTCCTTTTCCCTGTTCAAATGATGAAAGGAAATAAAGTTTGTATTTTATCCAACTACCTGTGCTAAAAAGTGATGGGAACAGTGTTTGTAATTTCTTCTACTTTTTCAGTGACACAAAGTTCAAGCTGCTTATCTAATTGGTGAAAATGCAATGTCTGTTTATCACACTCACTTTGACTATATATGTTGTAGCAAGAGATTGTTTCTCGCTTACGGCCATACCAGCCTGAGTACGCCCGATCTCGTCTGATCTCGGAAGCTAAGCAGGGTCGGGCCTGGTTAGTACTTGGATGGGAGACCGCCTGGGAATACCAGGTGCTGTAAGCATTTTGTCCACGAGGGTGTGCTCTTGCACTATTTCATCAGCAACACTGCCTTGTATTAAGCATTTAATGATGAATTGACTAAATGTCTGTTTTTTCAGACTCACTTTGACTATATATGTTGTAGCAAGAGATTGTTTCTCGCTTACGGCCATACCAGCCTGGGTACGCCCGATCTCGTCTGATCTCGGAAGCTAAGCAGGGTCGGGCCTGGTTAGTACTTGGATGGGAGACCGCCTGGGAATACCATGTGCTGTAAGCATTTTGTCCACGAGGGTGTGCTCTTGCACTATTTCATCAGCAACACTGCCTTGTATTAAGCATTTAATGATGAATTGACTAAATGTCTGTTTTATCAGACTCACTTTGACTATATATGTTGTAGCAAGAGATTGTTTCTCGCTTACGGCCATACCAGCCTGGGTACGCCCGATCTCGTCTGATCTCGGAAGCTAAGCAGGGTCGGGCCTGGTTAGTACTTGGATGGGAGACAGCCTGGGAATACCAGGTGCTGTAAGCATTTTGTCCACGAGGGTGTGCCCCTGCACTATTTCATCAGCAACACTGCCTTGTAGTAAGCATTTAATGATGAATTGACTAAATGCAGCTTCCTGCCTTTTTAATAGGATCAAATTTCCTTGTGTTTTCAATTAGCATCTGCCTTGTATTTATAAGACAAACAAGAATATTGTTGCTGAATGCAGCTTGTGTGTGCTTTGTGCTCCTTTGCCCTGTTCAAATGATGAAAGGAAATAAAGTTTGTATTTTATCCAACTACCTGTGCTAAAAAGTGATGGGAACAGTGTTTGTAATTTCTTCTACTTTTTCAGTGACACAAAGTTCAAGCTGCTTATCTAATTGGTGAAAATGCAATGTCTGTTTATCACACTCACTTTGACTATATATGTTGTAGCAAGAGATTGTTTCTCGCTTACGGCCATACCAGCCTGGGTACGCCTGATCTCGGAAGCTAAGCAGGGTCGGGCCTGGTTAGTACTTGGATGGGAGACCGCCTGGGAATACCAGGTGCTGTAAGCATTTTGTCCACGAGGGTGTGCTCTTGCACTATTTCATCAGCAACACTGCCTTGTATTAAGCATTTAATGATGAATTGACTAAATTTCTGTTTTATCAGACTCACTTTGACTATATATGTTGTAGCAAGATATTGTTTCTCGCTTACGGCCATACCAGCCTGGGTACGCCCGATCTCGTCTGATCTCGGAAGCTAAGCAGGGTCGGGCCTGGTTAGTACTTGGATGGGAGACCGCCTGGGAATACCATGTGCTGTAAGCATTTTGTCCACGAGGGTGTGCTCTTGCACTATTTCATCAGCAACACTGCCTTGTATTAAGCATTTAATGATGAATTGACTAAATGTCTGTTTTATCAGACTCACTTTGACTATATATGTTGTAGCAAGAGATTGTTTCTCGCTTACGGCCATACCAGCCTGGGTACGCCCGATCTCGTCTGATCTCGGAAGCTAAGCAGGGTCGGGCCTGGTTAGTACTTGGATGGGAGACAGCCTGGGAATACCAGGTGCTGTAAGCATTTTGTCCACGAGGGTGTGCCCCTGCACTATTTCATCAGCAACACTGCCTTGTAGTAAGCATTTAATGATGAATTGACTAAATGCAGCTTCCTGCCTTTTTAATAGGATCAAATTTCCTTGTGTTTTCAATTAGCATCTGCCTTGTATTTATAAGACAAACAAGAATATTGTTGCTGAATGCAGCTTGTGTGTGCTTTGTGCTCCTTTGCCCTGTTCAAATGATGAAAGGAAATAAAGTTTGTATTTTATCCAACTACCTGTGCTAAAAAGTGATGGGAACAGTGTTTGTAATTTCTTCTACTTTTTCAGTGACACAAAGTTCAAGCTGCTTATCTAATTGGTGAAAATGCAATGTCTGTTTATCACACTCACTTTGACTATATATGTTGTAGCAAGAGATTGTTTCTCGCTTACGGCCATACCAGCCTGGGTACGCCTGATCTCGGAAGCTAAGCAGGGTCGGGCCTGGTTAGTACTTGGATGGGAGACCGCCTGGGAATACCAGGTGCTGTAAGCATTTTGTCCACGAGGGTGTGCTCTTGCACTATTTCATCAGCAACACTGCCTTGTATTAAGCATTTAATGATGAATTGACTAAATTTCTGTTTTATCAGACTCACTTTGACTATATATGTTGTAGCAAGATATTGTTTCTCGCTTACGGCCATACCAGCCTGGGTACGCCCGATCTCGTCTGATCTCGGAAGCTAAGCAGGGTCGGGCCTGGTTAGTACTTGGATGGGAGACCGCCTGGGAATACCAGGTGCTGTAAGAATTTTGTCCACGAGGGTGTGCTCTTGCACTATTTCATCAGCAACACTGCCTTGTATTAAGCATTTAATGATGAATTGACTAAATGTCTGTTTTATCAGACTCACTTTGACTATATATGTTGTAGCAAGAGATTGTTTCTCGCTTACGGCCATACCAGCCTGGGTACGCCCGATCTCGTCTGATCTCGGAAGCTAAGCAGGGTCGGGCCTGGTTAGTACTTGGATGGGAGACCGCCTGGGAATACCAGGTGCTGTAAGCATTTTGTCCACGAGGGTGTGCTCTTGCACTATTTCATCAGCAACACTGCCTTGTATTAAGCATTTAATGATGAATTGACCAAATGTCTGTTTTATCAGACTCACTTTGACTATATATGTTGTAGCAAGAGATTGTTTCTCGCTTACGGCCATACCAGCCTGGGTACGCCCGATCTCGTCTGATCTCGGAAGCTAAGCAGGGTCGGGCCTGGTTAGTGCTTGGATGGGAGACAGCCTGGGAATACCAGGTGCTGTAAGCATTTTGTCCACGAGGGTGTGCCCCTGCACTATTTCATCAGCAACACTGCCTTGTAGTAAGCATTTAATGATGAATTGACTAAATGCAGCTTCCTGCCTTTTTAATAGGATCAAATTTCCTTGTGTTTTCAATTAGCATCTGCCTTGTATTTATAAGACAAACAAGAATATTGTTGCTGAATGCAGCTTGTGTGTGCTTTGTGCTCCTTTGCCCTGTTCAAATGATGAAAGGAAATAAAGTTTGTATTTTATCCAACTACCTGTGCTAAAAAGTGATGGGAACAGTGTTTGTAATTTCTTCTACTTTTTCAGTGACACAAAGTTCAAGCTGCTTATCTAATTGGTGAAAATGCAATGTCTGTTTATCACACTCACTTTGACTATATATGTTGTAGCAAGAGATTGTTTCTCGCTTACGGCCATACCAGCCTGGGTACGCCCGATCTCGTCTGATCTCGGAAGCTAAGCAGGGTCGGGCCTGGTTAGTACTTGGATGGGAGACCGCCTGGGAATACCAGGTGCTGTAAGCATTTTGTCCACGAGGGTGTGCCCCTGCACTATTTCATCAGCAACACTGCCTTGTAGTAAGCATTTAATGATGAATTGACTAAATGCAGCTTCCTGCCTTTTTAATAGGATCAAATTTCCTTGTGTTTTCAATTAGCATCTGCCTTGTATTTATAAGACAAACAAGAATATTGTTGCTGAATGCAGCTTGTGTGTGCTTTGTGCTCCTTTGCCCTGTTCAAATGATGAAAGGAAATAAAGTTTGTATTTTATCCAACTACCTGTGCTAAAAAGTGATGGGAACAGTGTTTGTAATTTCTTCTACTTTTTCAGTGACACAAAGTTCAAGCTGCTTATCTAATTGGTGAAAATGCAATGTCTGTTTATCACACTCACTTTGACTATATATGTTGTAGCAAGAGATTGTTTCTCGCTTACGGCCATACCAGCCTGGGTACGCCTGATCTCGGAAGCTAAGCAGGGTCGGGCCTGGTTAGTACTTGGATGGGAGACCGCCTGGGAATACCAGGTGCTGTAAGCATTTTGTCCACGAGGGTGTGCTCTTGCACTATTTCATCAGCAACACTGCCTTGTATTAAGCATTTAATGATGAATTGACTAAATTTCTGTTTTATCAGACTCACTTTGACTATATATGTTGTAGCAAGATATTGTTTCTCGCTTACGGCCATACCAGCCTGGGTACGCCCGATCTCGTCTGATCTCGGAAGCTAAGCAGGGTCGGGCCTGGTTAGTACTTGGATGGGAGACCGCCTGGGAATACCAGGTGCTGTAAGAATTTTGTCCACGAGGGTGTGCTCTTGCACTATTTCATCAGCAACACTGCCTTGTATTAAGCATTTAATGATGAATTGACTAAATGTCTGTTTTATCAGACTCACTTTGACTATATATGTTGTAGCAAGAGATTGTTTCTCGCTTACGGCCATACCAGCCTGGGTACGCCCGATCTCGTCTGATCTCGGAAGCTAAGCAGGGTCGGGCCTGGTTAGTACTTGGATGGGAGACCGCCTGGGAATACCAGGTGCTGTAAGCATTTTGTCCACGAGGGTGTGCTCTTGCACTATTTCATCAGCAACACTGCCTTGTATTAAGCATTTAATGATGAATTGACCAAATGTCTGTTTTATCAGACTCACTTTGACTATATATGTTGTAGCAAGAGATTGTTTCTCGCTTACGGCCATACCAGCCTGGGTACGCCCGATCTCGTCTGATCTCGGAAGCTAAGCAGGGTCGGGCCTGGTTAGTGCTTGGATGGGAGACAGCCTGGGAATACCAGGTGCTGTAAGCATTTTGTCCACGAGGGTGTGCCCCTGCACTATTTCATCAGCAACACTGCCTTGTAGTAAGCATTTAATGATGAATTGACTAAATGCAGCTTCCTGCCTTTTTAATAGGATCAAATTTCCTTGTGTTTTCAATTAGCATCTGCCTTGTATTTATAAGACAAACAAGAATATTGTTGCTGAATGCAGCTTGTGTGTGCTTTGTGCTCCTTTGCCCTGTTCAAATGATGAAAGGAAATAAAGTTTGTATTTTATCCAACTACCTGTGCTAAAAAGTGATGGGAACAGTGTTTGTAATTTCTTCTACTTTTTCAGTGACACAAAGTTCAAGCTGCTTATCTAATTGGTGAAAATGCAATGTCTGTTTATCACACTCACTTTGACTATATATGTTGTAGCAAGAGATTGTTTCTCGCTTACGGCCATACCAGCCTGGGTACGCCCGATCTCGTCTGATCTCGGAAGCTAAGCAGGGTCGGGCCTGGTTAGTACTTGGATGGGAGACCGCCTGGGAATACCAGGTGCTGTAAGCATTTTGTCCACGAGGGTGTGCTCTTGCACTATTTCATCAGCAACACTGCCTTGTATTAAGCATTTAATGATGAATTGACTAAATTTCTGTTTTATCAGACTCACTTTGACTATATATGTTGTAGCAAGAGATTGTTTCTCGCTTACGGCCATACCAGCCTGGGTACGCCCGATCTCGTCTGATCTCGGAAGCTAAGCAGGGTCGGGCCTGGTTAGTACTTGGATGGGAGACCGCCTGGGAATACCAGGTGCTGTAAGCATTTTGTCCACGAGGGTGTGCCCCTGCACTATTTCATCAGCAACACTGCCTTGTAGTAAGCATTTAATGATGAATTGACTAAATGCAGCTTCCTGCCTTTTTAATAGGATCAAATTTCCTTGTGTTTTCAATTAGCATCTGCCTTGTATTTATAAGACAAACAAGAATATTGTTGCTGAATGCAGCTTGTGTGTGCTTTGTGCTCCTTTGCCCTGTTCAAATGATGAAAGGAAATAAAGTTTGTATTTTATCCAACTACCTGTGCTAAAAAGTGATGGGAACAGTGTTTGTAATTTCTTCTACTTTTTCAGTGACACAAAGTTCAAGCTGCTTATCTAATTGGTGAAAATGCAATGTCTGTTTATCACACTCACTTTGACTATATATGTTGTAGCAAGAGATTGTTTCTCCCATACGGCCATACCAGCCTGGGTACGCCCGATCTCGTCTGATTTCGGAAGCGAAGTAGGGTCGGGCCTGGTTAGTACTTGGATGGGAGACCGCCTGGGAATACCAGGTGCTGTAAGCATTTTGTCCACGAGGGTGTGCCCCTGCACTATTTCATCAGCAACACTGCCTTGTAGTAAGCATTTAATGATGAATTGACTAAATGCAGCTTCCTGCCTTTTTAATAGGATCAAATTTCCTTGTGTTTTCAATTAGCATCTGCCTTGTATTTATAAGACAAACAAGAATATTGTTGCTGAATGCAGCTTGTGTGTGCTTTGTGCTCCTTTGCCCTGTTCAAATGATGAAAGGAAATAAAGTTTGTATTTTATCCAACTACCTGTGCGAAAAAGTGATGGGAACTGTGTTTATAATTTCTTCTACTTTTTCAGTGACACAAAGTTCAAGCTGCTTATCTAATTGGTGAAAATGCAATGTCTGTTTATCACACTCACTTTGACTATATATGTTGTAGCAAGAGATTGTTTCTCGCTTACGGCCATACCAGCCTGGGTACGCCCGATCTCGTCTGATCTCGGAAGCTAAGCAGGGTCGGGCCTGGTTAGTACTTGGATGGGAGACCGCCTGGGAATACCAGGTGCTGTAAGCATTTTGTCCACGAGGGTGTGCTCTTGCACTATTTCATCAGCAACACTGCCTTGTATTAAGCATTTAATGATGAATTGACTAAATTTCTGTTTTATCAGACTCACTTTGACTATATATGTTGTAGCAAGAGATTGTTTCTCGCTTACGGCCATACCAGCCTGGGTACGCCCGATCTCGTCTGATCTCGGAAGCTAAGCAGGGTCGGTCCTGGTTAGTACTTGGATGGGAGACCGCCTGGGAATACCAGGTGCTGTAAGCATTTTGTCCACGAGGGTGTGCTCTTGCACTATTTCATCAGCAACACTGCCTTGTATTAAGCATTTAATGATGAATTGACCAAATGTCTGTTTTATCAGACTCACTTTGACTATATATGTTGTAGCAAGAGATTGTTTCTCGCTTACGGCCATACCAGCCTGGGTACGCCCGATCTCGTCTGATCTCGGAAGCTAAGCAGGGTCGGGCCTGGTTAGTACTTGGATGGGAGACAGCCTGGGAATACCAGGTGCTGTAAGCATTTTGTCCACGAGGGTGTGCCCCTGCACTATTTCATCAGCAACACTGCCTTGTAGTAAGCATTTAATGATGAATTGACTAAATGCAGCTTCCTGCCTTTTTAATAGGATCAAATTTCCTTGTGTTTTCAATTAGCATCTGCCTTGTATTTATAAGACAAACAAGAATATTGTTGCTGAATGCAGCTTGTGTGTGCTTTGTGCTCCTTTGCCCTGTTCAAATGATGAAAGGAAATAAAGTTTGTATTTTATCCAACTACCTGTGCTAAAAAGTGATGGGAACAGTGTTTGTAATTTCTTCTACTTTTTCAGTGACACAAAGTTCAAGCTGCTTATCTAATTGGTGAAAATGCAATGTCTGTTTATCACACTCACTTTGACTATATATGTTGTAGCAAGAGATTGTTTCTCGCTTACGGCCATACCAGCCTGGGTACGCCCGATCTCGTCTGATCTCGGAAGCTAAGCAGGGTCGGGCCTGGTTAGTACTTGGATGGGAGACCGCCTGGGAATACCAGGTGCTGTAAGCATTTTGTCCACGAGGGTGTGCTCTTGCACTATTTCATCAGCAACACTGCCTTGTATTAAGCATTTAATGATGAATTGACCAAATGTCTGTTTTATCAGATTCACTTTGACTATATATGTTGTAGCAAGAGATTGTTTCTCGCTTACGGCCATACCAGCCTGGGTACGCCCGATCTCGTCTGATCTCGGAAGCTAAGCAGGGTCGGGCCTGGTTAGTACTTGGATGGGAGACCGCCTGGGAATACCAGGTGCTGTAAGCATTTTGTCCACGAGGGTGTGCTCTTGCACTATTTCATCAGCAACACTGCCTTGTATTAAGCATTTAATGATGAATTGACTAAATGTCTGTTTTATCAGACTCACTTTGACTATATATGTTGTAGCAAGAGATTGTTTCTCGCTTACGGCCATACCAGCCTGGGTACGCCCGATCTCGTCTGATCTCGGAAGCTAAGCAGGGTCGGGCCTGGTTAGTACTTGGATGGGAGACCGCCTGGGAATACCAGATGCTGTAAGCATTTTGTCCACGAGGGTGTGCTCTTGCACTATTTCATCAGCAACACTGCCTTGTATTAAGCATTTAATGATGAATTGACCAAATGTCTGTTTTATCAGACTCACTTTGACTATATATGTTGTAGCAAGAGATTGTTTCTCGCTTACGGCCATACCAGCCTGGGTACGCCCGATCTCGTCTGATCTCGGAAGCTAAGCAGGGTCGGGCCTGGTTAGTACTTGGATGGGAGACCGCCTGGGAATACCAGGTGCTGTAAGCATTTTGTCCACGAGGGTGTGCTCTTGCACTATTTCATCAGCAACACTGCCTTGTAGTAAGCATTTAATGATGAATTGACTAAATGCAGCTTCCTGCCTTTTTAATAGGATCAAATTTCCTTGTGTTTTCAATTAGCATCTGCCTTGTATTTATAAGACAAACAAGAATATTGTTGCTGAATGCAGCTTGTGTGTGCTTTGTGCTCCTTTGCCCTGTTCAAATGATGAAAGGAAATAAAGTTTGTATTTTATCCAACTACCTGTGCTAAAAAGTGATGGGAACAGTGTTTGTAATTTCTTCTACTTTTTCAGTGACACAAAGTTCAAGCTGCTTATCTAATTGGTGAAAATGCAATGTCTGTTTATCACACTCACTTTGACTATATATGTTGTAGCAAGAGATTGTTTCTCGCTTACGGCCATACCAGCCTGGGTACGCCCGATCTCGTCTGATCTCGGAAGCTAAGCAGGGTCGGGCCTGGTTAGTACTTGGATGGGAGACCGCCTGGGAATACCAGGTGCTGTAAGCATTTTGTCCACGAGGGTGTGCTCTTGCACTATTTCATCAGCAACACTGCCTTGTATTAAGCATTTAATGATGAATTGACTAAATTTCTGTTTTATCAGACTCACTTTGACTATATATGTTGTAGCAAGAGATTGTTTCTCGCTTACGGCCATACCAGCCTGAGTACGCCCGATCTCGTCTGATCTCGGAAGCTAAGCAGGGTCGGGCCTGGTTAGTACTTGGATGGGAGACCGCCTGGGAATACCAGGTGCTGTAAGCATTTTGTCCACGAGGGTGTGCTCTTGCACTATTTCATCAGCAACACTGCCTTGTATTAAGCATTTAATGATGAATTGACTAAATGTCTGTTTTATCAGATTCACTTTGACTATATATGTTGTAGCAAGAGATTGTTTCTCGCTTACGGCCATACCAGCCTGGGTACGCCCGATCTCGTCTGATCTCGGAAGCTAAGCAGGGTCGGGCCTGGTTAGTACTTGGATGGGAGACCGCCTGGGAATACCAGGTGCTGTAAGCATTTTGTCCACGAGGGTGTGCTCTTGCACTATTTCATCAGCAACACTGCCTTGTATTAAGCATTTAATGATGAATTGACTAAATGTCTGTTTTATCAGACTCACTTTGACTATATATGTTGTAGCAAGAGATTGTTTCTCGCTTACGGCCATACCAGCCTGGGTACGCCCGATCTCGTCTGATCTCGGAAGCTAAGCAGGGTCGGTCCTGGTTAGTACTTGGATGGGAGACCGCCTGGGAATACCAGGTGCTGTAAGCATTTTGTCCACGAGGGTGTGCTCTTGCACTATTTCATCAGCAACACTGCCTTGTATTAAGCATTTAATGATGAATTGACCAAATGTCTGTTTTATCAGACTCACTTTGACTATATATGTTGAAGCAAGAGATTGTTTCTCGCTTACGGCCATACCAGCCTGGGTACGCCCGATCTCGTCTGATCTCGGAAGCTAAGCAGGGTCGGGCCTGGTTAGTGCTTGGATGGGAGACAGCCTGGGAATACCAGGTGCTGTAAGCATTTTGTCCACGAGGGTGTGCCCCTGCACTATTTCATCAGCAACACTGCCTTGTAGTAAGCATTTAATGATGAATTGACTAAATGCAGCTTCCTGCCTTTTTAATAGGATCAAATTTCCTTGTGTTTTCAATTAGCATCTGCCTTGTATTTATAAGACAAACAAGAATATTGTTGCTGAATGCAGCTTGTGTGTGCTTTGTGCTCCTTTGCCCTGTTCAAATGATGAAAGGAAATAAAGTTTGTATTTTATCCAACTACCTGTGCTAAAAAGTGATGGGAACAGTGTTTGTAATTTCTTCTACTTTTTCAGTGACACAAAGTTCAAGCTGCTTATCTAATTGGTGAAAATGCAATGTCTGTTTATCACACTCACTTTGACTATATATGTTGTAGCAAGAGATTGTTTCTCGCTTACGGCCATACCAGCCTGGGTACGCCCGATCTCGTCTGATCTCGGAAGCTAAGCAGGGTCGGGCCTGGTTAGTAC